>NC_140995.1:119125506-119308006 GCF_052327205.1 Somniosus microcephalus
AATTTAATTAAATTGTTTAGACATGATCTCCCCCTGACAAAGCCATGCAGACTATCCTTGATTAATCCTTGCCTCTCCAAGTGGAGACTAATTCTGTCCCTCAGAATTTTTTCCAATAATTTCCCTACCACTGATGTTAGGCTCACTGGCCTGTAACTCCCTGGTTTATCCCTACTACCCTTCTTGAATAATGGTACTATGTTAGCTGTTCTCCAGTCCTCTGGCACCTCCCCTGTGGCCAGAGAGGTTCTGAAAATTTGTGTCAGAGCCCCTGCAATCTCCTCCCTTGCCTCATACAGCTGCCTGGGATACATCTCGTCTGGGCCTGGGGATTTATCCACTTTTAAGCCTGCTAAAACCACTAGTACCTCCTCCCTCTCAATACTAATTTGTTCAAGTATATCACAATCCCCCTGCCTGATTTCTATGCCTACATCGTCCTTCTCCATAGTGAACACAGATGCAAAATATTCATTTAAAACCTCACCTACATCTTCCGGCTCTACACACAGATTGCCACTTTGGTCCCTAATGGGCCCTACTCTTTCCCTGGTTATCCTCTTGCCCTTAATATACTTATAAAACACCTTGGGATTTTCCTTTATTTTGCCTGCCTGTGTTTTTTCATGCCCCCTCTTTGCTCTCCCAATTTCTTTTTTAAGTACCCCCCTGCACTTTCTATACTCCTCCAGGGCTTCCACTGTTTTTAGTCCTTTGTATCTGCCAAAAGCCTCCCTTTTTTTCCTAATCCATTCTTGACATCCAGGATTCCCTGGGCTTGTTGGTCCCACCCTTGACCTTCACGGGAACATGTTGGCGTTGTACTCGCTCTATTTCCTTTCTGAAAGACTCCCACTGCTCTGATGTGGATTTTCCTACAAGTAGCTGATCCTAGTCCACTTTGGCCAGATCCTGCCTTATCATATTAAAATCGTCCTTCCCCCAATTTAGAACCTTTATTTCCAGTCCATCTTTGTCCTTTTCCATGACTACCTTAAATCTCACCGAATTATGGTCACTGTCACCAAAATGCTCTCCTACTGACACTTCTACCACTTGCCTGGCTACATTCCCTAGAATTAGGTCCAGTTCC
Source organism: Somniosus microcephalus (assembly GCF_052327205.1). Lineage (NCBI taxonomy): Eukaryota > Metazoa > Chordata > Chondrichthyes > Squaliformes > Somniosidae > Somniosus > Somniosus microcephalus. The sequence goes on from NC_140995.1 coordinate 119,126,600, forward strand.
GCCCCCGCTCTTGTAGGACTTTCTACATGCTGGCTCAAAAAGCTCTCCTGGATGCACTTTAAGAATTCTGCTCCCTCTAAGCCTTTCACACTCTGACTATCCCAGTTAATATTGGGGAAGTTGAAATCCCCTACTATTATTACCCTATTATTTCTACACTTCTCTGAGATTTGCCTACATATCTGTTCCTCTATCTCCCCCTGACTGTTTGAGGGCCTATAGTACACTCCCAGCAAAGTGCTTGCCCCCTTTTTGTTTTTAAGTTCTACCCATATGGCCTCATTACATTGTACAGCACTCTTATCACCGTGTTACTCAATACCCAAATTGTGCTGTTTAATTAAGTACTGGAAATACAAAACAATTTTGTTTACAGTGAGAATTTGTAAAATAAATTTGAAGCCACTTCTTATAATCAATATCATACTGAATAATTTTACCATGCCAACCATAATGTGGTACAAACTATACATAGGATACGTCCACAGCGGCAATTTGTTGGAAGAGTTATTTCTTTTTAAAAGTTTTTGTATTATTTTCTTCCTTTGCCATCCCAATCTCTCCTCCATTGTATACTTTCCCCAGCTGAAAGGATACAATTGAGACCTGTTGCCACATTTCTGCAAATATCACTCAATAGAAAGGCAAGACTAGCCTAGAGTGAATGGTCCTCTCACATTTGTTTTCCTTCTCACTGAGGAAGTACCTGGTTTCTGTAGAACACTCACCATCAGTACAATTGAAACTGGGAACTTGCAATATTGAGCATTGTAGTAACGAATGTTGGAGTTCAAACATACTCTGCCAGCATGCCAACCTACATTAGGGCTGTTCTGTGAAGAATATTTGCAATGCATATGCAATGGCATCTCCAGTGGGCTCTGGAGTGAGCCACGTGGTGCAGAATGTTTTGTCAGAATTACTTGCAGTGATACATTATTTTTAGAGCCCCTGAACTATCACTAACACCAGCAAAATGAAATATGTAAATATAGGGTTGTGCAGAACCTTCCTAAGGGGAATTATTACTTTTTTCCAGATGGAATTTTAAATTCTGAAAGAGCTGAACATTGTTTTTGTCACAATGTTGAAAACAACTGATATGATAATATCAGGGTAAAGTTTTCACTATTTGATATTTATAGCAAAATTATAAATACATTCTTTATGATTTCACTATAAATAGTGAAAATTTTACCCCATTATGCTGTGAATGATGTTTTTGCTTATAAATAAGGTTCAAAAGCTATCCTAATCATTTTACTGAGATCATAATACTCCTTTAAATTTCATGGCATTTATATTTAGTTGTTCTCAAAATCCTGACCTATTCATTTCATTATATAGTTTTACTGTATTAACCCTCAACCCTGTAAACAGTGTATTGATTGGCTGCTTTTACTTTACATGGGATTGTGTTTTTGTAGATTTTCCAAATACCGAGAGAAAAATTCAGTGGTATGACATGGAATTTGATTGTGCCCCACCATGGAGTTGTCAGACACCTATTCACACCTGTCATTCCCTACGAGGTGAATTCCTGATTGTGTGCTGTCAAGGAGAAGTGTATTGTGATTGATTTGGCGTACATCACTAGCGGTGGCTTGGAAGGATCCAGAAGTGTAAAAGTTAAATGCATGCTCAAGGGAGGAGTCACCCTGTTCTAAAAGTTGTCTGCAAGTCAGTCTCCAGTAGACGGTATAGATATATGATAGCCACTTTTGTGAAGCAGAGGTGCCGAAGACATGTTTCCTTTGACAAGCCCAGGAAGGACTGTTTGGGCCAGTAAACAAACACAGGTCCTGGGGTAAGTATAGGTGCAAGCATAGCATGTGAGGTGTAGTCACACCAGCCTTTCTAGTCCTCAAGAATTCTTTTTCCTCCTCCAAATCTAGACATGCCATTGGAAACTGCAAAGAACTCTCATCCTACCTGCTTTGGTTATTGCAAATTAAATAGCAGCTGGAAGCAAGACTGTTGTAAGAAATAATAGGCTTTAAATGCAAAAAAAAAGCAGGTCTAAACAGTGACAAAAATTAATGCACCAATGATAATTCACATAAAACAATATATAAGTCATAATAATTATAACTTTCCACCTTTTAAAAAGCCAACTCTATCTGACCAGACATTGTTACGCCATTTACATAGATACATAGAAGATAGGAGCAGGAGTAGGCCATTCGGCCCCTCGAGCCAGTTCTGCCATTTAATGAGATCATGGCTGATCATCCAAATTCAGTACCCTGTCCCTGCCTTCTCCCCATATCCCTTGATTCCTTTAGCCTTAAGAAATATATCTAACTCCTTCTTGAATATATTTAATGAATTGGCCTCAACTGCCTTCTGTGGTAGAGAATTCCACAGGTTCACCTGAGGAGGAATTTCTTCTCTGGGTGAAGAAATTCCTCCTCATCTCTGTCCTAAATGGCTTACCCCTTATCCTTAGACTGTGACCCCTGGTTCAGGATTCCCCTGCCTTCGGGAACATCCTTTCTGCATCTAGTCTGTCTAGTCCTGTTAGAATTTTATGTTTCAATGAGATCCCCTCTCATTCTTCTAAACTCTAGCGAATATAAGCCTAATCGACCCAATCTCTCCTCATACGTCATTCCTGCCATCCCAAGTATCAATCTGGTGAATCTTTGCTGCACTCTCTCCATGGCAAGAACATCGTTCCTCAGATAAGGTGACCAAAACTGCACACAATACTCAAGGGGCAGGATTTTCATTGGGCCGTGGAGGTGGGATTGGAGGCGTGTGGGGGGTTAAAATCGCGAAATCAGGGGGCACGAACACATCCCACCCCCAACCCGCCTCCATGCCAGTTTCAAAGGAGGCAGATACCCGACCTGTGCTGGAGCCACCTCCCCGAGGCGGGAAGGGGATTAGTGCCAATTAACTGCCTGTTAACAGGTAGTTAACAGGCAGTTTTTAGCCTAATCCCTATTTTTATCCCTGAAGTGTGGGATTCCCGATGGCTCCAAACCATGCCAAGTTAGCGAGGCGGGCCGTCGGGCTGAAGGGCTTGGAGGGTTCGAGATGTCCGGTGTTCAGATGAGTGATGGGTGCATGAGTGCAGAGGTAAGTGTGTTTGGTGTGTCTAAAGTGTTTAAAGAAGTTTAATTACCTTTACTTACCTTTACAGCCTTCCTTCCATCAGGTCTCAGGAGTCCCTCATCTTAACGGCACAGAAAGCAGAATGGCCGCGAGCTGTCAAAAGTTGCAGCATTCAGCATTCTGTTCTGGAGAGATCTCTAAATCAGGCTGAGAGGAAGGAATTAACTTAGAGTACAGATTGTCAGTGTTTGACAGCTTCAAAGAGCTGTCAAACGCTGATATTTCATCTGTCTAAAGCTCTTGACAGATGAAATGTCAATCTGTGACGTCACCTGTTGCCGGGTGGCCCTTAATTGGCTTGCTGAGCCCGCGGGCTCAACAAGGTCAATCAAGTGAAAATCGCGTGGGTTGGCCACAACTCGATGGAGGCGGGACTACAACCCCAAAAGTTGTAGTCCCGCCTCTACACGCCTCCAGTATCAAAATCCAGCCCATGGTGTGGTCTCACCAAGGCCCTGTACAACTGCAGCAAGACATCCTTGCTCCTGTACTCGAATCCTCTCGCTATGAAGGCCAACATACCATTTGCCTTCTTAACCGTCTGCTGCACCTGCATGCTTACCTTCAGTGACTGGTGCACAAGGACACCCAGGTCTCGTTGCACTTCCCCATTTCCCAATCTATTGCCATTCAGATAATAATCTGTCTTCCTGTTTTTGCCACCGAAGTGGATAACCTCGCATTTATCCACATTATACTGCATTTGCCATGCATCTGCCCAATCACCCAACCTATCCAAATCATACTGGAGTTTCTCTGCATCCTCCTCACAGCACACACGCCCACCCAGCTTTGTGTCATCTGCAAGCTTGGAGATATTACATCTAGTTCCCTCATCTAGATCATTTATAAATATTGTGAATAGCTGGGCCTAGCACCGATCTCTGCGGTACCCCACTAGTCACTGCCTGCCACTCGGAAAAGGACCCGTTTATTCCAACTCTTTGCTTCCTGTCTGCCAACCAGTTCTCTATCCAAGACAGTACCTTACCCCCAATCCCGTGTGCTTTAACTTTGCACGCTAATCTCTTACGTGGGACCTTATCGAAAGCCTTCTGAAAGTCCAAATACACCACATCCACTCATTCTCCCTTATCTATTCTACCAGTTACATCCTCAAAAAATTCCAGTAGATTAGTCAAGCATGATTTACCTTTTGTAAATCCATGTTCAGTATTTTCCAAGTGCTCTGCTATTACATCTTTTATAATGGACTCTAGCATTTCCCCCACTACCGATGTCAGACTTACAGGTCTATAATTCACCATTTTCTCTCTACCACCTTTTTTAAATAGTGGAGTTACATTAGCTATCCTCCAATCCATGGGAACTGTTCCAGAGTTTATAGAATTTTGGAAGATGACCAGCAATGCATCTACTATTTCTGGGGCCACTTCCTTAAGTACCCTAGGATGTAGATTATCAGGCCCTGGGGATTTATCGGCCTTCAATCCCGTCAATTTCCCTAACACCATTTCCCTACAAATACTGATTTCATTCAATTCCTCCCTCTCATTAGACCCTATGTTCCCCAACATCTCTGGGAGGTTATTTGTGTCCTCCTTTGTGAAGACAGAGCCAAAGTATGTATTGGTCTTCCATTTCTTTGTTCCCCATTATAAATTCCCCTGATTCTGACTTCAAGGGACCTACGCTTGACTTCACCAATCTTTTTCTCTTCACATATCCACATTTCATATGGGTGAGCAGTACATTAGTGAAGTGGTTGTGAGAAAGTTGCTAAATCCAATTTAAACAAAATTTGGAGTATTTTCGGGCTTGTGCTGGTCATCAGTGCAGGTTCCAAAAATCCAAACATTTTCTTTGGTGTGAAATGCAGTGAGCTATGAATTGGGCTTGTTACATGGAGTGCCCAATTTTGTGAGCAGTGCTAACCCGCAGTAAGGCTTTATGCTACTAATGGAGCCATGCTAGATTGGGGCTATAATGCACTTTTTATTTCATAATAAATGAAAAGCTTTAATATCATGTAGTAGTCAACCAATGACCTTGATATACCTATCAATTCATCCAATGAAAAGCGATGAGTTAAGACAGTAACTATAGGTTTTTATTGGCTAAATAACAGAGCCCACCCTCATGGGTGATCGGATCCAACAAGGAGGAATACCAGCCAGTCGACCACCTTTATACCTGGGCAAGTAGGTGGAGCCATGGGCGGAGTCAGCAGTGGTCAGCCCAGGTATAACAGCGTGACAAAAGGCGACCTCGTGTAGTGATACAACAGTGTAAACAGTGATAACCATAGTGTAACGATAGTGAACGATAAAAGTGGTTTACCACAGACCTGACCAAATGTGGTTTGGAGATCTGAGTGTCCAGTAGTTCTGGGACTACAATGCTTATAAACTCCTCCAGTTAGGGAGCTGGTATATCCATTGTATTACTAGGTCAGCCAACACCTGATGCACAGCCATGTACACTTCTAGCAGAGGGTACTAGATAAGGATCAGGAGTTGGAACCCTGGCTGAATTTTTCTCTCCCTATCCCAATTAGGAACAATTAAGCCAATTATAATGCTATTTTTCTTACCCCAGCTAAAACCAGCTTACTCAGCCGAGACTTGGGATCTAATCTGACTTCATGTATGACTTATTTAGTCACTGGATAAATTTACTGAGCTATTGAGGGAACTGGCAGGCTTTTTAATTAAACCTGTTGGGAATACCCTAGTGTAAATTACTTATTCAATAGGTCAGGCCCAGCAAACACATTGCCTAGAATGTATTTGCATAGGGTGTATACCATACATAACAGTGTAAGACCTGGAATATAGGGAAAATGAATATAAGATGGATTGTATACTGGAGTTGCACAAAAGCAGTCTTCACTGTATTTGTGGTATATATTGTAGCTATATTGATTTTATGATTATTATTAATGACTATCATTTGTTTTGTTGAAGTTTTTAATTCCTTTCGAAGGACACACAGGGTGTTTTATTATTCGTTCATGTTTTTGCAAACATTTTCTTTATTTCCCCATCTCTTTACATCTACGTTGGTCACATACCATTTCCCAGCCCAGGGACTGCACATGAGATTCTTCCCAGGCTTCCACCAATTCTGTTCTTAAACTAACTACTAGGAACTGACTTATTTTGTCCTGAAGGTCACATTTTCAAGTTCAATCATTCTTTGGTTGTAGACATTCTGAATTCAGTCTGCTTTGGAATTTTTTGCCCTGCGCTCACCATCTCTCTGATGACATAGCTAAGTAGGGGGATTTAACTTGAGCAGAATGGCAGGTGCAAAGTGATCCAACATGCTTTACCAGCTTGCTATAATAATAATCCATCCTCACCTTTCTGCATAAGTTGGTGATAATCAGTATTGTTTTCATTATAATTATGTGTTACGGCAATGTTTATCGTGAACCAAACTGAAGAAGTTTATTGTGGAGAGAGAAACAAGAGTTAACGTTTCAGGTCGATGACCCGTTGTCAGAATTGGCCAGAAAAGTTAACTCTGTTTTTCTTTCCACAGATGCTGCCTGACTTGCTGAGTATTTCCAGAATTTTCTGCTTTTATTTCGGATTTCCAGCATCCGCAGTATTTTGCTTTTGAAGAAGTTTATTCTCTGAGTAATTCAGAAAAGCACAACATTTCTGGTAATTGGCACATAAACAAATTCAATTCTCCAAACCTTTCACGGTTATTTGGTGAATTGTGCAGCTGAAGAAGCAGTAATGCAGATTGGCATGGTAGTAGTTTGGTTTATGAAATATGAGAAGCTTCAATTCAGTACAGACTGTGAACAAGAAGAAAAGAGCTTTATTCACAAATTCCATTCATATTATCTGTGCAGCAGAAAAGAGAAGCAAAGGCTAAACTGATGCATGTTCAGGGAGACAGAACAGAGTGCCTGTAAGTGCAACTAATTTCTGGCATGAAATTCAGAAAACCTCAGAGGTAAAATTCCTCTTAATGAAAAATGGAAGAGTGTCTAATTTTCTCAGAGGCAATGACCCATTGGCGAAATCAGATTCTCAAAAATCACAGGTCTCAAAGCAGTGCCTTTGCACAATTTTGTTAGCCAATTTATTCTCATGGTTTTCATTCAAATTGGGATTTTACCCTTAGAATCAAATATAAAGTACTCAGCCTATTGTGATTTTCTGAATATCACACATGTCAGCCACTATTACCCATTTGAAGACTGTGGTAGAAATTTAGTAACCAACAAAGTAAAGTTACATTTTCAGGATTAGTCGATTTTTGGTTGGAGGTAATTCCATTATTCTGCTTTGGAATTTGGAGTATATTTTGTGAGGGAGATCGTCATCAGATGACTTAACCAGCTAGATGTGAGTCACCTGCTTTGCTGTGACAGGCAAAACCAGTGGAAGAGGTGAAGCTCGAGCAGTTTAAGTCACTATTGAATCCCAGTCAGTTCAGTGACCGTGCTTCACATTCGCAGCTCGTGCAGATTAAAACTCAAGTTTCTAAGAAGGAAAGTTCTGTAACTCTTTGATTACATAAAGCATGTATTAGGGGAACACTGTAAAAAGATTGGACTAAAATCCAGACCTTTTGGCTTTTTATACCCCATTACTCAGCTTAATCTACATCTTCACGGCAGGTAAACTGAATTTGTTGATACCATTTCTTCAGTGGATGTTAAGATGCCTACAAAGATAGGAGTATCTGATGTATTATAAAGGCCATCACTCAACAGAGGGGCGAAGTAGATGACAGTAATTTAACAGCACCTGGGTTCTGAAGTAGCACTTCCCCACCCAGCTCGAACATTCTATTCATAATGATAACTTTTCACACTGATAATGACAACTCTGTGAAGTATAATTTTTGGCGGGGCAGGTTTAAAAAAAATGTTGATCTGCTTCAAGCTATAAAGGGAACGTGACACTCAAAGTTTAGCAATAATTATAGACCAGGGCTATTTTTCCAGATAAATAAGTGCCTGGAAAAGGTATAGTTTATCAACTTGTGCATTTGTTTTTGCATTTATTCAACCATTTGCTTCACTGTAGTTTGGGTGAGGTTGAAATAAGACGGGTTGACCTAGCTTAACCCCAGTTCAGTATTGTCATGTTTTCATGTACTGAAGAACATGTCATTAGTAAGGACACAGAGGAATTATCTCCGAGTTGTGCTGATAATGATGATATGGTGCTTGACCCCAGTGGGTTGCTCTGTGCCATTGTTCATTTCCTACATAGTGGTCTCTGACTTTCTTTTCAACTTCACCTCTGCCTACCTTACCTTTAAATGCATTAAGGTTTGTTCCCCCCCGCCTTTTCTCCTTCCCCTCCTCTCGTTCTGTTCATAGAAGACTCATGAATGAAAACCCATGGAGAAAGGGGACTTGGAACTGGATGCAGCTGTACTATTAACTCAGTGAAAGTGAATGGGTTTAGATAGGGCCTTTCCCACTGAGTTGCATTCTGGCGGGAACTGGCTGTGCAGATCAATAGTCACCTGATGGGATGTTTTTATTTGAAGATAAAAAATAATTTGCATCTCCTACTTTCACAGCGATTTTCACTGATTTCTTCCCCCTCTCCCCCCCCCCCAACTTTTTTTTTAAATGGAGGAGTCTGAGCAGGGACTCATTCAACAAATCAAACAAGAGGAAAGATCACTACCCGTGACTTACAAATTAATTATCCACCCTCAATCTCCAGCTGGTTTTTAAGTCCATCTATAGTAATCACTAGAGGTGCCGTACCAACAAAATGCTTCATTCTCTGGTGTGAAAGAGGGGAGAGCAGTACTGTGAGGAATGAACCACGTACTTAACAAGCATCAGTGTAGATAGTCTACATGTCTTGAAAGTACTTGAGTACATATTTTTCATATACATTAAGTTAAGAAAGGATGGCCTAGAAATTCAGTTGGTTGCGCCAGCAGTTAGCGCCTTAAGAGAAGTGAATTTCGGGCGCTATGCGTGTAGCGCCCGGGCGCAGCGCAGTTTGCGCCTCGCCCCAAATTAAGTTGACCCTTAGCGCCGGCGCAAAGTTTAGCGCCCGCCCGGCTGCGCGTACAGAAAATGACGTCACATCCTCGTGCAACGCCCTTTGCGCGCCCCGATTCCAAACTTCAGTCGGACCGCCCCATTGTGCGGCTGGTGGCCAGAGTGTTTGTAAAATGGAACGCAACACAGCTGACGCGGGCCCCGGGGAGCGCAAATTAAAGGGCACGTACCCTGCAGTATAAAGGGCAGCCATTTTGCAGCAAACACTCTTGTGCAACAGATTTCTGGACACACAACAAGGAGGAGAGCTAACTGGTTTCGTTCAGCAATAGCTCAGGTATTTTTGGACTCAGGCCAAAGCGCTGCAAGTGCCCTGTTGGAAATTTGACTGTTTGCCAGCATTTGATGGGGGCTGCATGGGGTGCCAACGCGGAGTTTCAGCGCCATGTGCGTAGGGCTCGCAGACGCGGGGTCAGAGGGGCAGCCCTGGCTAGAGGCAGAGGGGGCAACAGGCGTCGGCAACATAGGCCTTACCCAGTCAGGGTATACCGCCAGCAGCGCTCCTACCTCACCATGAGTGGCGCGCGATGTGTAAGAAGGCTGAGATTCCGAAAGGAGGTGGTTGCAGAGATCTGCCACCTGCTTCGCGGAGATCTGCGTCCAAAGCTCAGGTGCAGGACATCTCTGTCGGTGGAAGTGAAGGTGACGGTGGCATTGAACTTCTATGCCACCGGCTCCTTCCAATCCGCTGTTGGGGACATAGCTAACATATCCCAGTGCGGCGTGCATCGCTGCATCCGCCAGGTGACCGATGCCCTTTTCAGAAGGAGACGCCAATTCATCTCCTTCCCCATGGCCCTGGAGAGCCAGCATCAGCGTGCAGTGGGATTTGCTAGACTCGCGGCCTTCCCCTTGGTGCAGGGCGCCATTGACTGTACGCATGTGGCTTTGCGGGCACCTTTGGAGCATGGCGAGCAGTATCGCAACCGGAAGGGCTACCATTCTCTCAATGTGCAGCTGGTGTGTGACCACAAGCAGCGCATCCTGGCTGTCAATGCCTGCTTTCCAGGCAGCTGCCACGATGCCTTTATCCTGCGGCAGAGTACTGTGCATGACATGTTCGAGGCACAGCCTCCCCCAAGAGGATGGCTACTCGGGGACAAAGGCTATCCTTTGTGTACCTGGCTCATGACCCCGCTCCGCGCGCCCAGGACCGCTGCTGAAGAGGCATACAACGAGAGCCATCAAAGGAGCAGAAACATCATCGAGCAAACTATTGGGGTCCTCAAGCAGCGGTTCCGCTGCCTTGATCGTTCCGGTGGATCTCTGCAGTATTCGCCGCACCGGGTCTCCCAATTTGTCGTAGTTTGCTGCATGCTACACAACCTGGCTCTCCGCAGGATTCAGGCACTGCCACCTGACGTTGGACCACCACCTCAGGAGGAGGAGCAGGAGGAGCAGGAGGAGGAGGAGGAGGAGGAGGAGTACGTTCCCAGGAGGGAGCGACAAGGTCCAAGGGCCGTCCGTCGCCAGCTTATTGAACGTAACTTCTAAGCCCCCTGTCAGGGAATGCCTTGTGGCCATGAAGTGAGATGAATGCAGCCGCTCCGCAAGCCCTCAGCCGGCGAAGGCAACAAAGACTAACAAGAACAACCATGGACACTGTCTGAATAAAGATAAATTTATATTTGACAAAAATGAAACCCCTTCCCACATGAATCCCAAAAACAATCAACGGCCCCCACAAAAAGTGCAACAAACGACTCACTCCCACAACCTGGGGAGGAGTAACTCCACATTTGAACAAACCAGGCCTCAACCTCGGCCTTAACGCAAAAAACATACCCATAAACAAAACAACCATGGGCAAAATAAAGATGTCCACCGCCATATAAAATGAAAGCTGGCCACACCCTCTACTTAGTGGCCCGCGAGGGCAAGACCTTGTCCAGCCTTTTGGCGCCCCTGCCCGGCCTGCTGCTCCTCCGCAAGCTCTGCCCAGTGGCTGCTGCGAGGCTGGGGGAAGGCGCCTGAGGGTCAGATGTCCTTCCGCCAGATGGCCTTGGGGGGCGGCCTACACGGGCTTTGGGCCTCGAGGGGCCGGCTGTTGATTGGCGCACATGTGCATGGCCACTATCAGCTCCAGCCGCTTGCCGTTGATGCTCCACTGGGGGAGTGGCGGTGATGGATGGCGCAATGTGGCAAGCTGGCGTATTGGAGGCGCTGGCTGGTGATGTCGCACGCTGGCACTCGCCCGGGCACGCACTGCACGATCCGCACCAATCAGCCGAAGGGCGGATCGCTGTGCTGCTGCAGCGCGGCGGGTGTCCTGGCGATGCCTGGCTGAGGCAGCGCGTGTGGCAGCAGTGAGTGCCCCTGTTGCCCTGGTCTGCGCCCGCATCACATCCGCCACTGACTTGACGGCATCAGCCAGCGACTCCATCGCCGGAGGCATCCGTTCCACTACCTCCATCATCATCCGGCCACTCTCGGCATTTGATGCCCCAAACTCCCGCACACTGGTCGCCAGCGACTCGATGGCCTCAGGCATCCGTCCCACCACCTGCATGAGCTCTGTGTGGCGGCGGTCCGAATCCTCGGCCATTTGGTCCAGCTGGCACACCTCCTCCGAGGTGAAGGTGGCCGGACTGGAGGCGGGACTCTCCCGCTGGGGAGCAGGGGTCCGAGCTAGGCAACCCTTGGCACGTTGCTGGCGCCGAATGTCCGCAGCAACTGCACTCCCCTCCAATCCTTCCCCCCTCTGGGGGGAAGGCCGCGGCCCACCCGCAGCCCTCCTGGGTGGCTGGACGCCACTGGTCCCAGCAGCTGCACTCCCCTCCGAAAGTTGCTCCAGGCTCTCGTCCAGGGAAGACGTGTCCAACACTTCGCCCTCTGCTGCGGGACCTGAGTCCTCCCCTGATGGTCCGGGTTGCTCTTCCTCCTCCTCCTCCTCCTCCTCCTCCTCCTGTTCGGAGGGGCTGTCACTGGCAGCTTCAGGGAGCTCTTCATCACCAGCTGAAAGCAGGAAGGCACAAGAGTAGCTTCAGAGTGAGGAGAGGGCATCAGCGAGGGAGTCATGACTGGTGGCATTCAGCGCATTGGTGGCACAGTGGCAAAGGAGGTAGCTCGGATGCGCAAGTGCGACGAGAGAGGGCCAAAAGGCGAGGTCCTTACCATTGCCGGGCAGTGGAGGGTCGGCTTCTCCGCACGCTCTGGGCACAATCACGCGGCCTCCCATGAGGCCACTCACGCGCTCCTCCAGGGGAGTGAGCTTCTGGAACTTGGCGCGGCCTCCCCCGGTGATGTCGCGGCGCATGCGATTATTCGCAAGTTTAGCCTGCAAGAGAAAGGACGGGCTCTAAGTACGGTGTGTAGCCGTGACGTAGTGTGCACTGCCTCCCATGGTGGAATAGCTTGGCCAGAGTGTAGCCCTGATCTAGTGTGCACTGCCTCTCATGGTGGAATAGCTTGGCCAGAGTGTAGCCCTGATCTAGTGTGCACTGCCTCTCATGGTGGAATAGCTTGGCCAGTGTGTAAAGTGCAGAATGTGCAATTGATGCTCATGACTGTCCCAAAGCTGCTGGCTGAGGGCTGCCCATTAGGCCTTTCAGGTCCCTTTGCCCATCATGTCAGGTGTACATGCAAGAATGAGGAGGAGAGTGGAAAGGGTACTCACCCTGACAATCCTGGTCAGGTCATTGTATTTCTTCCGACATTGCACCTTGTCCCTGGGGGCATCGCCGTAGGACGACACCCTGGTGGCGATCTCCCTCCAGGCTTTGGTGTAGACGCGGTGGGTGGGATTCCTGCCATTGTCTGGGAACAAGATCCTGCGCCTCTTCCCCAATGCTGACAGCATGATATCCAGATCACGCTCTGAGAAGCGCAGGGCACGCTCACGGGCCTTCTCATGCATTGCCATGGCTCCTTGGGCTCAGCAGCAGTGTTGAGGCCTAGTTTGAAAGCTGCAGTGTGCAGGGCGTGGCAGCAGACCAAATCGTCCCTTCCCCCTTTAAGAGCTGGCCGGCGCCATGGGGTCTGCTGTCAATCAAAAAATGACCGCACCCGCGCTGCGCCCCGCCTCGGCGCTATCCCTCTGCACTGCCGGCTTAGCGCCTAAAGATAGTCGTGTAACGCCTCTTTTAGCGCTCCAGCAACCTCTTAGGGCGAAGCAACTGAATTTCGGCGAGGGGGGCGCAACTTTGGGGCGGGCGCTAAAGTCGGGCGGGCGCTAACGTTAGCGCCCCAAAACTGGCAAAACTGAATTTCTAGGCCGATATCTATGTGTCATTATATTTTCTAACTGTTTAATGCCTCATAAAATTCAAAGCCATTGGTGTCTCATTTGTCAGGTTAGCATTCACGGTGAGCCAATTCCTATACCTGGGATGGTAATTAACCTGAATATGACAGCCTGTTGTCCCATAGTATGCCTTCTTGTGCTCATAGTTTTCTACCTGATGACTTGATGATCTCAGTTGGGTGGTAAGAGAGTAGGGGAGAAAAAACTCTAAAGGCTAGTTAAGTTGAGGTGATTCGTGTCCCTGATGATTTTGTGAATTTATCCAGTAAGTAGCTGTCCCACAGAACAGAAAGGTGTCAGGTTTGATCTCCAGTCTTCACTGAGGTGGCTGATCTTAGGCAGGATGGCAACAGGGCAGTTAAAATTCAGTACCCTGGGTTATGGAGGGCGAAATGGCAAACAATCTAGCTTCTGAATGTTATCCATTGATACCAGCTAGCAAAGTGGATATGTGTTTGCTGGTTGAGAACAGAATCAGACTTGGTTGCAATGCCCTCCCCGCCCTGCCCATGAGCAAGTAGCCTGCAGATACTCACTGTCCAGGCTCATACCCGAATAATGCTCCTTTAGCCAAGTTACCAGAAGGTTCCCAGCACCTGTAGAGCTGCAGCACATCAAGAAGTCAGTGGTTTTAGGAGAAAATGGGAACACAAATATATTGAAGAAAATTGGCAAGAAAAAATATCATCAGCAAAGCAAATTTGTAGCCCAAAAAGACATTTGACCCTTAAAAAGCTTAGTTCAGCTTGTCAAATAGTCAGTAAACTGATGTAGACTCACTGCTGCGACGAATCACAGTCTCTTTTGTTTTACTGTGTGCTGTGAACTGAAGGACATCCTGGACTAGATAAACAAGTTACTGGATGAAAGTGCCCTGGGCTAATAAAAAAGCTGCTGCTGGAAGCCCTGATGTTTCTTTTAATTGGTGCTTGGGATGACTTTTGCATTCAGTTGTTTTGGGTTTTTAGTTTCATTACTTTTTTCTTTGCTTCTCTCCCACGCCCATCTCTGAGTACAGTTTAATGAAGTTCAGACACCCAGTCTGGGAGAGAGTTTGGGGTAGATTTTCCTGGAGCCGTCAGGCGGGGTTTCAGCCGTGTGGGAAAATCCTGAATTCGGGGGTCCCGACACCATCCCGCCCAAAACCCGCCTCCACGTAAGTTTCACAGGAGGCGGGTACCCGCCCCGCACTGGGACCCGCCGACCCGAGGCGGGAAGGGATTAGCGCCAATTAACTGCCTGTCAACAGGTAGTTAACAGGCAGTTTTTAGCCTAATCCCTATTTTGAGGGGTGTCGTGTGGGATTCCCGATGGCTCCAAACCACGGCAGGTTAGAGCAGTCGGGCCGTCGGGTTGAAGGACTTGGAGGGGTCGCGATGTCAGTGTTCAGGTGAGTGATGGGTGCATAAGTGCAAAGGTAAGTGTGTTTGGTGTGTCTAAAGTGTGTAAAGAAGTTTAAATTACCTGTACTTAACAGCCTTTCTTCCTCTAGGTTTCGGGAGTCCATCACTCAGCCGGCACTGAAAGCAAAATGGCTGCGATCTGTCAAAAGTGACAGCTTTCAGCTTTCTGTGCTGGTGAGATTTCTAACTGAGTCTGCATAGAAGGACTCAGGTTAGAAGTCAGACTGTCAGTGTTTGACAGCTTCAAACAGCTGTGAAACACTGATATTTCATCTGTCAAGAACTCTTGACAGATGAAATTTCAGTCTGTGACGTCACCTGTTGCCGGGTGGCCCTTAATTGGCCTACTGAGCCCGCTGGGCAGGCTCAACAAGGTCAATCAAGGGAAAATCGCACGGATTGGCTGGATGTCGATGTAGGCGGGACTAAAACCCAAAAGTTGAAGTCCCGCCTCCTTCCCGACAGCTTAAGGAAAATCTACCCCTTTGTCTTCAAAAGTAAGTGAATATTGGGGGAAGTAAACACAGACTAAATGGAAAATGTAAATCATATTATTCTACAATATAATATACTATAACTAAAATATATGCATATATCATTTATAACTGTCACTTGAACTCTGATCAGATTATTGCTTTAATATGGTGTATCATAGAATCATAGAAAATTACGGCACAGCTGGAGGCCATTCGGCCCATCGTGTCTGTGCCGGCTGAAAAAGAGCTATCCAGCCTAATCCCACTTTCCAGCTCTTGGTCCGTAGCCTTGTAGGTTACAGCACTTCAAGTGCATATCCAAGCACTTTTTAAATGCAATGAGCGTTTCTGTCTCTACCACCCTTTCAGGCAGTAAGTTCCAGACCCCCACCACCCTCTGTATGAAAAAAGTTCTCCTTAACTCCCCTCTAATCCTTCTACCAATTACTTTAAATCTATACCCCCGGTTATTGACCTCTCCGCTAGGGGAAATAGGTCCTTCCTATCCACTCTATATAGGCCCCTCATAATTTTGTACACCTCAATCAAGTTTCCCCTCAGCCTCCTCTGTTCCAAAGAAAACAACCCCAGCCTATCCAATCTTTCCTCCTAGCTAAAACTCTCCAGTCCTGGCAACATCCTCATAAACATCTGTACCCTCTCTAGTGCAATCACATCTTTCCTGTAATATGGTGACCAGAACTGTATGCAGTACTCTAGCTGTGGCCTAACTAGTGTTTTATATAGTTCTAGCATAACCTCTCTGCTCTTATATTCTATGCCTCGGCTAATAAAGTAAACTATCCCGTATGCCTTCTTAACCACCTTGTCTACCTGTCCTGTTACCTTCAGGGATCTGTGGACATGTACTCGAAGGTCCCTCTGTTCCTCTACATTTCGCAGTATCCTACCATTTATTGTGTATTCCCTTGCCTTGTTAGCCCTCCCCAAATGCATTACCTCACACTTCTCCAGATTGAATTCCATTTGCCACTTTTCTGTCCACCTGACCAGTCCATTGATATCTTCCTACAGTCTACAGCTATCTTCCTCACTATCAACCACACGGCCAATTTTTGTATTGTCTGCAAACTTATTAATCATGCCCCTTACATTGAAGTCTAAATCATTGATATATACCACAAAAAGTAGTGGAACCCCACTGGAAACAGCATTCCAGTCACAAAAACACCCTGATGTGCCTCAATAATTCCGAGACTCGAAGGTAGCAGAACAAAACAAGGCTTTTATTAACTTAGAACGAAACACGTAAGCGAGAGAGATGTTGTCCTTCTGGAGATTGGGGCTAGACTGAAGCTAGCTTACAAACGGGGCCAGGTATGGGCGGAGCCCTACACACAGCACATTCCAGCACATTCCAGTATACAATACAGCACATTCCAGTACACAATACAATGAGGTCTGGGGGAAGGGAAATGACACTGAAACCGATCTCAGTCACAGGCAGTGATGAATGGAAATATTTCATCACATTCACCCCTTCTATAGATTTAGCCTGTTCGGGGGTTTGATAGTCCTCTGCGACCGACGTGGCTGTTGCGGTGCCGCGGGTGTCGGCTGGGTGTCCCCGGTAGCCTCCTGGGTCTCTGCCGGGGGTGCCGCCAGGGTTGTTGAAGGGGTAGTTGGTGGGGGTGCCGTTGGTCGGTGTTCTTCCGGGGGTGATGAAAGAGTAGTGGGTGGGTAAGAGTTGCTGTGATCGTCGTTGCCGCTATTGCCGTGGTTGTTGTCGATGCCGGCTGGGGCGACGTCTTTTATGGACACGGTGTCCTCCCTTCCGTCGGCGTGCCGGACATATGCGTATTGGGGGTTGGCGTGGAGTAGGTGTACTGGCTCCACGAGAGGGTCCGTCTTGTGGCCCCTCACATGCCTTCGCATGAGTACCGGACCTGGGGTGGAGAGCCATGACGGCATGGATACGCCTGAGGTGGATTTCCGGGGAAAGACAAACATTCGTTCATGAGGCGTGGTATTAGTGGCCGTACACAATAGCGACCGTATCGAATGGAGCACATCCGAGAGGACTTCCTGCCAGCGGGAGATAGGGAGGCCCTTGGTCCTTAGAGCTAGAGTGACTGCTTTCCATACTGTCCCGTTCTCTCGCTCCACTTGGCCGTTACCCCGGGGGTTGTAGCTGGTGGTACGGCTCGTGGCGATCCCCCTGGACAGCATGTACTGGCGTAGCTCTTCACTCATGAAGGACGCCCCCCTATCCGTATGGATGTAGCTCGGCATACCGAACAGGCAGAACAGGCTGTTGAGGCATTTAATGACCGTGGCGTTGGTCATGTCGGGGCAGGGGAAGGCGAATGGGAAACGGGAGTATTCGTCCACAATGTTCAGGAAGTAAACATTGCGGTCGACGGACGGGAGGGGGCCCTTGAAATCTAAGCTGAGCCGCTCAAAGGGCCGTGTAGCTTTGATTAAGTGGGCTCTATCTGGGCGGTAGAACCGAGGCTTGCACTCAGCGCAAGTGCGGCAGTTCCTGGTCAGGGACCGAACTTCCCCAATCGAGTAGGGTAAGTTACGGGACTTTATGAAGTGGAACAGCCGCGTGACCCCTGGGTGGCAGAGGTCGTTGTGGAGGGTCTGTAGCCGATCCCCGGTGGCGCTGGCACACATCCCTCGTGAGAGGGCGTCAGGGGATTCGTTAAGGGCCCCTGGCCGGTAAATGATGTCGTACTCGAAGGTGGAGAGCTCGATCCGCCACCTAAGAATCTTATCATTTTTAATCTTCCCCCTCTGTTTATTATTGAACATAAACGCTACCGACCGCTGGTCGGTAAGTAGGGTGAAGCGTTTGCCGGCTAGGTAGCGGCGCCAGTGGCGCACTGCCTCCACGATGGCTTGGGCCTCCTTTTCCACGGAGGAGTGTCTGATCTCGGGCCCTGGGAGGATCCTCGAGAAGAAAGCTACGGGCCGCCCCGCCTGGTTGAGGGTGGCCGCCAAGGCGAAGTCAGACGCATCACTTTCCACTTGAAATGGAGTGTTCTCGTCCACTGCCTGTAGCGTGGCCCGCTCAATATCCTGCTTAATGCTTTTGAAGGCGGCGTGGGCCTCAGCAGAGAGCGGGAAAGAGGATGCTTTCAAGAGGGGGCGGGCTTTGTCGGAGTAGTTGGGGACCCATTGGGAATAATAAGAAAATAACCCCAGGCATCTTTTCAGGGCTTTGGGAGTGTTGGGCAGGGGCAGCTCCCGTAGGGGGCGCAATCGGTCGGGGTCTGGTCCGATTTCCCCATTCTCCACCACGCTGCCTAGTATGCAGAGGCGCGTGGTGTTGTAAACGCACTTGTCCTCGTTGTAGGTGAGGTTGAGTTTTTGTGCGGTTTTCAGGAACCTCTCGAGGTTCGAGTCGTGATCCTGCTGGTTGTGACCGCAGATGGTGACGTTGTCGAGGTAGGGGAAGGTTGCCTGCAAGTGGTGGTCATCGACCATGCGGTCCATCTCCCTCTGGAAGACCGAGACCCCATTCGTCACCCCAAAGGGGACTCTGAGGAATTGGTAGAGGCGTCCGTTCGCCTTGAAGGCGGTGTACGGGCGGTCCTCTGGTCTGATAGGGAGCTGGTGGTACGCTGACTTGAGGTCGATGGTGGAGAACACCCGGTATTGGGCGATTTGGTTCACCATTTCTGATATGCGGGGTAGCGGGTAGGCGTCTAGTAGGGTGTACGTGTTGATCGTTTGACTATAGTCGATCACCATCCGTTTCTTCTCGCTACCCCTTACCACTACCACTTGGGCGCGCCACGGGCTGTTGCTGCGTTCAATAATGTGCTCTTTCAGGAGCCTGTCTACCTCGGTCGCGATAAACCGCCTGTCCTCCTGCTTTTGGTCGCTATTGGCCGGCAGTTAGGGGTAAGGTTCGCGAATAGCGAAGGCGGCTTTACCTTCAGGGTAGCCAGACCGCACACTGTGAGGGGCGGCTGGGACCCACCGTACTTGAGCGTGATGCTTTGGTGGTTGCACTGGAAATCCAGGCCCAAGATCACGCTCGCACATAGGTTCTTCATGATTAATACTTTAAAATTATCATATACAGTTCCGTTAACGCACAATTGTACCGTGCAGTAACCCAGAATGGTCGATGTCTGGGTTTTGTCAGCCATAGAGATGGTACCCTGAGTAGGGACCACCTTTAGGGAGAGTTGTTGTGCCAGTTCTGGGTGGATAAAGCTCTCCGTGCTTCCACTGTCAATTAAGCATTTAACCCGGCACCCGCTTACCTCGATGTCCACCATTGATCTGGATAGTGGGTGCGGCCTGGTCTGGTCCACTGTGACCGATGCCACTGTAGGGCCCTGATCGATACAAGATGGCGTCCACGCTGTCTGCTCACAAGATGGCGGACCCCACGAGGTCGGGCAAGATGGCGTCCAAGATGGCCGCTCCCACGGCGCACACGCGGCGGTGGCGGGTTTTCCGGCGGGGTTCCCTCTGCACACCTTCCCGAAGTGCCCCTTCTTACCGCACTTAAAGCAGGTGGTGCCTTTCGCCGGGCACAGGTTTCTGGTGTGCTTTGGCTGCCCGCAGAAGTAGCAGTTGGGTCCCTGACGCGTCGCGGCTGTCGTAGGGCTTCTGGGGGGAGAGCGGGGCCCAGCCGGTGTCGGGCTGTCGGGCGGGGAAGATGCCTTCCAAGATGGCGGCGCCCTCGGTGCACACGTGGCGGCGTGGACGGCGCGGGCTGAAGAGTAGGCGTCCGAGTTTCTCTGGGCCACATCCAGGGATCGCGCGGTGTCCGCAGCCTGTTTCAGGTCCAACCCCGTTTTTTCCAGCAGTCTTTGCCGGATGTAAGTGGAGCTGAGGCCTGTGATGAAGGCATCGCGAACAAGCTCGTCAGTGTACACCGCGGCTTTTACATCTCGGCACTTGCAGTCTTTGCCAAGCATTTTCAGGGTGCTTAGGAACTCCTCCACCGATTCCCCAGGTCGCTGTGCGCGGGTGGCGAGCAGGTGCCTAGCATACACCTCATTCGTAGGCTGCTGGTAATGCGCCTTTAAGATGTCGCAGGCGGCCAGGTACGTCTCGGCGTCTTGGATGAGGGGGTAAACCTGGTGGCTTACCCAATTCCGCAGAATTCCGAGTCTCATCCTTGCAGCGTCCGTAGCGTCTTTGACGGCTGCGGAATTGTCCAGGAAGAATTCCATACACTCAAACCAGTGTCCGAAGCGTGCTGATGCGTCCGGAGCATGTTGATCCAAATCCAAACGTTCGGGTTTCAGGAGTTGATCCATAGTGTTGAAAAAATAAGTTAATAAAATTGATGTGCCTCAATAATTCCGAGACTCGAAGGTAGCAGAACAAAACAAGGCTTTTATTAACTTAGAACGAAACACGTAAGCGAGAGAGATGTCGTCCTTCTGGAGATTGGGGCTAGACTGAAGCTAGCTTACAAACGGGGCCAGGTATGGGCGGAGCCCTACACACAACACATTCCAGCACATTCCAGTATACAATACAGCACATTCCAGTACACAATACAATGAGGTCTGGGGGAAGGGAAATGACACTGAAACCGATCTCAGTCACAGGCAGTGATGAATGGAAATATTTCATCACACACCCATTGACCATTACTCTTTGCTTCCTACCACTGCGCCAATTTTGGATCTAACTTGTCAATTTCCCTTGGATCCCTTGGGCTTTTATTTTTTTGACCAACCTGCCATGTGGGACCTTGTCGAAGGCCTTACTCAAATCCAAGTAAACTACATCAAATGCACTACCCTCATCGACCCTCCTCGTTATCTCCTCAAAAAATTCAATCAATTTAGACAGACACGACCTTCCATTAACAAATATATGCTGACTGTCCTTGATTAATCTGCGACTTTCTAAATGATGATTTATACTGTCCCTCAGAATTTTTTCCAATAATTTTTCCACCACTGAGGTTAGGCTGACTGGCCTGTAATTACTCGGTCTGTCCCTTTCTCCAATTTTAAACAATGGCACAATGTTAGCAGTCTTCCAGTCCTCTGGCACCATGCCTGTAGCCAGAGAAGATTGGAAAATGATGGCCAGAGCCTCCGCTATTTCCTCCCTTGCCTCTCTTAACAGCCTGGGATACATTTCATCCAGGCCTGGTGATCTATCTACTGTACATGTTATTTTAAAGTTGCCATTACTTTTAGAGGGTGGTTTTATTCAGTTTTGAGTTGTTTTTGGGCTGTCAGTGAACTCAAAAGGCCTATGATAAGGTACCACACGGTAGGCTCATGACAAAGGTTAGGGCATGTGGAGTCAGGGGACAAATAGCTGAATGGATAGTAAATTAGCTAAAAAATAGAAAGCAGAGATTGGGGTAAAGGGTAGTTATTCAGATTAGAGGAAGGTAAAAAGCAGTGTTCCACAAAAATCAGTGCTGGGACCACTGTTATTCATAATTTACATGAATGATTTGGACTTGGGAACAAGTAACTTAATATCATAATTTGCAGATGATACCAAACTGGGGGGCATAGCTAACACTGAGGAAGAATGCAACATAATACAAGAAGACATTAGAAAACTGGCAGACTTGGCAGTTAAGTGGCAAATTAATTTTAACATAGATAAATGTGAGGTGATGCACTTTGGTAGGAAAAACAACAACTGGCATTTATATAGCGCCTTTAACGTAGTAAAATATCCCAAGGCGCTTCACAGGAGCGTTATCAAACAAAATTTAACAACGACCCACATAAGGAGATATTAGGACAGATGACCAAAAGCTTGGCCAGAAATTCGTTACTTAAAGGAGGACAGAGAGGCAGAGAGGTTTAAGGAGAAAATTCCAGAGTTTAGGATTGGCTGCCAGTGGTGGAGCGATTAAAACTGGGGATGTTCAAGAGGCCAGAATTGGAGGAGCGCAGAGATCTTGGAGGGTTGTACGGCTGGAGGTGATTACAGAGATAGGGAGGGGTGAGGCCATGGAGGGATTTAAAAACAACAATGAGAATTTTAAGATTGTGGTATTGCCGGACCGGGAGCTGAGGCAGGGCGTTGTTACAGAGGTGGAAATAGGCAGTCTTCATGATGGAGCAGATATGTGGTCGGAAGCTCAGCTTAGGGTCAAATATGACACCACGGTTGTGAACGGTCTGGTTAAACCTCAGGCAGTCAGGAGAGGAATGGAGTTGGTGGCTAGGGAATGGAGTTTGTGGCAGGGACTGAAGACATTGGTCGAGATTTTCTGGCGTGTCAGCAAGGTGGTGGGTTGGGTGGGAAAATTTATTTTTTTGACAGTGGGCCAGGAACCCGCTGCAAGGCACCTTTCCCAATGTCGGTTCTGTCAACGCTGAGCAGACCCAACCAGCAGTGGCGGGTGACCCAATTAAAATCATTAGCGTCTAGTTGACAGATGATTAACAGGATTTTTTAACTTACCTTTTGACTTTAACTGCATGACCGCGGGAACCATGCTGTTCAGGGACCACAGCTGTCAACCTAAGTCAGGAGTTCAGTGGCCATTGCTCCAGCTGATTACTTGACAGCTTCAAATGTACAGTAAAAGCTCCCACCAGACAGATCATCACTTTCCTCAGCCACAAGCTGTTTCTCAGTCAATTTCCAGCACACATTCTGCAGGCTTTCCACTTTCCACTCTCCATCCAGTCTCACCTCATTGGAAGAACTCTCTCACCATTGACAGAATGCTTCTGTCATCTCTACTTCACCTGCCATCTATTCCATCAACATGGGTGCCCTTTATACTGTCTCACCTTGCTCCACAGAATCCGACCACGATCAACCCCAACACCAACAGCATCAGGCACACCAGCAGCACCAACAACAACACCAACCTTCTTCGCAATCACCTGATGCTGCACAGGACAGAGGGCATCAGCACCCAAACACATTACTGCCTGGGAGGCCAGGGATGGCCTCACCATGGCCAGATTTACTTCACTTGATGCTGTACACCCTGGCTGCCACATGATGCGTCAGGTTGGCACTAGCCCACACCAACACCATAAAGCCATTCCTTTCACACTCACCACCATTGTGGGGGTTACCGTTATGTCTCACCATTCACTGCAACTCACTAAGCCACTTCCAAAGGTGCACACAAATCTGTCCAAGAACGCAAAGTGTTAAAAATAAAGGTTTCAAATGTTTGACAGCACATTAACAGAAACTTTACATGAACATTGCAAAAAACGCCCAAGTGCCTACCCTTGTGTTTTGTTCGTTGGTATGATTGCACTAGGATGAGGGTGCGTGTGAGGGGTGGCTAGTGAGATGGGGATGTGATAATGTAGATAGAGAGAGAGGGATGGGTGGAGGGGCAAGGTAAGCTGGTGTGAGTAAGGATGGGTAGGGAAGGCAGAGTGATGGGGATGTGATGAGAGGCACAGGAGGATGAAGATGAGTGTGGCTTTGTACTAATGTTTGTGATCTAATGAGATCATTCAAAGGTTTCCGGCACTGCGCCCAGGTCCTCAGCCATGGTCTTCAGTCTTCGCAATATTTAGTTGGAGGAAATTTCTACTGGATGACGGACAAGGAGTGTGACAAATTAGAGACAGTGGAGGGGTCGAGAGAGGTGGTGGTGAGGTGGAGCTGGGTGTCGTCAGCGTACACGTGGAACCTGATCTGTTTTCAGATGATGTCGCCGAGGGTCAGCATGTAGATGAAAAATAGGAGGGGGGCCAAGGATAGATCCTTGGGGGATTCCAGAGGTAACAGTGCGGAAGTGGGAAGAGAAGCCATTGCAGAAGATTCTCTGGCTATGACTGGATAGATAAGAATGGAACCAGGTGAGTGTAGTTCCACTCAGCTGAATGACGGAGGAGAGGCATTGTAGGAGAATTTTGTGATCAGCCATTTCAAAAGTCATAGATGGGTCGAGAAGGACGAGGAGGGATAGTTTACCATGGTCACAGTCACAAAGGATGACATTTGTGACTGATAAGGACCGTTTCAGTACTGTGGCAGGTCCAGAAACATGGAGTTGCAGGAAAGATGGGCACGGATAACACCTACACCTTAGAAAATAAGAAACTGAATGGGGTAGAAGAGCAAAGGGATCTCGGGATACAGGTAAACAAAGCATCGCAGGTTAGCAAAGCAATTAAAAATGCTAACAAAGCACTGGGATTTTTTTCTAGGGGTATAGAATTCAAAAGTAGTGAAGTTATGTTAACCTTGTATAGGACCCTGGTCAGGCCGTACTGTGCACAGTTCTGGTCTCCATACTATAAACAGGACATAGAAGCACTGGAGCAAGTGCCAATTTATTTTTACAAGGATGGTATTAGAACTGAGAGATTACAGCTATCGAGAAAAATTGAACTGGTTGGGGCTTTTTTCTTCAGAAAAGAGAAGGCTTGGAGGTGACCTGATTGAGGTCTTTAACATTATAAATGCGTTATGAATGTGGAGAGAATGTTTCCACTTGTGGGAGAATCCAAAACTAGAGGCCATAAATACAGGATATTTACTAATAAACCCAATAGGGAAATAAGTAGACATTTCTTTACTCAGAAAGTGGTTAGAATGTGGAACTGGCTACCACAGGAAGTGGTTGAGGCAAATAGCTTAGGTGCTTTCAAAAGGAAGCTAGACGAGTACATGAGAGAAAAAGGAATAGAAAGATATGCAGAAAGACTGAGATGAGGTAGATGGAATGGGAGGAGACTCGTGTGGAGCATAAACACCAGCACAGACAAGTTGGGTCGAATGGTCTGTTTCTGTGCTGTATATTCGATGTAATTTGTTGAAATCAAGTTTATTGATGCACTGAAGATAATAACTGGTGAGTTGTGTTACTTTTGTATGCTGATCTGCAGTGCAATGTGGTGAAGGCAGGAATAAAGCAGAAATACAATTCATCCTCTGAATTGGGCCCTACAGACAGACTACAGTACGCGGTTGTATCAGTCAAGGTTTGTTACTAATTTTCAGACACAAAGGGCTGGATTTTCATTCAGGAGTCGGGTAGGAGGCGGGACTACAACTTTCAGGGTTGTAGTCCCGCCTCCATCGAGATGTGGTCAATCCACGCGATTTTAACTTGATTGACCTTGTTGAGCCCACCCAGCGGGCTCAGCAGGCCAATTAAGGGCCACCCGGCAACAGGTGACGTCACAGACTGAAATTTCATCTGTCAAGAGGTTTTGACAGATGAAATATCAGCGTTTCACAGCTGTTTGAAGCTATCAAACACTGACAGTCTTACTTCTAACCTGAGTCCTTCTCCACAGACTCAGTTAGAAATCTCTCCTGCACAGAAAGTTGAAGGCTGTCACATTTGACAGTTCGCAGCCATTCTGCTTCTGTGCCGGTGAGATGAGGGACTCCCGAGATCTAAAGGAAGGCTGAAAAGGTAAGAAAAGGTAATTTAAACTTCTTTACACACTTTAGACACACCAAACACACTTACCTTTGCACACATCACTCACCTGAACACTGACATCTCGACCCCTCCAAGTCCTTCAACCCGACGGCCCGCCTTGCAAACTTGGCGTGGTTTGGAGCCATCGGGAATCCCACACTTCAGCATTAAAAATAGGGATTAGGCTAAAAACTGCCTGTTAACTACCTGTTAACAGGCAGTTAATTGGCACTAATCCCTTCCCGCCTCGGGTAGGCAGGTCCCAGTGCAGGGCGGGTACCCACCTCCTTTGAAACTGGCATGGAGGTGGGTTGGGTGCGGGATGGGGTCAGGACCCCTGATTTCGGGATTTTAACCCCCCACACGCCTCCAATCCCGACTCCACGGCCCAATGAAAATCCTGCCCAAATTATTTCATGGCAATTGAGCATGTGTAATTATCATTTCTTCATTAAACTGCTGCTTAATGGTACTGATGCCATACGATTGACATTTGTGGGAAACAATTGCTGCCTTACAGGGTTCATTTACTAAACCCATGCCTTGAATTTAAAAATAAAGTACTGGTTCAACAAAAAGAGAGAAAAGCTTGGAAATGTCCTTTAAATGGGTTGGTCTGCTCAGCATTCTATATTTGACAAAAAACAGGATAAAAGCACTTCATTTCAATAACATAAGTATATTGCTGCAAATTCTATCTTTTAATTAATTTCCAGCATTGCTTTTGAATTTCCGCAGTTGTCCTGTTTTATCCCCGAATGAAGCCTAATGTGATACAAAATGGATTGTTCATGCACAGAAATAAAGTTTTGTCTCCGATTCAGGCTGATCTGATGGTAAATGTCCCACATGGTCATTCAGACATATTTTACATATGCATTTATGTGAAAGATTTCAGATAGCAGAGGGAGGAATGGAGAACTGATGTGGTGCTGTATCCCCGAAGTGTACAGGAGGCTTTGAAAGCACCGTTCCAATAGATCACTGTACACCACTCATTATTACAATAAAATGTTCTGTAAATAAACAACCTGAAGATGTTTCTTTAATTTAAATGGTCGATTTTTCCCCCAGGCTCATAAAGGGCTAAGAGCTGGGGCAATAACAATCTGAAGTCAACAATACAGCTTGGTTTTCCCTCATAAAATAGAGTACAAAGCCTTTCCTATCATTAATACTGTCATCTTAAGTGAAGATGAATTCTGACAGATGTAACCAAGTCTGACCAGCTGCTGCAATTCATTTAGGAAGAGACAGCTCTGTGGAACCTTAACAGTGTGGTGTCTCACTGATTGTGTGCTTTCTGCTTTGTGCCTGTTTGTCACAATGGCACATCCGCTCCCAGCTACTAATATGTAGCAAAATGGTGGCTTAAAAGAGGAAACCACTGGAGTTTTACATTAAACATGGGCCTGTAATTTGCGATCAGGGGCGAAGCGATGGTGATCGCCGCTAACCTTGAAGAAAGCTGCCCACAGAGATCTTGTGATCTCTGTGGCAAGAACTTTAGCTTCCTCGACATGTAATTAATTGTAGCGCTGTGAAAAGGGGATTCCTAGTGTAGTGCAGCAGTGACATCATCAAGCTATCTAAGCTGCCAATCACGTTGAAGAATTCTTAGACAGCAAACCAGGAAATAAAATAGCACTGCTTAACTGCACTTTTTAAAAATGTTACAGAGAGCGAAATAAAGATTGCGACATACACATGGGGTTAAGGTAAAAGCTGAAATATCATGAACAAACTTTAAAAAGAATGTTTGTTTTATTTTTTAAAAATCTAGTAATTTTTATCATAATGGAGAAACTTGACACTCCACAAATATAAAATTAGTTTTTCAGGGCCATAACGTTTGTTTACCAGTCAATATGCTGCAAAAACCCCAGTTACACCTATTCGAACAAGGCTCAATATTTAAGTTTTCATCAGTTCTACTGATTTCACTGATTGCTGGCTATGGTGGCGGAGGAGGGAGTCCTCAGCGCAGCCTGTGTCGGAGCAGTGAATGACTGACCGCAACTTCAGGATTTCTGTGTTTAGCTGTGCATGTGCTAAATCCTAAAGTTACGGTCAGTTCCGAGGGGTAATTACGGTGAATGTTGAGAGTTCGCTGTCATTACCCACCGCAAAATCCCGGCCATTATCTTTATCTCAAGCAGGATCTTCAGCTGTCTTCGTTATGTATGTCCTGCTAGCAATTCCATTTAGAAAAGACTTTCCTTGTCAAATTGTTGCAAATTCCATCTATCCACTGCCATCTTTAATTTAATAATGTACTGCTATAATAACATCCAAGATTCAACATCCTGCTACATTTGCTGTTATTTGTTTGCTTGCTTGCAAGCAAGAGAATTGCTGACAATAGGACTTTAATGCCTAATCTCCTTGTAGGTTCCCATGTGCCTTTCTGGAAAATGCATCTGTTACTGATGGTCTGACAGAGGGCTAAAGCTGACCTCATGATGAATGATCACATGGGAGGGGAGTTTGAAGCGGAGGATTTCAGAAGGAACATGAACATCAGAAAAACACATTGGTAATTGACAGAATTGCACTGGTGTTGAGAGGGGAGAAAAATGGGCTTTTTTTTTTAGCGAAACTGGAGATTGTATTAACAATTGAATCCTGGATTGGGTGGGCAAGTGTTTAGGTCCATTCTGAGTCGATATAAAGAATTTAAGTTGGGTATATGAAGCAAAAAGTTTAATACTAATCATTGAAAACTAAACACTACCAAGTCCAAATTAAATGGTTCAGTACAGTCTTCTCTAAGTGTAACTACAAGTTAAAAAAAAAATTGCATTTTGATTTTATTTAGATTCATTTAATTATACATAAATATTTGTACATTTGATTTTTAATGTGACAACAAACATTTAAACAGTTGAATTAGCATTTGAACAGCGAGAACCTCCGCTGGGTGTCAAAGAACCCAATGCGTACTGGCCAGTAGACCTCCAAAGAATTGTGAAAAAATCCATCACTAGATCTCTAGAAAACTGCCACATTTATAGTTATTGAATCACTATGGAAAATTTCACCTAGCTTTGGAATCTATCACCCTACCATACCAGTTACTACATTCAAACACGGAGGCGTGAGCTACAAGTGTAGATGGAAACAGAGCATCATGCTAGTGTGAGATTATTATCGCAAATATGACTTGAGGTAAATGTCAGAATTTGGTCCTAACTAAACTTAGTTCAGTGCACAATTGGCAGCTCTTCACTATATACAAGCCTACCAAGCTTAGCAAGAAAGTAAGCTTTTGGAAAGTTGAGTTAAATTAGGAAAAGATTAATATTTATCATTGATTTTAATTGCCCTGGATTTCTACACAAACATTGTGCAATACTTGGAAACATCTTCAACGAATATAGTCAGGAATATTGCCATTTAATAAAGCTGTAATTAAAGATTTTAGGCAGAATGTACCCTAGAAAACATAATTGCTCCTGAGCCATAAGAACAACTTTTCCTACATTCTCACATAGTCATTTACTACCAATGGTAAATTCAGTGAAACTGCAAATGTACCACTGTAACAACTTGAAATCAATTAGTGCTGAGTGAGTTTGGGGAGTGCTGACAGTCATTATGAGGGAATCAGTGAATACAGTATTACACAAAATAAATGTAAAAAATAGCAATTTGGCTTATGTCTGTTAACTCTACCTTTTGATAGTTGTCTTAATTTGTGTTTATTATTGAGTTAATCTTTTATAACTGAATTTAGTAGCATGTGACAACTCCAATTTACATTTTACATTGATAAAGTTGAAGAGCACCCTGTTTTTGTGGGCCCAATTATTCATCCAGGGTTGTTTTGGTGTGGTATCCTCACTCCTGACTGGCTTACTGCAACCGGGAGGGAGGAAAATGCTGTGCAGTGAATAAAATACTGTTTCAAGGAAAATCTGGATCTCAGAAACAGAAGCAGAACTATGGAGGAATAGTGGAAAGAGAAGCAGGCTGGGTGGGGGAAGATCAGCTACTGGAAGAGCCCAAGGTTCTCATCATGGAATGGCCTGGGTGAAATTAAATGTTATGCCAATCAGCTGCCTTTCCCAATCTGTATTCTCTTTACAAAGGAAAAGGTTGCCTATAATAATCAGCAAAGAACTGCCATGGGATGGAAGAATGGCTGCTATCTGACCTTTAGGCCTACCACATTAGGTGGAGCACACTTCAGGTGCGTTCTGCTGTCCAGCACCCAGGTGGGGAAGGGGGGTGGGGGTGGCGGTGGCGGCATTGGGAGAATGAATATTAGGGTGAACATCTCATCAGAAATGTCTTGCATACAAACCAGACATTCTAATGCACCAAAATGCAGACAGAAGGATGATTTTGGGGAAGCAAAGATGGTGGTGACAACTTGAAATATCTTTATTGCATTCTGGAAGAGTTCTAAAGCAAATTCTTAACATAAAAGCCCATGTAACACATTAGAATCCCAACATAAGGTATGTAGCCTTATAATCCCCATATGCAGAATTCCTTATTTCAGCTGTCTCTGCATGGAGAGGCCAGGTGCTTCCCCACATTGAGGGAGGGAGAAATCTCTATGCAACAGTCTCTCACCTCCCAACAGTTGGCATCAGTGGAAATTTGAGTTGCCTGTCCGCTTTCTTAATGTGGATGGTGTGTAACACAGCGACACCCCAATTATGGTATGACGCACAAGAGCAGAGTATTATCCTTACAGCGAAGGGTATGAGGAGTTGAGATTCTGAAATAAATAGATTGCAGCAGGCTTATGTGTTTGATACTATCTTGATCTTATTGAGCTAGTGCTCTTGCTGTGATAATAAACTTATTCTGAAGTGCTGCTTCTACACACTTCCTGTGGGAAAACATCATGCCCTTTAAGTGTGACCTTCAGATCATATGGTGATGTCGGAATGTATTGCATTCATCCCTGGCTTAAGAACCTCAGCCACTTTCCTTAGGGGAATGGAGGCTGTTTGATTTTCAGGTTATAACAGTTTGTTTAAAATCCCAGTTTGAGACTGCAGTTGGAATAATTGGATCTGTGCCATCAGCATTCAATGTTTGATGTATTTCAAGCGTGTGCAAGGTCATTGTAGCTGATCTGGGGCTTCCGCTGTAGGTTGAGTAAATTGGTTGGAAGAATTAAGCAAAGAAAAGTAATTACCCAGTCTGTATAATTAATATCAAGCATGTGGATGACATGCTGTTACTTGACGTAGAATATGTGCCATTACGTGTGTGTTCAGTTTTCAGAATATTTTGGTTGTAAGCTCTATTGTTGCTCTTATGAAGGAAATAACAGATGCATGCTTCCCTGCAACATTATTACTAATGAGAAGTGGAGTATGTATAGAATTAAATTGCAGTTGTAATTACGTAGAAATATACTGAAGTTACAACATGAACACCAGCCATTCGGCCCTACCAGTGTGTGTCGGCATTTACCCTGCATGTGAGCAAATAGTTCTAATTACATTTACCCACCCTGTTACCATATCCCTTCAATTCCTTTTCCTTCATCTACCTATCCAATCTAGGAGATTGTAATAAACAAGGGTGTGGGCCATCACGGCGACTGTCATGGAATTGGCATTTTGTAATGACTGAAATGAATGTTTGGTACTGTTACAGTATATTAATCTAATTCAAAAATACTCCATGAACCCATGTTTAGATGATTTCATTGACATAATGTCAGTGTGGTGAACAGTACTGCAAACAACAGTGAAGCAAGGCGCAACTGACATCAGCACAGGGGCTTTGAATGCTGGATTTTTTTTTGCTCTTCAAGGTGAGGGTGTCTGTTGGGGATGGAATACTATTTCACTTTAGTGTCAGCATCAAACGACACCAGGTCAGGTAATTGCACTGCTCAGAAGCAGAGAAAAGCAAAGCTTCTTTTAGTCCGCCCCAGCAATGTGCTTTAACCCTCAGATTCAGAAGATCAGCCCTAGTGTGTATTTTTCCATTTCCCACGTATGCTGTGTTGAGAACACAAAACGTGTTTCAGGTAGGAACCTTATAAGCAGCAGTGAACTGCACTATGCGTCTGAATGTGAGGATGACTAATATGCAAGTGCAAATTGTGGGCAAAATAAGATGGGAAAAATTTAACTTCATATGGGACAAGTACAAATACATCTCTGCTGTATCATAGCCAGTGGAATATTCAATCTATGGTGCCTGAGCAGGAGGAGCTTGTTCAAAATAGTGAAAGTGCACAAAGCCCAGACACAAATAGCACTTAGCCACACATGCAATAATGTTTGTAGCCAAAATGCAGAGAGGCCAATTGAAACTATATGGCCTTTTGCTGGCGTTATTGCTCTTATTGCCAAGTCAAATTGATTGAGACAGATCAGTTTCAAACTGAGGATGGTCTTTTTCATTAGCATCATAATAAAGTTTCACAGTATCCTTGGGTTTAAATATAAACCCTCACGATTTGAATTAGTCAGGCTGAATTAGCACCCGGTTAATGGTGTGTGCTGGAATGCCACAAGGATTTTCCAAAGGCAGAGAAGTATTGTTTTAAAGGGCCTTAATTGACAGCTTGAAAAGCTCTCTGGCTTCTGCACACTGAAATCCACACTTTCTCTTTCAATGGCTTTCCTTCCTCTTGCCTTGCATTATCCACATACCTGGGTTTGATGAGTGAGATCAAGCATTCATTAGTATAGCAAACAAACTTAATTACCATTAATTGTTTGGATAGTAAAGTCAGCTTGTTATAAAAGCCACCTTCGGCATTTGTCTACTGTATAGTTGGAGAAATAAAAATCAGCGAGCAACTTTAATCTCCGTTGAGGCAAAGAAACAAAATCTCATTAGTGGCCTGTGACCAAGCAGGACGACTAGCTTTTGTATGCAACTAGTGAAGTAATCATTAATTCACAGACTAGCAATGAAAGGATTGAGCCCTCCCTTCCTTGTCATTGCTTTGGGTTAATTTGAGGAAAAATCCATAAGGATCTGCTTTCCGCCTTTTTACCCAACAGTGAATGGGAAATTGGATACTCCTAAGGTGCTTACAAATAGTTTAGGCACAGCTGAACAGACAGGGCCTCACAGACATATAAACAAATCTCAAAGGTCAAAACGAACCATGACAATTGAAGGGACAGAAGATGAAGCTGCTTCTTGGGACTGGTTATATTAGGGCTTTCACTAACTATCTGACCAGTGATTGTGGACTTACTGCTGTGTACAGGATAAACTAAATAGAAAATATTGTACTGGTTTTGACACAAACCTGAATTAAATGCACGAGTAAAACACCATAATTAACAAACACCAAGCGAGTCTTTGTCACAAGTGAATAAATCTGGCCATCCACTGAAACCAGTGACCATGTTCTATGCTGTGGATACTAATGATTTAAATCAGAAACTTATAAAAGGCAAATGCAATGAGTAATAATTTTAGGAGAGCCACTTTGACACTGTGATGGATGGTGCATGCTGAAAATTTGTTTTCCCAGTACTTGCTAGTACTTGTGAAGTCATTTATGTGATCCTTTAGTAGCTTATACTTATCGGTGGGTGTATCATTTCAGTGGGTGGGAATAACATTAATTTTCATAGAATTAATGACTAGAGACTCAAATGCAATTAAAAGTAAAAGCTGAGGGATTGGGTGGAGCACTAGATTAGCATACTGACATTTTACCTGAGATTTGGATTCAAATCCAGCCCAGACTGATGCAATGGAAGTGATAAACACTGAAATTAAATGAGTTTGACAGTGCCAATTCCTACTGGGAATGGGGCCACAACACAAAACTGCCCACAATTCTGTGCTAACTGACACCAAATTTGTCAATCTCACATAGTCAGCAGAGATGTCTGGTGTGGAAAACTGATATAGAATTGGAAATGTGACATTGTTGCTTGAAGATGTGTTCTTCTGAGTTAAGACAGAGTGAAAGGCAGTACTAGCCCTTAGATTTTCTGTTTGGTGTTATTTTACTATGAGTGGAACCAATGGGTTATCAGTGGTGTTAAAATGCCCTGATTGGAAAATTCAGGCTGTATAAGGTTCAAACAATTTTTCTAAGGCCAAATGTATACTCTTGTTAAGGAAAACATTGAACCTTAAGGTTCAAAGAGTGGTTTGCTCCTCTGTGGAGTTGAGTGAACAGAGAAAGAGTTTAGGAGTCTGTTGACAGCCTCAGTCACAGGCTGGCACCAGACTTTTTGGAGCAAGCAGGGAAACTCGTGTCTATCCCGCAGCTGTTGAAGTGAGTACCGGGGGAATATTTGGGAATTTTTATGTTGGGCAAAAACAAATTGTATGAGATAGGTAATTTGCAGAAGCACCGTTTTCAAGAGAAAGTGTTCAGCAAATCTTAATATGTTTGCCTAAAATCTTGTAGCATTTTTATCGTGACGTCGTGTACAAGTAACATGCCATTACACTTCAACGTGGTTATCCCTCTATTTTGTGTTTGCAAACAAAAATATATATATATTGGTTTTTTTATGAAGGCAACACTCCTTCAAAAAACACAATCTTTGACTTTTTCCACAAGAGAAATAGACAGGTGGTATACTGTAAGATTCTGTAAAGTAAATCCTGTATACAGTGTTGGCTTCTACACGTTCTTTAAAAGCATCTGGATTGAATGTTTCAAGGTAGTGTACCTCGTCTTACAAAAAGCATTTGACAAAACTACATACAAAAATTAAGCTCAAAGTAGTAAGGATTCTGGGTAAAATTTGGGAATGGATAAGAAATTGACTGAACTCAATTAAACTCTCCTGTGATTTCTTAAATTAAATTTTAAAAATTGCTCCTTTTGCTGCCCCAGAGGCTATGCTATGCGGCAGAGGCCTGCTACAACCATTCTACACTCTTCCAGGGAAGCTCTTTGGAGAGGGAATTCAAGAGTGTGAAGGAATGATGGATGACACTTCAACTACTAATGCTAGAGTGAAGAGAGGGGGAGATACAGCAGTAGACCAGAGTCAGAAGAACTATGTTGTAATTACAACACAGAAATGGTCTGTTTGTCCCAACTAGTCTCTGTTGGTGTTTATCCTCCACATGAGCAATAGTCCTAAACCCATGTGCCTTCCCTTTCCAGTATCCCTTTATTCTCCTGTCCTTCAACCACCTATCTAACCTATTCTTAAATGTTGTCATGGTTTCTGCTTCAATCACTAACTCTGGTAGTGCATTCCACAGCCTCACAACCCTTTGTGTGAAAAAAAAGGTTTCCTATTCCCTCTGTCCTAGATCTTTTATAGTTAATCTTATATATGTGTCCTCTCATGCTAGATCCCTCAATCATTGGAAATAGACTATTTCTAGCTACACTGTCCCATCCCTTCATAATCCCCTCCCCCTTTTGGGACCTTAACCCATATCACATTATCATCACTATTCTTAAGGTGCTCATTCACATTTAATTCATCTACCTGTTCTATTTCATTACTCAAAACTATCAACAAAGGACTGGCATGTAGGACTGGAGGAGGTGAACTGAGACTACGAATGGTTTTGTAAATGAGAATTAGAAATTTAAAATCAGCATGGTGGGTTAATAGCTCATTACGACTTAGTACAGGATAGGGTGCCAGTGGTAGAGTCATAAATGTGTTAGAAATTGTGTAGGGTGGAGCATGTGAGACAGGCAAGGAGAATGTTAGAAAAGTTGATTACATAGCAGTGTGTTGTAATTTAGATGGAATACAATACTGGAAAGTGTGAGGTTATGCACTTTGGCAGGAAAAATCGTAGAGCAAGTTACTATCTTAATGGCAAGAAACTGGAAAGTACTGAAGTACAAAGGGATCTGGGGGTCCTGGTGCACGAAACTCAAAAGGTTAGTATGCAGGTGCAGCAAGTGATTAAGAAGGCCAATGGAATGTTGGCTTTCATTGCTAAGGGGATAGAATATAAAAATAGGGAGGTATTGCTTCAGTTGTACAAGGTATTGGTGAGACCGCACCTGGAATACTGCATACAGTTTTGGTGTCCATACTTAAGAAAAGACATACTTGCTCTCGATTCAGTACAAAGAAGGTGCACTCGGTTAATCCCGGGGATGAGGGGATGGACATATGAGGAGAGGTTGAGTAGATTGGGACTCTACTCATTGGAGTTCAGAAGAATGAGAGGCGATCTTATTGAAACATATAAGATTGTGAAGGGGTTGGATCGGGTGGATGCGGGGAGGATGTTCCCGATGATGGGTGAAACTAGAACTAGGGGGCATAGTCTTAGAATAAGGGGCTGCTCTTTCAAAACTGAGATGAGGAGGAACTACTTCACTCAGAGGGTGGTAGGTCCATGGAATATGCTGCCCCAAAAAGCTGTAGAAGCTACATCATTACATAAATTTAAAACAGAAATAGACAGTTTCCTAGAAGTAAAGGGAATTAAGGGTTACGGGGAGCGGGCAGGAATTTGGACATGAGTCTAGGTTCGGATCGGACATGGCCCTGTGGGTAGCGGAGCGGGCCCAGGGGCCATGTAGCCTGATCCTGCTCCTATTTCGTGTGTCTAATTCTGTTAGATTCAGGAGATGGTTCTGTGATAGTAGATTGGCGGTTAGGATCAGATCAGCCATGATCTTATTGAATGGCGGAGCAGGCTCGAGGGGCCGATTGGCCTACTCCTGCTCCTATTTCTTATGTTCTTATGTTATGTTCTTAGATGAGGGTTTGTGGTGAGGGAGGGGCAGAAGCAGGCAATATTATGGAGGTGGAAATTGGTGGTCTTGGTGATGAACTGGATGCGGAACCAGAAGCTCAGCACAGGGTTGAGCAGGAAAAACGAGGTTGTACTCTGGTTATCACATTTCTATGGAAAGAGGGATGGAATCGGGTGCGAAGGTGTAAAGCTTTTGGCAGGAGCCAAATTGGATAGTTCTGGTCTTGCTAATGTTGAGCTGGAGAAAGTTCTGAGTAATTTTGTTGAAAACAAGTTGACATGATGTTATCAACATACAGAGCCTAGAATGGCGCCTCTTGTTTCTATGAATACCTGTGACATGTAAACAGAAACATAAAATATTTCTGTTGCTGTGACCCGCCACCCCTTTTTATAGCAGCGCATGATTTTATAGATTAGCTATGAAAGGAATGCGCTTGTGCTATCGCAGTGCAACATTGGGACATTTAGATATTAATGTAGTAAAACTAGTCAACAAAGTAGTCAACAGCAGCTAACAGGCAGCACATTTAAAATACAATGCTCTGGCTTCAATGATGCGTGAGTTAAAATGGCTGATTGTCAGCTACAACTGTGCTGATAATGATGCTGGCTTTTGGCCATCCGGTCGTACGCACAATTTATTCAGCTTTTGCCAAATGTCCTACATACCTTCACATGTTGGTGCAGCTCCTTGTGCTGCACAGTAGTCTTCATTGTATCTGCAGGTACTTTTATCTCAGCTTCACATATACCAGGTGCTTTAGATTTGAGACTTCTGTCTAGAGTCTGCAGTTTGATGTGTTAGAGTAAACAATGCATTAGACTAAAGTTTGGAGGCACAGAATCTCCCAGACTAGTTTGGGCTAGTGTGCGTATTCTTTTTTTATTGGACCACACACCCTAAAACTGTGTGATATGAGACACCACTGAGGTTAGAAATAAAAACAAACAGGTAAGTATAGTAGGAGAAATATTATAGGGAAAATCAACAGTAAATATAAACTTTGGTTGAGGTGAGCGAAAAATTACAGCATTTTTTTTCAGATGGACCTCACCATTACAGAAGATTGTGGTATTTACAAGCCTCCAACTCTAAGCATATAATCTGCTAATCTTTTATGAGCTACTGCCAGCTTTTAACTGGATTGAATCAAATTAATTCCTGTCGGTTGTAACATTTAACCTAGGCTGCACTAGGCATTGCCTCTCAATTTAGTAATAAAGTCTTTGTTGTGATGTTGACAGATAGGCAGAGAAGCGTGGAGCAGTAGAAAGACTAACATGGCTCCATGTAACTCAATCCCCTGTATTCCTGTTGATTATACCTCATTCTCTCCCAAGTACACTGCAATTCAGCACATTCTTCAAAAATGCACTTTTAAGTGTACACGGAATAACCTCAAGGAGTTTCTAAACAACCAGATATTAATTCCGTCATTTCAGTTGCCTGTGAGTAGAGAAGTCTCCACAGAGAAATAAGGTAACTCACTATAAAGTTGATTTTTTAAATAAAACAAATCTTGGAATTAATTAATATGAAATTCACCTTTGCCACAGTATTGAATTTGGTACTATGAATTTTTCAATAAAATTACAGGAGCAGGCCTGGACTAAAAGGCTTGTGCCTTGATTGTCTTGTGAGCGGTTGCTGGCTTGGTTCAGTTGGTAGTACTCTTGTCTCTGATTTCAAAGGTTGTGGGCTCAAGCCCCACTCCAGGACCTGAGTTTGTAATCCAGCCTGACGCTCCAATGCAGTTTTCCTCTGTGTCAACTCTTGTCTGCACATTAGATGCCACTCCAGGCCCAACCCCCCCATACCCTCACTTTTCTTTTCAGCTACTCTCTTGCCCTACTCTGCTCCCCTCGCCATTTCCTCTTCTCTAGCCACGCCCCTTTTGACCTCTCCCTCTCGAGCACTATAGGCCCCTTGATCCCTCTCCTCACTTGGAGCTACTCCCTAGCTTACCTTCTCTCCTGCTGCTATCCCAGAGGAGCATCAAGCATTGCCCAGCTTCACATAGACCTTCAGGATATTTACTCATCTATAGTCAAAACTCTCACCATCCATGATATCATCTTGGATGGATTTATTGATATTCTGGTCCTGAAAGAAACCTGGCTTATGCATGGTGACTTTTTTCCCCCTCTTGGTTAAACATTCAATCACTTGCTTGGCCCAAATTGAAGCAGCGTCTCAAAAGAAGAGAAAGTAACAGATTTTCATTCAACCTACACCTAAATTCCTCTAGTTTTCTCTGCCTTCCTATCGTCCCTGAATCTCACTCCTCATATATACGCTCTCACTCATACCCATGGCCAGCCATTGACCTAGCCATCTCACATAGCCTCTCCACCTTCAAAACCTAGGCCACTGATAAGACTATCTCTCACCACTTCCTCATATGTCCTTAACACATCCCTCTACCTTCCTCCAAAACTACCACCTTCATCCACTGTTCCTTGAAAAAGCTTTCCTTCAGTTCTCTCACAAATTTAGTCTCGAACTCCTTCTCATTTGATACCTGTTATAACGCCACTGCTGCTGTTGATCTGCTCAACTGCTCCCTCACCTCTGCTTTTGATGTCTCATTCCCATCCCATCAGTCACCATCACTCACTCCTGCTGTTGCCTCGGTACAGTTCCCATCTTTGTTCCCTTAAGTCCAAGGGCTGCAAATCGCGGCTATGCAGATGGCGCAGGGCAGTGGGATTAGTTATGGATTGCTCTGACAAAGAGCCAGCACAGACACGATGGGCTGAATCTCCTCCTTCTATGCTGCGAACTTCTAAGGTTCTAATCTTTCTGTTATCCTCACCATTCCTTGGCTTAATCTACATTGAACTGAATTCCGTGCAGTCCGAGAGCTGTGTCAAGTCAAGGCTCTTTAGTGTACATGCCAATAGGTTTCATTTAACTTTTCCTCTTTGCTTTATTTAAGATGCATGACATTGATCTCATTTTTGTCCCAGTGCTGACCTCTTCTCTCTCCCCATGTCTCTTTAGCTAAGACATGGGTATTAGCAGTCTCGCCGCCTTCCCATTGCATGCATACCTTTTAAATGCTATTAATCTCTAAAGAAAATGAAGGTAAATGCAGGATATATTTCAATAGTCTTGCTTTGACTCGTATTTCACTCTTGACAATACATAACCTTTTTTTAATGGGAGTGGTCCTAATCCTTATCTACGCAATCACGCAACACTGTAACCCCTTTGTTTTACAAATTACTAACACAGATTACTTCGATAAGCGTCTGGCCGCTAATGTGAAGCCAGCAAATTTATAGACCTCATTAACCATTCCTGCTTATTTCATTTGGGTAACATTTGTCTACACGAATACTTAGCTAATAAACGGATGTCCTTCACAGTGCCTGGGGCAGAGCAATGTTTTTTAAGGTGCTCAGTGTGAAGTCAGGAACTCAAGTGTATGGACAGAATAAGAGGAATCTCCCTCTTGCTTTGTGTAGTAAGTTGGTGTACCAATATGCTATATTACTGAAAATCCAGTATTTTACAAGAAAACGCACTTTTCTGTATATTTGGGACATTTGCATGGAATACTGGGAACTTGTTTTTACAAATGGTTTCCATAGTCAGCAAGCCGGTTTAAGAAAAGTCAGAAATACACAGAGGCAGGAGTGTTTTCCATTTCCATCAAAAGCTATCTACTGTTCTGATTTTTTAAAATGGAATCTAAAATTGTCTCTCATTTAGTTACATGACAGGGAAATGTTGGTGAAGAAGTGAATGCAGATGGGGGATGAGAACAAGTCGGCAGCAACCCACAGTATTTTTGTGGCGCCTACTGGTAATATTGATGCCATTACCACCCTGTTAATGCTGATTTAGCCAGGTCAAGATCGGCCACACCCAGCTCTTCAGTTTCTTGCTATCCAAAGAAAATAAAAACATTTCCAAACTATTATCAAGAATTTTTTTTTCTCTCCCCATGTTTCCTGAAGATGCTAACTCATGTTGGGATACAGGTTCACTGACACGCCAGCACTTCATTCTTAATGAGTGTACTTAAACAGTGAATTTTGGCAGGTAATTCAACCATATAAAGCATCACAACTGCGGCCATCCAGTCCTCTCCTGAAGTCCACACGTACACCACACACACACACCCCACCCCTCACTGGAGAGTGCTCTGAAGTAGGTTTTTTTCCCATCATAGCT
Source organism: Somniosus microcephalus (assembly GCF_052327205.1). Lineage (NCBI taxonomy): Eukaryota > Metazoa > Chordata > Chondrichthyes > Squaliformes > Somniosidae > Somniosus > Somniosus microcephalus. Next base: position 119,167,027 of record NC_140995.1, read on the forward strand.
TGAGGTGGCTATTGTAGTGTCCTCACTATTGCCCTAATTTTTTCCACTTTTTCTCCTGAAAGTGCTGCCTTTTGTTTGAGTACGTGCCACAGTCCTCCTCTCCCAAGCTAGACAGGGTGTTGGTAGGCTATGTGGGGCATCACAGTCAAACTTGAAGCTGCTTTCATTCTACACACACACACATACTCTTTTCATCAGGGTCAATAGAAAGTGATGAGAAACAGTAACCCTTTTCATATGCCTCCGCCCCCCCCCCCCCTTCGACCTGGGGAGGCTAAGGCCAACTGTAATAGCCCTAATACTTCTCAAGCTGAGATCAGTTATCTCAGCACTAATCAGAGATCAAACCATTTTGCTCTGCATACCTTAGTTTTTAACAGACACTCTTGAATTGATTGACTTTATTGCATTTCACTAACAGAAAATTTGAGGATTCCACGTCTATTTTAGCACTTACTAGTTTATTTTTTTCATTATTAGCGCACAGATAATTCTATGCAAGCCCAATCTTCAAATAAAACAATCTTTACAGAGTAAAACAACCTAATAATGTGTTTTTAGATTCCCTTCTACCAAAATGTATTAGGGTCATTTTCTTTATGATTGAACAAACATATTGCCTTACTGGATATTTTGGAATCTTGCTAGGATATCTTGCTGTTCTCTTGTTGGGCTATGTGGCTGTTGTTAAGCTCTTACTGTTGCCATGACCTAATCAGTGAAGTGTTTCATTTATGTATTGCTCCTGTACCTGATGTAATTTTGAGCAATGTGAGGAATGCATTTCCTTCAGACACAGAGAATGTCTCAATCCTGGCTTCATAACAACAGGAACTAATCTATTGAAAAGTCCCTCATGCGCAAACTTGTTATGATTTGTAAATCAAGAATAGTAAAAATAAAAGGAAAAGGAGGGAAAATTCTTCAATTAATAATTAAATACATGGACCACAGTGGGGCTTTCTTTACTTCAGCAACAGATTATATGGGGCTTCCCCATTCCTCGCGAGTACTTTTTAAAGGGACAGCACAGTTCCTTCAATTAAAAACTTAAAATGAAATACGATAACTGAGTTGAAATATGTTGCATAATCTACCGTGGAAGTTCTATCGTGGAGCTTTCAAAGCAGGTGTATTCCTGGCTGCTCAATGAGCGTGAAAACCCCCAATTGCACTGATAGCTTTTAACTTGAGAATGATGTATTATTTATGTCATTTATGGATCATTTTGAACTGGCAGACTCTTCATGAAAAACATTTGGCAAACTTTGTATTTGTTTATATACAGGTTTACGCTACAACGCTGCTGCAATTAGACTAACCACGTTGTAACACATTATTGTGCCACTTGTCTGTGGTGTAATCACAACAATAGGTGGATCTTTAATTATTTTCTCTTTAAGACAATATAATTTTTCTTTAATTCAGGAAGTAATGTTGTGTGGAACATACAGACTGGTTTTATCTCTGAACTGTGGTAATTTAAATGATCTTAGCCAGGGTGATGGTATAGAAGCTATAATTGATCCCAGTGCTAGCGAGTTGGAGGGGGAAAAATCCTTAGAATGCGTGGAGATAATCTTAAAAAGAATTTCTAGCTTGACTTCTAGCAAGTTCTCGATAACCAACAGCTAGTGCAAGTTCAGAATATCAAAGTTGCTGATGTAAACAACATTCATGAAGATTGTTCCTTTTAAAATAGTTTTGTTTTTAAGCTATGATAAACTTTTATTTTGACTACTATTTGTTCCATTTGATGCCAGATTTAAGAATATTACAAAAAATCATGCAATTGGAAGTAGTTCTGTCCACTGGAAGCAGGGTGGAGGTACAAATTGTTTTGTTTAAAGAAAGGAAGGTGGTACAGCTGTTGGAAGTATCAGGTGTCAACTATTAACAGCTCATGATTAAGAATTGGTATTTGATTTTTCAGGCAGCATAAAAATATATAGATAGATAAAAATTATTTTGTCAATCACACATGAAAGTGCCTGTCACTTTTCCACCTGATTGGCTCAAATATTCCATTCATAAAACAGTAACAAATTATAACCATATATGGAACCTATCAATAAAGAAGTAGGACTTTTAAAAAAATGTAATTTTCTACCAAATTCCTCTAACTTTGATAACCTGGCTTCTTCTCAAAGGAAAGATCTGTGATTTACAAGCAGCTGACAATCTACAAACTTCCCTCAGAAACAGCAATGAGCTTATACTGTAATTGACCTCAAGATATGTGTATTTACAGCAATTAGACTTTGTAGCTTTGAAGTGACAGGTTAGTTTAAACAAAGATCCACCTTTGCAGCAGAATAATAGATTGGGTTGGATTTTCTTCTGTTTGGGGTGGACAACTGAGGAAAATCAGAAAGTTGAGGCCCACCTCCAGGTTGCTGCCCCTAAAACCTACCATTGATTTTTCCCGGGCCTCTCTGGGGACACACATCTTTGGCTTCCGCACCACAGTCCCACCAAATGTAAATGGCAGCAGTTGGGTGGGGTTTGCTGCAGGGCCACATTTCCCTCACCAGTGGTAGTCTACCTGAGGGGAAGAGGAATTGGGGCCTGCCTGTGAAAGACTAGAGACACTCCATGGCTGAAGGCCATAGAATCAGGTTAATTTTTTTTATCACTATTATTTAGAGTTGGTTTTAATTATTAATTTTTTGTAATTTTTTTTGTAAAGTTTTTTGGGGGAATTTTCCTCAAAGTTTTTAAAAAAAAATTCTCTTTCTTTGAAGTTTCTTTGAAGTATTTTTAAAGTAATTAAAGATTTGTTAATTATACATCCTAAATTCCAGAGCAGGCTCAGTAGGTCATTACTAGAAACAACAGTGGGAGATTTTGAAGCAAGCCCCAGAGGATAGGACTGTATCTCCACAATCTGACTCTCTGTGTGGTGTGCAAGGCAAGGGGGTTAGAGCAGTGAACCTCCCCAGTCAGATTCTCACTGCCCGGCACGTATGTGTTAGACGTTGCTCAGTCTTGTTCCACTTGATGTAGACTAAAAGACTAAACATGTCACTCAAAATACTTGGAGGCTTTTACACAGCAACTTGAAAAAAATCAGGTTAAAACAAACTGCTGTCTTAAACAAGCCAGGAGAAAGATTTAAGTTGTAGTTGGCTGGTTTTCTGCCTGGAAGCCACTGGTGGTAGTTAAGTGGCTACGAGGAGGAGAACATGAAATCCAAAAGGAAACCTGTTTGTGCAAGATCACATTAGAATAGAGTCTAAACAGGACTGGGTAATTACTGCTGCTGTTTAAGAATGTATTCTACTGTAGAAAGGTAGGTGGAGCAGCAAACCTTGGAACCATCCACTCATCCTATGAGATGTGAACTGATGTTTGAATTTTACTTTTATCATAAATCTCTGCACGTGATAACTGTAAACAGACACACCTACCGAATGTCATGTGCTTTTTGCATTTAACTCACCCACTGTGGTTTCTACAAATGTCCGACTGACCCTGCTCTGGAATTTAGGATGTTTTTTCCAGGTAAATCACCACATTTGTTTTGCATGAAGGAGCATTGTAGCAATATTATCAGGGTCTACTTCCTTTGATAATGTGGTTTTAGGGGGTAGGTCAGAAGCAAAAAAGTAACACAGTAGATTAAATAGACTCTACACATCCTCAAATTCTTTCCTTACTTTGTTAACAAAATCTTACTTTATCAGGAGAATCGTTCAACCATGATCGATCTAATATGATAGCTCAGTGGATCACGTGCTACAAAATGTACTAGAAAATTCATTTATTAATCCCCAATTAACCTATGCCTATTTTAATGCAAAGTTTTTACTTTTTGCTCCAGTTTCTTTCCCCTCTCCTATACTGACATCACCACTGTTTCTCTTTCAGTTGAAAGGATGATCACAGACTTCTTTATAACTGGCATCAATGTTACTCCTTGATGTACTCTGATCGCATTAGATTAGACTTGTTAATTATTCCCCCTTCCCAATGCCCACAAATGGCCAAGCTGAGAACTTACAGAAATTGACCGGTGAGATGATGCAAGGCAAGTTCAAATATTGATCAGAGCGAGGAGTTGAGCTTTAGGCCTTCTGGTTGGGAATCTCTGTTCGACTGGCCTCACACTCCATCATATTTAAAAAAATAAGATACATTGCACTTGGTGGCTTAGTGACAATCCGTATTGTTCTATATCTAAATCTGATCAATTTGACCACTCTATTATGCTTTTTACTGTACTTTATTTTTTTTTGATTCTTGGTTAACAAGTTTGGATAACTTACCAGGAGGGAGAAAGGCAGTTCTGTCCTGTTCTAGTTTACTGTTAGCCACCACTAAGGAATGTGAAGCCTGCTTAATAGTGATCTGACCTTTTTAATGCCTATTTACTAGCAGATACCCTGTGGAGTTACTCACAGTAGGAGACATTTTGATGAGCAATCTATTTTTGCCAGTATTATTATGCAGGATTTAACTAATTAATATTAATATTTAAAACATTGCCCATTGGAAAATTGCCCCATGTAAGTCAGATCAAGACGGTTTTATAACAGGAGCGTGATTCAATGTAATGCACAATGAATTATTCTGTTGCCAAGCTGAAAAGATAATCAAAAAGGCACATGGAATGTTTGCTATCTCAAGGGATTTGGAATACAAAAGTGAGGAAGTGACGCTTCAGTTGTACAGAGTCTTGGTCAGAACCCATCTGAAGTACTGCGTTCAGTTTTGGGCACCAAACCTCAAGGAAAATATACTGACTTTGGAGGGCGTGCAGTGCAGATTCACTAGAATGACATCAGGACTTAAAGCGTTCAATTATGAGGACATGTTGCATTAACTTGTTTTGTATTCCCTTGAGTTTAGAAAATTGAGGGACAATCTAATTGAGGTGTTTAAAATGATAAAAGGATTGGATAAGTAGTTACAGAAAAAATATTTCCTCGAGGGGTGTGAGGGGGATGGGGGGAGTGAGGGGGTGACAGGGGGGTGAGGGGTGGGGGGAGTGAGGGGGCTGAGGGGGTGACGGGAACCAATTGCACTCTATGGCAGTGAGGTGTGGGGACCGCTAACACAACAAGAATTTGCAAAATGGGACAAACACCCAATTGAGATCCTACATGCAGAATTCTGTAAAAGTATCCTCCGGACTCAAAGGAAAACCGTAAACAATGCATGCAGGGCAGAACTAGGCCAATATCCACTAATAATCACTATCCAAAAAAGAGCCACCAAATTTTGGAAACACCTAGAAATGAGCAACCCCCAATGCTACCATTACGAAGCCCTGAAATGCCAAGAGAGGACCATAAAGAAGAATACCCTCAGTCAACTAGTCCTGGGACTCAGTGAAGTAACTAATAACACTACTAACAATAACCAGCCCCAGGACAGTGACAGCGTAACACAAAGAATTCGACCCAACACAATAGTCGCTAAGCAAAAGGAAAAATATCTGTCATATTGGGCAGAAACAACAAAAACCCAAAGCAAACTCAATTACTACTTGGCCCTAAACAGACAGTACAACATAGCTGATTACCTGACCATAGTAAAGGATAGCAAACTGAGAAAAACCTCGACAATGTACAAACTTAGTGAACATAGCCTGGCGATCGAAAAAGGTAGACACAGGCAAACCCGGCTACCAAGAGAGGACAGGATATGCTCTCACTGCAGTCAGGGAGTGGTGGAGACAGAGATGCACTTCCTCACAGCTTGTAGAAAATATCAGGGCATAAGGGAGAATTTCTACCCAAAATTCACAAAAATATGCCAAGAATTCAGAAATTTGAACGACGACCAAAAACTCCCATACCTACTAGGGGAAGAGAGAAATTGCGTAACACTAGCGGCACTCTATGTTACAGCTTGCCATAAACAGAGGGACAACCACTAAATATAAGAAAAGAGTATATATAAATTATATGAAAGTATATTTATACACTCAGGGATATATCTGTTTATACACTGTATGGATAGATCTGTATTTTTGTGAACAAACATGAATGTTTTCCGATGCTTTGGCAACATAAGATGTAACTTGTCATGCCAATAAAGCGATTTGAATTGAATTGAATTGAATTGAGTGTGGGGTGGGGGTTGATGGGAGGTGGTGGGGTGGTGAGGGGAAGTGGTGGGGGTGAGGGTGGGGTGGTGGGGTAGGGGGTTGGTGGGGGGGTGAGTAGTGGGGGGTTGGTGTGAGGTGAGGGTGGTGGGGTGGGGGGTGGTGGGGGATATCCAGAACAAGAGGGCATAATCTTAAAACAGAGCTTTAAGAGTAAAATTTATGAGTGAAATCAGGAAGCACCTTTTCACACAAAGGGGACTGCCAGCACAATGGGGTGGGCAGCTCTGTCGCACCTTTACAGGTGCAGACCACCTGCCCCAACTGTGGCAATGACCCTGTCCCTGAGATTTGGGGTAAGGTCATTGTCCACCCAAACAGGTGGCTGGAAGTCCTTCTGGAATTTTGGAATTACTGTTAATAGGCACACCTTTGGATAGGAGAATTTTGTAGTTTGACAAGTGCTCGTAAATCCCAGTTGCTCCACATGAAGAGACATCAACACAAATGTGTTTTAATCGGGGGCCCCTGGGCACAGGCCTATAGGCCCATACGCTAATCTGCCCCTGGTTGGTAGAAACCAGCAGGAAATTAGACTTTTTTATCTTTTAAAAAAACAATACTACTTGTTGATTGGTAGGGTCCCAATCTGTTTAGTTTTGGATAATATCTCTGTTAAAGTAGTGGATGTAAGAATTTCACGTGGACTAATTAAACCTTCATACTCTAGTATTGCTTCATATGATTTCAGAGCCTAAGATATTTTTAGTCTGATTCAATTTCCAACTGCTGTCCAAAAAATTGTGGACTATTGATTTCTCTTGTTTTGATCCTCAAAATATTTTTGTTTTAATCTTTGTTCTTTATCTTAATTTAGAATTAGCCTTAAGAAATGTAGTTTTAGATATTATAGTTAACAAAATTATAGTAATTTTAGTCAATCAGTAATTTCTTCTTCATTTTAGTCAACAAAACAAAACTGATTATGTTAATCTACTTTCATAGAACCTTTGGGGCTACTTGATCTTGGATTTCATATAGCTTTTTAGAAAGTATAATGCTCAGCAACTTCAATCTGCCCATACATCTTTGGCACATGACTTCATCCTTCTCTAGGGGAGGAAAATTGAGGTTGGCTCTGGTGTTAGAAACAAATTTGAATGTATTCTACTAATCCTTCAAACATGTCTGAAAATAATAGTACGATAGCAAAATACTGCAGATGCTGGAAATCCGAAATAACAACAGAAAATGCTGGAAAAACTCAGCAGGCCAGGCAACATCCGTGGAGAGAGAAATAGAATCAACGGGCCAGATTTTCAGTGTGCCGTGAGGTGGGCTTTCAGGCGTGCGGGGGGCAAAAATCCCGAATTTGGGGGTCCCGACACCATCCAGCCCAAAACCCGCCTCCATGTAAGTTTCAAAGGAGGCGGGTTCCCGCCCCGCACTGGGACCCGCCGACCCGAGGCAGGAAGGGATTAGTGCCAATTATCTGCCTGTTAACAGGTAGTTAACAGGCAGTTTTTAGCCTAATCCCTATTTTGAGGGGTGTCGTGTGGGATTCCCGACGGCTCCAAACCACGCTAGGTTAGAGCAGGCGGGCCGTCTGGTTGAAGGGCTTGGAGGGGTCGCGATGTCGGTGTTCAGGTGAGTGATGGGTGCATGAGTGCAAAGGTAAGTGTGTTTGGTGTGTCTAAAGTGTGTAAAGAAGTTTAAATTACCTGTACTTACCTTAACAGCCTTTCTTCGTCTAGGCGTCGGGAGTCCATCACTCAGCCGGAACTGAAAGCTGAATGGCTGCGATCTGTCAAAAGTGACAGCCTTCAGCTTTCATTGCCAGTGACAGTTCTAACTTAGTCTGCGTAGAAGGACTCAGGTTAGAAGTCAGACTGTCAGTGTTTGACAGCTTCAAACAGCTGTGAAACACTGATATTTCATCTGTCAAAAACTCTTGACAGATGAAATTTCAGTCTGTGACGTCACCTGTTGCCGGGTGGCCCTTAATTGGCCTGCTGAGCCCGCTGGGCGGGCTCAACAAGATCAATCAAGGGAAAATCGCGTCGATTGGCCAGACGTCGATGGAGGCGGGACTAAAACCCGAAAGTTGTAGTCTCGCCTCCTTCCCGGCAGCTTAATGAAAATCCAGCCCAACATTTCAGGTTGACACCCTTTGGGCTGGATTTTCATTAAGCTGTCGGGAAGGAGGCGGGACTACAACTTTTGGGTTTTCGTCCCGCCTCCATCGACGTCCGGCCAATCGACACGATTTTCCCTTGATTGACCTTGTTGAGCCCGCCCAGCGGGCTCAGCAGGCCAATTAAGGGCCACCCGGTAACAGGTGACGTCACAGACTGAAATTTCATCTGTCAAGAGTTTTTGACAGATGAAATATCAGTGTTTCACAGCTGTTTGAAGCTGTCAAACACTGACAGTTTGACTTCTAACCTGAGTCCTTCTACGCAGACTCAGTTAGAACTGTCACCGGCACTGAAAGCTGAAGGCTGTCACTTTTGACAGATCGCAGCCATTCAGCTTTCAGTTCCGGCTGAGTGATGGACTCCCGACGCCTAGACGAAGAAAGGCTGGTAAGGTAAGTACAGGTAATTTAAACTTCTTTACACACTTTAGACACACCAAACACACTTACCTTTGCACTCATGCACCCATCACTCACCCGAACACCGACATCGCGACCCCTCCAAGTCATTCAACCCGACGGCCCGACTGCTCTAACCTGGCGTGGTTTGGAGCCGTCGGGAATCCCACACGACACCCCTCAAAATAGGAATTAGGCTAAAAACTGCCTGTTAACTACCTGTTAACAGGCAGTTAATTGGCACTAATCCCTTCCCGCCTCGGGTCGGCGGGTCCCAGTGCGGGGTGGGTACCCGCCTCCCTTGAAATTTACGTGGAGGCGGGTTTTGGGCGGGATGGTGTCGGGACCCCCGAATTCGGGATTTTTGCCCCCCCCGCACGCCTGAAACCCCACCTCACGGCACACTGAAAATCTGGCCTTATGTCTTGACAAAGGGTTTCGACCTGAAACGTTGACTCTATTTCTCTCTCCACGGATGTTGCCTGGCCTGCTGAGTTTTTCCAGCATTTTCTGTTGTTATGTCTGAAAGTAATGTAGCTTTTAACTGATGATAGCCTTCTACTTCTGGTGAGTCGCTTTATATTAGAGCTTAGTATGGGTTAGGCTTCTTGATTCCTCTGTTTGCTGACTCATTTCTAGCTTCCAAAGCATTTCTATTTTTTAGGCAATGCTGTAGTATACTTTTCACTGTGTGCCAATCTATTTAACTACTTGGGTGGAATATTGTGCTTTGCATATGTGTGATTTGCTTGCCAGAGTGCAGATAAAATCTGGATCTTTTGACCTGTAGAGGGGTTCTCTGATCAACTTTCAGTTTGAAAGCTTTCCATTTGGCCTCGTCGTACTGTGAAATCCTATACTTGGTATTCCTTTCAAGGTACCAATAAAAGGCCACACGAATATAGACCAGTTGGTCAGATTGCCAGCTAGTGCTGTGTTGAGTGTTGTCAGGTGATCAGGGAATCAGTCTTCTAGATCTAAGTAGGCATTACCTCAAGTTGAATAGTGAATCAAATGAGTAAGTCTATTAGCAACCGTGAAGGTCAGCACTACGTAGTCCTAATATGCCATAATATTTTCCTCTGGATTCTGGCATATCTCTCAATCTGGTGACTGTCTTTGAACTTCCCAGGTTTTTAGGTTGGTGCCTCTTCCAGCTAACAGCCCTCTGTTGCAAATAACTCAAGCTGGGCTCTCCCTGTCCCTCATGTCATCCCTATGGAAGTGATGGTCACCGGGTAACTGTTGTTCTAAGCCTACAGTAGATCCAAAAAAAAATGGAGTGGGACTAGCTGAAGTGCTCTTGCTCGACGGGCCAAATGACCTCCTTCTGTGCTGTAAAAAAAAGATATGCAATGTTACAGAATCAATACATCACTCATTACAAACGTGAACAAAACACATTTTCTGGTTGAATGGTTTCTGCCTTCCCCCTTATCCTTATTCTTGGATATTGGGGCAGATTTTAAATTGGAGCGGGCTTCCTGTGGTAAACTGCTCCAGTGAGTTAATTTCTCGCGCAGCAGGAGGCCACAGCAAATTTAACTGTCGGGTCTCATGTAAATGCTGCCGGAACAGGTGTGAAGATGGTGCAGAGCAGCAGCCAGCAGGTGAAAAACGGGAGGCCCTTGAACACCTACCAGATTTCAGGTAACTGGCAGGGAGAGGATTTCGGGTAGGTCTTGTGGGAGAGGCGGGGTGGGGTGGGTGGAGTCTGGGGTAGGGGAGGCTGTGACTTTCCTTTGTTGACCTGGTGGAGTGCTCCTGCACCTCCTGACCCCAAAAAGGAAAGTTTCAGACTTGCCTGAAGGGCCTCCTCTATTTGTAGACCAGCTTCTGTTTAGGACTCTCATTTGCATAAATTGATGAGGCTCCCGCCTGTTTTAGACATGCACCTCATTGCCTGCAAAACCCTGCAGGTTAATATTGGAAATGTTCGGGATTTGCTCGCTTTTAACTGCCCACCCACCAGGCGGGGTAGGGTTAAAACTAAAAACTAAAAACTGAAATATAGGTGATGCCTCTGAGAATGCCATGTGACAATGGAAACAGTAATACAGCAACTAAGATTTTTTTTGACACACTAAAGAGCCTGTGGTGAAAAACCTAATTACAATTGTATTAAAGTTGCACATATGTGGGATGTTGTAATGATATCCATCTATTAAGGTAGGGAAATATAGTAAATGTGAAAACTTAATGGGGATACAGAGTCATCAAACAGTTTGGGACTAAGCACACTGAATGTTGTAGCATGGTGCTCTAGAGACCATGAAGAATCCAGGTTTGTTCCCTGACTTGTACTGTCAGCCGATCTCAGCCAGCATCCTCCTGAGGTCCCCACCATGACAGAAGCCGGTCTTCAGCCAATTCAACTCACTCCACGTGATATCAAGAAATGGCTGAACGTACTGGATACAGGCCCCAACAACATCCTGGCTATAGTGCTGAAGACTTGTGCTCCAGGACTAGCCACGCGTCCAGCCAAGCTGTTCCAGTACAGCTACAACACTGGCATATACCCGACAATGTGGAAAATTGCCCAGATATGTCCTGTCCACAAAAAGCAGGACAAATCCAATCCAGTCAATTACCGCCCCATCAGTCTACTCTCAATCATCAGCAAAATGATGGACGGTGTCATCAGCATTTACTCACCAATAACCTGCTCACCTGGAATAGAGCCACCTGGTGGACTACTGATGTATATAATAATAAAGCCATGTGCAGTACAATTCTTACCGGAAGCCATGTTGTGCTGTTTATATGCTGTGTCTCAAGATATCACAGAATTGGCGATGAGGATACGATTGCGGATTCCTGAGCTGAAATTTTTGTTGGAGGATAATCCTGCCAACCGATGGAGGGACTGTTAGAGGTTCTTTGTTTTGCAGGAAAACTTAAAAATCTGAGGTAAATTTTAAGCACACGTGGCTGAACTGTCGACATTGCCAGAGTCCAGATGGCTGCACCTATGGGAATAATAGGGCGCTTGGGTGAGTTCCATCGTGAACGAGAGACTTTCGGTGCATATGTGGAGTGGCTAGAAATGTTTTTCACCGCGAATAGTATTGTCGAAGTCCCCAATGATATAAATCATAACCGGGCGGTTTTAGAAATGAAACGGGCTATTTTTTTGACTGAAGCTGGCCCTGAGGTGTGTGAAACCCTGAAAAATGTGCTTGTTCCCACAAAGCCGAAGGACACACCACTGAAGGAGATCCTAACCAAGTTAGAACAGCACTACAGACCTGAGCCCCTGGAAATTGCTGAAAGTCATTGTTTTGGAACACATGATCAATTAAATGATGAGGGTATCAGTGAGTACATTGTAGCTTTAAAAAAGCCATCCATTCACTGTCATTTCGGAAACTTTCAGGGCCGAGCTTTGCGTGATTGCTTTGTTTGTGGGTTGAAAAATGAATGTATCAGAAGACAACCCCTAACTTGACTTTTGCCTTAGCTTGTCAGACAGCTATGTCGATGGATATGGCCGACCGATACTCCCTAGAGTTCCGTGCCATTTCCAGTCATCAGACAACTGAGGTGAGTCGGCTGCAGGCTAAAAGTAAAAGGCAGTTGGGCCCCAAGACCTCAGCAACTGGCCAAGGTAACAGTGCATTGAAGTCGTGCTATTGGTGCCTGGGACAACACATCGCTCAAAGCTGTCCATATGTGAAGGTAGAGTGTTTCTACTGCAGGAAAACTGGGCATCGTGCGAAGGCTTGCTGACAGAAGAGTAAACCAGCTGGCAACGCTAGAAGTAGAAATCGCCAGACACTACATACCATTGAAGAGAAGTAGCAGGACGAGGAGTTTCTGGAGATTCCCATCATCAGGAGCACGAAGGTATCTAACAGCGATTCGCGAGATATCGTCATCCAAATAGATGTCACAGGAACCAGGATACCCATGGAAATCGACACTGGTGCATCTGTGAGTGTAATATATCGTGACAAGTTGCGTGATTATCGACTAGAGAAACCGAAGGTAGAGCTGCATGGCTACTCAGGAGAGCAAATCCCTGTAGTAGGAAGTGTCACCATGTCAGTGAAATACATGGATCAGTGTCAGAGCTTGCCTCTCATAGTAGTGGCAGGAGACAAGCCTGCCTTGATAGGTACAAATTGGTTGGGATCACTGAAGCTGGATTGGAATGAGATTTTTCCTGTGGAAGCGAAATTTGCATCGAAAGATGATGTCCTCAAGCAGTATCTGAAGGTGTTCAGTGAAATGGGCAGTCCAATCCAAGACTTCAAGGCGAGTGTCAGAGTGCAGTAGGTCACAAGACCAGTTTACTGCAAGTCACGTCCCGTACCATATGCACTCAAGGAGAAAGTTGAGCAAGAACTCAAAAAACTAGAAACTGAGAGCATTATTCCTAAGGTAGATCTGAGTAATTGGGTTACACCCATTGTTGTTGTACCTAAGTCAGATGGTAAGGTAAGGTTGTGTGGTGATTATAAGGTAACCGTACACCAGGTTCTAGAGTGTAATCTACCCAATACATTGCCAAATATGGAAGATTTGTTCACAACGCTGACAGGTGGCCAAATCTTTTCGAAGTTAGTTCTAACAAATGCCTACCTACAACTTGAGTTAGATGAAGAGTCATAGGTCATGCTTGACTATAAATACTCACCGAGGCCTATATCAGTTCAATAGGCTACCATTTGGAGTGTCTTTTGCTCCCAACATATTCCAGGGGGTAATGAACCAAATTTTGCAAGCGATTGAAGGGGTAGTGTGTTATTTGGATGACATACTCATTTCAGCACCAAATGGACAAATCTATGAGCACTTCATTCAACACCTCATCAAATGGCTAGAGAAGCATGGAATATGAGTGACAGCTCACAAGTGTGAGTTGTTTCAAAACTCAGTGGAGTACTTAGGGCACAGAGTAGACAAAGATGGTTTACATCCAACCAAGGGAAAGCTAGATGCAATCAGAAATGCACCCACTCCCAAGAATATCTCTGAACTTCAATCATTTTTGGGTCTTTTGAATTATTATGGAAAGTTCCTCCCAAACTTGGTTACATTGTTACATCCACTGAATGAGCTGTTGAGAAAACAGGTCCCTTTGAAGTGGTCAAAAGAATGCGACACAGCATTCAAAGAGTGTAAAAGCCAGATAGTAGAGAGTACCATTTTTAGTTCACTATGATGTATCTAAGGAGATCAAGCTAGCATGTGACACCTCTCCGTACAGAGTTGGGGCAGTGATCTCTCATGTACTAGATAGTGGGGAGGAGAGACCAATTGCTTTTGCTTCATGCACTCTCCGTGCCAGTGAGCGGAATTATGCACAGATTGAAAGGGAAGCTTTGTCATTGGTGTTTGGGATCAAGAAGTTTCACAAATATTTGTTTGGTCATAAGTTTATCATAGTTACTGACCATAAGCCCCTGACAGCAATCCTCCATCCAAAGTCCACAGTTCCAACCTTAGCTGCAGCCTGAATGCAGAGATGGGCTTTGATTTTGTCAGCGTATACGTATGACATTGAGTACAGACAATCATCTGATCACAGTAATGCTGATGCTATGTCCAGGTTGCCATCCCCATCACAAGTTACACCCAATAAGGAAGAAGTGTTATACTTCTCATACATTGATGAGCTGCCAGCCACAGCTGAAGAGATTGGTAGGCCAACCAAACGTGACCCAATTATGTCAAAGGTGTATGATTACATAGCAAATGGATGGCCAAACCAGGTATCAGAGGAAGATATCCATCCATACTTCATTTGTAGGAATAAATTGTCAGTGGATAAAGATTGTATCATGTGGGGAGCAAGAGTGGTTATCCCAAATAGTTTCAAGTCTAAATTGTTATGAGATCTTTATGACCAGCGCCTGGGAATGTGCTTGACCAAGAGCTTTGTACGCAGTTACTTATGGTGGCCAGGTTTAGATAAAGAGATAGAGTACATAGTCAGTCAGTGCACAACATGTCAATCGGTGAGCAAGAAACCACCATCAGTACCATTACAGTCATAGAAATGGCCTCCCAGAGTGTGGCAAAAGTTACATGTAGATTTTGCTGAGCTAGAAGGACAGCAATTGATAGTGATAGATAGTCACTCGAAGTGGGTAGAAGTGTTTCCGATGCGGATAATAACAACAAGCAAAACACTAGAGAATTTGTGAAAATTGTTTTCTTCATACGGCCTCCCAGAAGAAATTGTGTCTGATAATGGGCTGCAATTTTGTTCAGAAGAGTTCACACAGTTCATGAGCAGAAACTGTGTGAAACATACCAAAGTTCCACCGTACCACCCTGCTTCAAATGGTGCAGCAGAGCGCACAGCACAAATTGTCAAACGTGCCCTCATCAAGCAAATGTTGGATCCAAATCCAAAGAAACGTCAGTTGTCGTTGGACCACAAACTGGCAAATTTTCTGATTACCTATCAGAATACTCCTCATACCACTACTGGTAGAAAACCAGCAGAGTTGTTTCTCAAACGACAGCCGTGAACTAGGTTCTCATTGTTGAAGCCATACTTGGCACAATCCGTAGAAGAGAAACAATCAAGGCAGAAAGAGAGTTATGATAAAGGTAGAGTTAGAGAGAGAAGTGTGAAGTTGAACCAGAAGATTAGAGTGAAGAACCATCACCATAAATGGTTAAAGTGGTTACCAGGAAGATTAGTGAAGATATATGGTCCTCGCACATATTTGGTCAAGATGTTTGATCATGGAAAGGTTAGGTTTGTTCACATTGATCATATCTTACATACAGATGTGGAAGGAGTTGAAAGCTGGGATGATTCAATTTATTCTGATGAGTCAGATAGTCTTGTTACAAGTAGAGTACCAGTAGCAAATCCTACATCAGACGTACCAGAAACAAATCCAAGACAAAGTCAGAATTTAAGTCTGAGCCCGAGTCAGGCAGACAAAAGTCTGAAAGTCCAGAGAGTCCAAATGTAGATCAAAGTCAGCCCTTAGAGAAAAATTCTCTGCAGGCTCAGCCTCGAACAAGTCAAAGTCCTACAACAAGATCTGAAAGTTCTGTTCAAGAAAGAAAGTATCCTCTTCGAAACAGAAAACCAGTGATTAAATGTAAATATGAAAAATAAGTTCATATCTTTTGTTTGTGTTACAGCATTCTATAGCAGAATTTGGAAACATAAAATGGGTTCTATTTGAGAAATGTATACCAAGAGTTGTGTATACCATGCAAGTCATGTACAATGATTATTTGCTGTGATTAACTTCTTCAGTAAGGAGGGAGAAGTGTAATAGAGCCACCTGGTGTACTGCTGATGTATATAATAATAAAGTCATGTGCAGGACAGTTCTTATCGGAAGCCTTGTTGTGCTGTTGTATATATCTGCTGTGTCTCAAGATATCACATCACCGATGCACAGTTTAGGTTCCGCCAGGACCACTCAGCTCCAGACCTCATGACAATCTTGGTTCAAACATGGAGCAAAGAGCTGAATTCCAGAGATGAGATGAGGTGAGAGTGACTGCCCTTGACATCAAGGCAGCATTTGACCAAGTGTGGCATCAAGGAGCTCTAGTAAAATTGAAGTCAATGGGAATCAAGAGGAAAACTCTCCACTGGCTGGAATCATACCTAGCACAAAGGAAGATGGTTGTGGTTTTTGGAGGCCAATCATCTCAGCCCCAGGACGTCACTGCAGGAGTTCCTCAGGACAGTACTTTATCAATGACCTTCCCTCCATCGTAAGGTCAAAAGTGGGGATGTTCGCTGTGTTCAGTTTCATTCACAACTCCTCAGATAATGAAGCAGTCCATGCCCACATGCAGCAAGACCTGGATGACATTCAGGCTTGGGTTGATAAATGGGAAGTAACATTCGCACCAAAAAAGAGCCAGGCAATGACCATCTCCAACAAGAGAGAGTCCAACCATTTCCCTTTGACATTCAACGACATTAACATTGCCGAATCCCCCACCATCAACATCCTGGGGGTCACCATTGACCAGAAACTTAACCAGGCACATAAATACTGTGGTTACAAGAGCAGGTCAGAGGCTGTGGTGAGTGATTCACCTCTTGACTCCCCAAACCCTTTCCACCATCTACAAGGCACAAGTCAGGGGTGTGATGGAATACTCTCCGCTTGCCTGGATGAGTGCAGCTCCAACAACACTCAAGAAGCTCGACACCATCCAGGACAAAGCAACTCGCTTGATTGGCACCCCATCCACCACCTTAAACATTCACTCCCTCCACCACCGGCGTACCGTGGCTGCAGTGTGTACCATCTACAAGATGCACTGCAGCAACTCGCCAAGGCTTCTTCGGCAGCACCTCCCAAACCTGCGACCTCTAACACTTAGAAGGACAAGGACAGTGTCATGAATCTCATCATTCATGAAGAAATAACTCATGAAGTAACACTGGGCGGCCAGCTGGTGGCGCTGTCCTAGGAGTATAAATATTCGGGCGTGGGCCCAGCTTGCTCAGGATGTTTCTGTAACCAGGAACTAGTGATGTAACTAGAAATCCCATGGTTTTGAAACAGTTGATTAGAGCCTTGTTTTATACTCAAACCAAGTGCTCAGTAGTCTTTTTACATCAGGCAGCAGGTGCATGGGAACACCATCACCTCCAAGTTCCCCTCCAAGTCACGCACCATCCTGACTTGGAAATATATCGCCGTTCCTTCATCATCACTGGGTCAAAATCCAGGAATTTCCTCCCTAACAGCACTGTGGGAATACCTTCACCACACGGACTGCCGCAGTTCAAGAAAACTACTCACTACCACCTTCTCAAGGGCAATTAGGCATGGGCAATAAATGCCCACATCCCATGAATGAATAAAAAAAGAGGGACTGACCGAATCATGCTTTAATCAACTGAAGTTCTCTAATTCAGAGTAAATTATGAATCAGTAAACCAGCATTGTTAAAATAGTCGATTCTGTTTGACTGAATGTTTAACCTCAGTCCATCAAACACAGAGCCAGGTCCAAATCACTACGTATGCTATCAGGGTGAATAATCCAAATTAAATCTTGGTTTAGCTCTAAGATTATGCCAGTTTACGTTCAGATTTCTTGTCAAACAGAGAATTTTTCCTCTGATTCAAAGTATCAGCCAGTTTGAATAGCATCAGTAAATATCAATATTCTATTTGCTTGAATTTTTGGGTTGGATTGGTGCTCATCCAAAGACCAGGAATACTTCAATTAGAGTTTTCAAGCCTTTCCTAGATCAACAACTTTAACACTTATGCCTGGAATTTCATGGAAAGTTTCAGCGTAACAATATTGTAAGAGCGGAGTTCCACCATTTTTTTCCTGAGGAAATCCATGTGCAACTGATTTGCGCTGAAACATCGATACATGTGAATTTCTTCGATTGTTTGCGCTATTTCCTCTGAAACTCTCCGCTGCTCATTTACATAGATTTTATTTAAAGGGAATTTTTTCCATAATAAAGAGATGTTTCTATGAAATGTTCAAATGTTACAGTAACTCTACACTTCCAAATGTGAAATGACAATCTCTTCATAAAAATGTCTTTGGCAAGTCTTCAATTTGTTTGGGAGGAGGAGGAGGAGGAAGTGCCATTTTTATGGATGAACTACAGAATTTGTTCATCCCAGTTTGGCATAAAAATAAAACAAAAAAGGTGACTCAACCGTGGCTAACAAGGGAAATTAGGGATAGCATAAGATCCAAGGAGAGGACATATAAATTGACCAGAAAAAGCAATAATCCTGAGGATTGGGAGCAGTTTAGGATTCAACAAAGGAGGACAAAGGGATTAATTAAGAAAGGGAAAATAGAATATGAGAGTAAGCTTTCAGGGAACATAAAAACTGACTGTAAAAGCTTTTATAGATATGTGAAGAGAAAAATATTGGTGAAGTCCCTTGCAGTCAGAATCAGGGGAATTTATAATGGGGAACAAAGAAATGGCAGACCAACTAAATACATATTTTGGTGCTGTCTTCAAAAAGGAGGACACAAATAACCTCCCAGAGATGCCGGAGAATATAGGGTCTGATGAAAGGGTGGAACTGAAAGAAATCAGTATTTGTAGGGAAATGGTGTTAGGAAAATTGATGGGACTGAAGGCCGATAAATCCCCAGGGCCTGATAATCTACATCCTAGGGTACTTAAGGAAGTGGCCCTAGAAATAGTAGATGCATTGCTGGTCATCTTCCAGAACTCGATAGACTCTGCAACAGTACCCATGGATTGGAGGGTAGCTAATGTTACCCCACTATTCAAAAAAGGTGGTAGAGAAAAAGCGGGGAATTATAGACCGGTAAGCCTGACATTGGTAGTGGGGAAAATGCTAGAGTCCATTATAAAACATGTAGTAGCAGAGCACTTGGAAAGCAGTGACAGGATCGGACAAAGTCAACATGGATTTACAAAAGGTAAATCATGCTTGACTAATCTACTGGAATTTTTTGAGGATGTAACTGGTAAAATAGATAAGGGAGAACCAGTGGATGTGGTGTATTTGGACTTTCAGAAGGCTTTCGATAAGGTCCCACATAAGAGATTAACGTGCAACATTAAGGCACATGGGATTGGGGGCAAGGTATTGACTTGGATAGAGAACTGGTTGGCGGACAGAAAGCAAAGAGTTGGAATAAACGGGTCGTTTTCCGAGTGGCAGGCAGTGACTAGTGGGGTACCGCAAGGATCGGTCCTAGGACCCCAGCTGTTCACAATATATATTAATGATCTGGACGAGGGAATTGGATGTAATATCTCCAGATTTGCAGACGACACAAAGCTGGGTGGGAGGGTATGCTGTGAGGAGGATGTTGTGAAACTCCAGTACGATTTGGACAGGTTGGGTGATTGGGCAGAAACATGGCAAATGCACTATAATGTGGATAAATGTGAGGTTATCCACTTTGGTGGCAAAAACAGGAAGGCAGATTATTTTTGAATGGTAATAGATTGGGAGAAGGGGAAGTGCAAAGAGACCTGGGTGCTCTTGTGCACCAGTCGCTGAAGGTAAGCATGCAGGTGCAGCAGGCGGTTAAGAAGGCAAATGGTATGTTGGCCTTCGTAGCAAGAGGGTTCGAGTACAGGAACAAGGATGTCTTGCTGCAGTTGTACAGGGCCTTGGTGAGACCGCACCTTGAGTATTGTGTGCAGTTTTGTTCGCCTTATCTGAGGAAGGACGTTCTTGCCATGGAAGGAATGCAGCGAAGATTCACCAGGCTGATACCTGGGATGGCAGGAATGACGTATGAGGAGAGATTGTGTCGATAGGGCTTGTACTCACTGGAGTTTAGAAGACTGAGAGGGGATCTCATTAAAACCTATAAAATTCTGTCAGGCCTGGACAGACTAGATGCAGGAAGGATGTTTCTGATGGCTGGGGAGTCCAGAACCAGGGGTCATAGTCTAAGGATAAGGGGTAAGCCATTTAGGACTGAAATGAGGAGGAATTTCTTCACCCAGAGAGTGGTGAACCTGTGGAATTCTCTGCCACAGAGGACGGTGGAGGCCAGTTCATTAAATATATTCAAGAAGGAGTTGGATATATTTCTTAAGGCTAAAGGGATCAAGGGATATGGGGAGAAGGCAGGGACAGTGTACTGAATTTGGATGATCAGCCATGATCTCATTGAATAGCGGAGCAGGCTCGAAGGGCCGAATGGCCTACTCCTGCTCCTATCTTCTATGTTTCTATGCTTCCATGTTTTATCCTGACGGACACAAGCGATCCAATGATGTACTTCAATGTTGACGTGATTGTTTTGTGTGTGAGTAAAAAAAAATTTGCAAACATTTTTTTCTTTAAGAAGGTATCTATCACATTCTGGCTAACATTTGATGTACTTCCACAAAATTTTAAACTTTAAGTAAAACAAAACAGAACATTTGGCCCCAATCAGGGACATATGCAGAGTGTCAGCTGAGGCTCAGTGGGTAGCGTCCTCGACTATGTGTCAGAAGGTTGTGGGTTCAAGTCCCACTGCAGAGACTTGAGCCCAAAAATCTAGGCTGACACTCCACTGCAGTACTGAGGGAGCGCTGCACTATCAGAAGTGCCATCTTTCAGATGAGACATTAAACCAAGGCTCCGTCTGCTCTCTCAGATGGACGTAAAAGATCCCACGGCACTATTTTGAAGAAGAGCAGGGGAGTTATCCCCAGTGTCCTGGCCAATATTTATCCCTCAATCAACATCACTAAAACAGATTATCTGGTCATTATCACATTGATGTTTGTGGGAGCTTGCTGTGTGGAAATTGGCTGCCGTGTTTCCTACATTACAACAATGACTACACTCCAAAAAATACAATTGGCTGTAAAGTGCTTTAGGACGTCTGGTGATTGTGAAAGGCGCTATATAAATGCAAGTCTTTCTTTCAGAGTGCACCTGTGAATAAAGACAGATAAAAAAGAAGCAATAGTTCAGCTGCCAATAGTAGAGTAAGGACTTAATATGATAAGAACAGCTGCACTAGTCTGCTAATCCAGTGGTTTTCACACTTGACTGTGTGAAGGACCCCCTGCAAATATTAGCACATTCCTCGGGACCCCTGCAACTAATGACCTACCTCTGGGGGCCCTCATCCTAACTTTTGAAAGGCAGTGTCAACTACCCAAAGGAAGACAGCGCTCTAGTTGCATAAAACATGTTTTTAAATTAGTATCCGGTAATGGAAATAATGTGCTGTGAATTCAACAAATACAGAAATCTGATGACTTCATGGAATCAGGGACCCAAGTTTAGAAATCTATGCGTAAATCTGCCTTCAGTTATTATGTGCTTGGATTAAGGCACCAGGTATAAATTTAACACAAGCATTAAGAAAAGCTTCAGCCCCAAGTCTTGTGCTTCACTTACTTGATAGCTTGCAAAATGTTAGGTTCCATCTACAAAAGCATGTACTTTAACACTGGGTGTTTGAAAATATTTTTAAAAAAAATTCTCCTCCAATTTTCACTCCGATTTTTCATCTCCTCCAATACCCCTCCACTCTTTGTGAAACCCATGCCTGTGTATGGTTCCAGGGCAGCAAATGTTCTCCAAATGTTCTTTCATTCTTAGGTGAGCTTGGACAGTAAACAATGTTAGGTTATTTTACCATGCAAGACATCACAGCTGACTCAATGCTGACCTTGCCTGACGTTCAAAAATATGCACTTCCAGCTGTGGTCACTGGATAGAAGCAACAATCACAGTAACCTCTAGAGTCGGGGGAAAAAATCATCTTTTAGGTTAACATCAGGATTATAAAACTGTTTGGCAGAGACTACCCATTGGTTCTTCCTAACACATTGGGCCAGTAATTCCGGTCCCAACGCGTGAGTACGGACGGGGTACTCACGCGTGGGCCCGTTGGAAGTGCCGGATTTCAGCATGCACAGCGCATGCGCGGGAAACCGGCATTTCCTCCAAGGGTTTCAGAGGTCCAACGCGTGCACGCAGGACTCTGCGCACACGCGTTGAACTTCCTTTTTGACAGGTTTGCCCGTGTGTAAGGGCCTGAACTTTTTACACATATAAAAAGGTGTAAGGACTGGATTCTTGAAGGTAAGTGGTCTATTATTTAAAATTATAACATTTTTTCCACAGCTTTATTGTTTTTAAGGACTTTACAGTAAGGTACGTTTATTTTTAGACCTGATTTCTTAAAAAATTAATTTTTGCAAAAATTTGATTAATTGTTTAAAATAGTTTTTTAAAAGTTATTTATAGTTTATTTAATTATTGGGATGTTTTTAAAAATTTTATTTAAAGTTAAACTAGTCTTTTGGGCACCCGTACTTTTCATGAGATTGACAGTTCTTACTATCAAACGCATGAATGAAGTTTCCCCTCCCCTGATTGGCTGCACAGTGCTCACCTGATTCCAGTCGGCACATCGCACTAACTACGCCGCTGGATCAGGCAAGCACATCGCGCCGACATCTGAACTGGGCCAGTGACAGGAATTCCAAGCAGGCCCAGGCTTCAGATGTCGGCGCGCCGGGTGAGTGCACATCGGGGGCTTGCACGCGCGGCAAGCCCCCGATCCTAATTTCTGGCCCAATAAGTTAAAGAGTCAAACTACAGCTGAACTTTAAATGTTTTTATTCTTTTGGACTCTATTTGTAAACTGTGTATACACACACACTACTGAAAGTCAGCTTAATCAGACCATCTTAAATGTGTGTAATTTGTTCTGTAAACAAAGTTTACTCCCAGTCCTTTTAGAGAAAGCTTTAAAATCACAGCAAGGAAGCATGCTATATTAACAACTGAACACAAGAGCTTAGTGCAGTCATTAGCGCTGGCTTTAGTATTAGGGCAGATCCCTTTCTGTGGAATACAAATTAGTGGCGACATTGCACATCTTTTAAACTGTCTTTATTTCAGAACCCATGCCTGTTCACAACATTTCTTAAAGGAAGCACTTGGATACTATTGCATATATGCGGGTTTGATTTTATTCTGTGTTGCCATGGCAGCATTTCCTTAATATTCTGGACATCTGCAGGAAGTTTAGTTAAAAAGATCTTTCAGCAATGGCCCTTTTTTATTTTTCAGTCCTTGCAGAAGATGACATCATTCCTGTATTTGTTTGAACAGTGGTGATCTGATCAGGTGAACTGGCTGGGAGGAGTTACTATGCCAACACCACGATTGACCTGAATTAATACCTGTACATATTCAATTTTTTCCCTGCCTCTCTTACTGTAAGAGAGGCAGGGAGAAAATTGGATATGAACAGGTATTCATTGATTCTTGGGGTTATGGGTCCATGGGCATAGACAAACATCCAGTACATCTCCCAAAATGGTCAATCTTTATGGGTGAACCAGACATTGAGTAGCATTTTGACCATGGGTGACCATCAGAACCGAGTCCAATTCCGTCCTCACCCGATGGCCACATGCATGCATTTTCTAGCAAGGGCCACTCAATGGCTATTAAGGAGAAGGGAATCTTAGCTCATTTCCCCTTCTTTGGCCCAGATGCTGAGGCCAACTGTAGGATTCCCAACTGATGCTCCAGAGGTTAGGAAAACAGAAAGGGATCAGATATTTAAAAGCTAAAGCACATTTACTCAATTTCTGATGAGTCTGATGAATACATGTAAATTGCGCTGCTTCTTGTACTGGGCGACAGAGTGCAGGCAGTGCTGTTCTAGCTGTTCAGAGAGTAAGAGACAGGGACAGCTGGAATCTAGAAAGAGAAAACATTCATTGAAGTACAGAGCTGACAGAATATCAAAGAAGGAGAACTATTTGAGATTTGGTGTGTGTGTGTGTGGCCCTGAATCATCCAATGATTTGTTTGCCCTGAAGTGTGATAGCTGTCCAGGAGTTTTAATGGTGTGTGATGAGCTGGAGGACCGTCAAGAGAACCAAATGGTGGAAAGTGGCAACAGGTAACAGGATTGGAATATGTGTCAGTCCTAATGAAGAAATGTAAGAGCCTATTCAAATAGAGACATTATACAAACCAGTGAAGTGTACCTTCTTGAATTTAATTTTTTTTAAACCTGGTATTTTTGACACGTTTGCTTTTATTTCTGATGGTCAGCAAATGTACATCTTGTTACTATTTAAGTAAAGGTATAGTTATGATGTAGTGTATAGGTGCACCAAAGTGCTTTGCTGAGGAATAGTAAACGTTGGGCCAAAAATTACGGTCTCAGGCGTACCTCTGAAGTACGCCTCCGACCCGCAAAAGAATTATGCACCTACCTGACGGCAGCGAGGCTGCGAAAACTTGCAGTCTCAGGCCTTGGGGCGGAGGGCAGCGTAATGGCCCACGGATCCCAGGGACACAGGCGGTGTGGAAGTGTACCTGGGATCACGTGTGCCTGGTCCTCCAATCACAAAGCAGAATTTGATTTTAATCATTTCCAAAGGGAATCCCCTAATGAGATGCAATGGAATCCCAAAATCTGATCTGATTGCAAGTTACAGAATTGAAATTTAATTCGTAATTAACTTAATTCCACCAACCTCACTAAAAATTACATTTTTTGATAAATTTCAGTGTCATTAAAACTCTAACCTGGGCTAATATTTGCAGAAATTAATTTGATACAGTATGTGTATAATTTCCTATATATAAAAATGTTTCAATGATGCCTGAAAAAAATCCCCTTACACTGATGCAAACAGGCCCTGTGCATCAACCATAACATTTTCGTGCGCAATTGCTGGCCAGTCGGAACTCTGCACCAGCAATTGCTTTTTCGCGGCCTGTCAATGCGTTGATAGAACGCAAGTTCCGGATTTCGCGCACGCGCCTGCGGAAATCCTGAACTTGCGGTGGATTTCAAAGGAGGTTTGGCGGCGTACTCTGAGAGTGCACCGCCATACCGACCGCAAAATCTGGGCCATTATGTTGCATCATTATTCTCTAGGCTATAGAGGAGGAGGAGGGGGAACCTAATGGTTGCCAATACTTTGCTGGCAAGGGGGGGGAATGAGGGAATTAAATGGGAGTCACTCTGAATTCCTCTTATATACTTCTTAGTGGTAAGCTCAGGAGTGAAATTGATGAAGACGGCAGCAAGTTGCCTGCTCAGTCTCTTGTACTAGGGAACAGCGTATAACCTGGGAAGGCCTAAAGAGTGGTTGACGAAATATAATAAATGTTTGGAAGACAACTGTATAAATTAAAAAGAATATGTAAATGAAATAGTATCAAATTCCCATAGATATAGTAGTTGTGGAATTGAATGGATACAACAATTTGCATTTTGTAAGTCTTGAACATAGACTTTGCAGACTAGTTTCACACAAATAGAGCTTTAATTCTCACTGATTTCTTGACTCAGGACTTGAGGTACTTTACTGTACCTCCTGAATCCTGTAAATGTTTAACAAAGACTTCCTAAAGGATGCGCCGAAACAAACTCTGGAAAAAAAATCAATTTCAATTAAAAGTGAAAGAAGATATTCATTATTTATCATGCAGGCTGCATACATTTGTTTTCATTAATTCTTTTATGCATGGGAAGTTTTTTTTAATCAATTCATTAACTGATTTAACAAAAAAATAAAGCTTAAAACACTAAATGAGCTATTTGTAATCTATTCATGAAAAAAGATTGGCAGTCAGTGATCATATTAAACCCCCTGTCCGTGCCATGATTGGAGATGACAGATGGATCCAACTTGGATCCCACTTGGGGCTCTGAGACAGACAAGTGAGCCAAGAGCAGTGATTGCCTTTTCCCAGCATTTTCTGTTACTTCTCAGAGAGATTTAGGGTTATTTAGGTGAATGTTGTCTTGTTTGAGAGTGGATTAAAGAGAAGTCTAAATGAGATCTGAAAAGCCTTCTTAATCAGCAGCTTTTTAATCCTCTTACTTTTCTTTGGTATTAAAGTAAAGACTGTTCAGTCACACGAAGATAAACCCCTGTGTTTTGTTTTTAAATCACAACTGACAAGTTTTGTGAGACAGATTGAACTCATTGATTATTTGGTTAAAGTTTACAAATAAAGGTTTAAAATGGGAAGTCTTATTATCATTGTGCAGGATACTGATCCATGTATCATTTTTAAAAGTAAAATGAGATGACAGCAGACCTTCTGTATTTTTAATGGAAAATCTACTGACAATCATTTAGATTAACCCTACAGAGAAAAAACTTGCTTGCAAGCAGTTGGCTAAAATGAATAAGGAAAGATATTTTAAAAATATCTTTAACCCATTACAAAGATGAAATGTAATGCTCCTTATAATACGACAAATGTTTTATTCCTCCTCATTCTTTCTATCTTTTCTATGTACTTTATTTCTTTCCTATTTGTACTTTTCTTCTTCATTCTCTTATTTACATAACAACATAAGACGTAGGAGCAGGAGTAGGCCATTCGGCCCCTCGAGCCTGCTCCACCATTCAATGAGATCATGGCTGATCTGATCTTGGCCTCAACTCCTTCACCCATAACCCTTGACTCCCCTGTAGCTCAAATATCTGTCCATCTCCACCGTGAATATATTCACTGACTCCGCCTCCACAGCTCTCTGGGGTAGAGAATTCCAAAGATTCACGATCCCCTGAGAGAAGAAATTCCTCCTCATCTCCGTCTTTATATTCCATTCCCTATATTTTGTTTTCTTTAATGCCTTTGTTTTTCTGTTCCTTCTCTACATTTTATTCCTAAACCTAGTTTCTTCGTATATTTTCTCCCTTTTGATGTCTTCCTCATTCATGCCATCATTTTGTATTTTTAGGGTTGATTTAAATTCCCCATGCCCATCCGGGAACAGGGCGTGGGCGGGGCATTTAAAATGGAGCGTTCTGCCTTACTGCCCCATTCCTAGAATCCCACTGGCCACCACTTTAATTGCTCACTACAGTTAGGTGGCTGAGGCGCCTGCCAGAAGCAGGTGAGAGCCTCATGAATCAATTCAAATTGGGTTACTGTTACATCAATGGGACCCCGATTGCATTTTGACTGGGGCCTGAGAGGGGAAGTTGCCGTGGCTTTCCTGCCAATTGAAAGCAGGTCAACAGCTGTCAGGAAGGATGAAGAGGCTCTCCAAGGTAAGTGAAAAACTTTCCTTGTGGGGCCAGGAGGTGCAGAGGGACGAGGAAAGTCGCGGCCTCCTCTGCACTGCCTAGCAGCCCCCCCACCACCTCCAGACAGTCCCTGTCTCTCCCACAAGACCATGATGAATCCCGCTCCCCGCAACTTGCCGGCTTGGTAGTGAGCCTTTCTTTGGTGCCAGTTGGTGATTTCCGATTACTCGAACCTCTGCTCACGTCCACCGGCCTGCAGCTAATTTCCACCAGTTTCGGGCAGGCAGCTGAGCGGTGACATGCTGTTGTGGCCCGGGAGTTAAAATACCACAGCCCTTAAACTTAGGCCCGCCAGTGCTTTTTGCCTGCCCAAAAAATTGGGAGGCTAGAGTCAACCACTTTGTTTCTTCCTTGCCCTGCAATTTTCTTTCCAATAGGTGAGGGATAAATTGCTGGTGGCTACAGATTGGTCCGGATGGGAGACAATAGCAGAAGCTTCTACAGAGCCTAGCATAAACTAGTAAGCATCGGAGAGAACAACAGACCAGGCCAAACCAGAACTGAATGTTTGAGCTGATACCATTCAGAATTTTGAGCTGATACCTTGTTGTAGGCCCATCCGGACTGATATAAAACCCCAGAAAAACCTTGAATATTCTTTCTTACCTCAGTAGGAATTTTGAGGAAAGTAGTCATAGAAAGCAGTGACAGGATCGGACAAAGTCAACATGGATTTACAAAAGGTAAATCTTGCTTGACTAATCTACTGGAATTTTTTGAGGATGTAACTGGTAAAATAGATAAGGGAGAACCAGTGGATGTGGTGTATTTGGACTTTCAGAAGGCTTTCGATAAGGTCCACATAAGAGATTAGCGTGCAAAATTAAGGCACATGGGATTGGGGGCAAGGTATTGACTTGGATAGAGAACTGGTTGGCGGACAGAAAGCAAAGAGTTGGAATAAACGGGTCATTTTCCGAGTGGCAGGCAGTGACGAGTGGGGTACCGCAAGGATCGGTCCTAGGACCCCAGCTGTTCACAATATATATTAATGATCTGGACGAGGGAATTGGATGTAATATCTCCAAATTTGCAGACGACACAAAGCTGGGTGGGAGGGTAAGCTGTGAGGAGGATGTCGTGAAACTCCAGTACGATTTGGACAGGTTGGGTGATTGGGCAGAAACATGGCAGATGCACTATAATGTGGATAAATGTGAGGTTATCCACTTTGGTGGCAAAAACAGGAAGGCAGATTATTATTTGAATGGCAATAGATTGGGAGAAGGGGAAGTGCAAAGAGACCTGGGTGTTCTTGTGCACCAGTCGCTGAAGGTAAGCATGCAGGTGCAGCAGGCGGTTAAGAAGGCAAATGGTATGTTGGCCTTCGTAGCAAGAGGGTTCAAGTACAGGAACAAGGATGTCTTGCTACAGTTGTACAGGGCCTTGGTGAGACCACACCTTGAGTATTGTGTGCAGTTTTGGTCGCCTTACCTGAGGAAGGGCGTTCTTGCCATGGAGGGAGTGCAGCGAAGATTCACCAGGCTAATACCTGGGATGGCAGGAATGACGTATGAGGAGAGATTGTGTCGATTGGGCTTATACTCACTGGAGTTTAGAAGATTGAGAGGGGATCTCATCGAAACCTATAAAATTCTGTCAGGCCTGGACAGACTGGATGCAGGAAGGATGTTTCTGATGGCCGGGGAGTCCAGAACCAGGGGTCATAGTCTAAGGATAAGGGGTAAGCCATTTAGGACTGAAATGAGGAGGAATTTCTTCACCCAGAGAGTGGTGAACCTGTGGAATTCTCTGCCACAGAGGGCGATGGAGGCCAGTTCATTAAATATATTCAAGAAAGAGTTGGATATATTTCTTGAGGCTAAAGGGATCAAGGGATATGGGGAGAAGGCACAGGGACAGGGTACTGAATTTGGATGATCAGCCATGATCTCATTGAATGGCGGAGCAGGCTCGAGGGGCCGAATGGCCTACTCCTGCTCCTATCTTCTATGTTTCTATGTTTCTATGTTAAACATAGAAACATAGAAGATAGGAGCGGGAGTAGGCCATTCGGCCCCTCGAGCCTGCTCCGCCATTCAATGAGATCATGGCTGATCATCCAAATTCAGTACCCTGTTCCTGCCTTCTCCCCATATCCCTTGATCCCCTTAGCCTTAAGAAATATATCCAACTCCTTCTTGAATATATTTAATGAATTGGCCTCCACCGTCCTCTGTGGCAGAGAATTCCACAGGTTCACCACTCTCTGGGTGAAGAAATTCCCCCTCATCTCAGTCCTAAATGGCTTACCCCTTATCCTTAGACTATGACCCCAATTCTGGACTCCCCGGCCATCGGGAACATCCTTCCTGCATCTAGTCTGTCCAGGCCTGACAGAATTTTATAGGTTTCGATGAGATCCCCTCTCAATCTTCTAAACTCCAGCGAGCACAAGCCCAATCGACACAATCTCTCCTCATACGTCATTCCTGCCATCCCAGGTATCATCCTGGTGAATCTTCGCTGCACTCCTTCCATGGCAAGAACATCCTTCCTCAGATAAGGCGAACAAAACTGCACACAATACTCAAGGCGCGGTCTCACCAAGGCCCTGTACAACTGCAGCAAGACATCCTTGTTCCTGTACTCGAACCCTCTTGATACAAAGGCCAACATACCATTTGCCTTCTTAACCGCCTGCTGCACCTGCATGCTTACCTTCAGCGACTGGTGCACAAGAACACCCAGGTCTCTTTGCACTTCCCCTTCTCCCAATCTATTGCCATTCAAATAATAATCTGCCTTCCTGTTTTTGCCACCAAAGTGGATAACCTCACATTTATCCACATTATAGTGCATTTGCCATGTTTCTGCCCAATCACCCAACCTGTCCAAATCGTACTGGAGTTTCACGACATCCTCCTCACAACTTACCCTCCCACCCAGCTTTGTGTCGTCTGTAAATTTGGAGATACTATATCCAATTCCCTCGTCCAGATCATTAATATATATTGTGAACAGCTGGGGTCCTAGGACCGATCCTTGCGGTACCCCACTAGTCACTGCCTGCCACTTGGAAAATGACCCGTTTATTCCAACTCTTTGCTTTCTATCTGCCAACCAGTTCTCTATCCAAGTCAATACCTTGCCCCCAATCCCATGTGCCTTAATTTTGCAAGCTAATCTCTTATGCGGGACCTTATCGAAATCCTTCTGAAAGTCCAAATACACCACATCCACTGGTTCTCCCTTATCTATTTTACCAGTTACATCCTCAAAAAATTCCAGTAGATTAGTCAAGCACGATTTACCCTTTGTAAATCCATGTTGACTTTGTCCGATCCTGTCACTGCTCTCCAAGTGTTCTGCTATTACATCTTTTATAATGGACTCTAGCATTTTCCCCACTACCGATGTCAGGCTTACCGGTCTATAATTCCCTGCTTTTTCTCTACCACCTTTTTTGAATAGTGGGGTAACATTAGCTGCCCTCCAATCCATGGGCACTGTTCCAGAGACTATCGAGTTCTGGAAGATGACCAGCAATGCATCTACTATCTCCAGGGCCATTCCTTAAGTACCCTAGGATGTAGATTATCAGGCCCTGGGGATTTATCGGCCTTCAATCCCGTCCACTTCCCCAACACCATTTCCCTACAGATACGGATTTCTTTCAGTTCCTCCCTCATTAGTCCCTATAATACCCGACATCTCTGGGAGGTTATTTGTGTCCTCCTTCATGAAGACAGAACCAAAATATGTATTTAATTGGTCTGCCATTTCTTTGTTCCCCATTATAAATTCCCCTGATTCTGACTGTAAGGGACCTACGCTTGACTTCACCAATCTTTTTCTCTTCACATATCTATAAAAGCTTTTGCAGTCAGTTTTTATGTTCCCTGCAAGCTTACTTTCATAATCTATTTCCCCCCTCTTAGTTAATCCCTTTGTCCTCCTGTGCTGAATCCTAAACTGCTCCCAATCCTCAGGTTTGCTGTTTTTTTTGGCCAATTTATATGTCCTCTCTTTGGATATTATGTTGTCCCTAATTTCCCTTGTTAGCCACGGTTGAGTCACGTTTTTTGATTTATTTTTATGCCAAATGTCACCCTACAAATTCTCCTTTTAAATTGTATACCTGCTGACGTGCTTGTGTGTAAATGCTAGACTTGCTGGGTCACTGTCACTGAAGGCACTGCCAGCATCTCAATGTATTTTCTCTTGAAAGTAAGTCGAAAAAGAATTTTAGAAATTTGAGTAGATTTACTTAAATTTACTGTGTTCTGCTTTGTGGGTGTAAATTGTGGAACAGTAGATAGGCGCAAAAGAGAGAACTGAAGTAAAATAATGCACAAATAACCAGATGCATAAGGTCTTAATATTGACCGTAACAACTTCAGACCTTAACTATAACTCCCATTTTCTCTCGTAGAGTAGGTACTGGCAATGTGTTATGGGTGTGTCAGAGTTGGGGATGGGGGACCCCTGCCTCCTGTTGGAAGATTGTGATGGCAGGGCGGTCTTGGTGTCAACCTACTATTTTCTTCCACCAGACTGCTGGCCGCCATACAATATGGAGAAGAACCAATTCCATTAGATGTGGGACAACCTTTGACAGGACTTTACTGTTAACATTTCAAACAGTGAGATGAGTTTGTAGCTACTTTAGTGGGTTGGGTCCTTCCTATTTTTTGCCAGCATTGAAATAAGAGCACCACTGAGTGTATTTGAGAGTATGGTGTTCTGGTACATCTGTTCAAAGGCTTTCAGTGATATCAGCCCCAACTTGGCTAGAATTTAGTTTTATAGAATTCTTTTGTGTACTCTTTGATGCCACCAACTGTCCTTTTGACCTCAGTTAATTATCTAGATGGTTCATTTGATCACAGAGCGATGAGATTTGTTTTGGAATCTTGAGACTAGCAAAGAACTGATCAAATTTAGGGCCTCTGCCTCGGATTCTGATCGACACCGAAGACTGTAAAATTCACCAAGTTCCTGCTTAGCTTTAATGGGGTCTGTCTGCAACTCCCTTGACTTGTTCCTAATTGCTGGGATTGCTGCATGCTCTTGCTGCCTCTTTTAACTATTTAGTTAGCAATTTTCCCATTTTATCTCCCTGGTCAAAGAACAATTGCTTCATCTGAAACAAGGATGAATTCTGTTTGTTCTATTAAATAAGAGTTAATATTAAGTCTAGTTATTACTAGCTCTAGCCTTGAAATTACACTTCAACAAAAATAAGTGGGCTAATCCTTTGCTAGTAGAAAAGTAATTTCATACAAAAGTGTGAAGCGTTCATATGTTATAATTGGACAGCACAATTTTTACATATACCGTGTGTAGTGCAATTTGCTGCTGAGTACCAGAGTTGTGTTCAAAAAGCCCTGGAGGCAGTGAAAAAGTCACTTTTTCAACAATAACAACCACATGCCAATGTTTATAATGTGTTTCTGCATTACAGCCTTGAGGACCACCAACCCCTCATTCTGTTCAGGTACCTATCGATTACTGTCTCTGGCCTTTGTATGAAGTAGGGTTAATCAGAATTAAGGACATATGTACGCACTAGAATCACCCTGGCGATATCAGAGGGACTGTTACTTTAATATATTTACCATCTGGGTCCTTCACTGTGAATGGAATAAATATATAATATATATGTATAATAAAATAGCATTTGTTCTCCCTTTCTTTAATTAAAAGAAGAATGCATTTCCCCTGCCACGATTTTTAAGCTTTAGGGACTCTTTTTCTCCTCCAAATGCCTCTCCTGTGAAAAAGCTACACATGTCTTTTAATCGGCTTAAACAGTTCATAATTTTAAAGTGCTTGACTAGATTTTGGATTCTCTTTACATTCCATGAGGCCAACTTAATACCTGTACTGGTATTACTGATCACCATAACTCTGTATTTTAAATCCTGTATTTTCACCCCTTTGACCTCTTCTGGTTCTAAATCCTAAGCCCCTGCCTGTATCGGCCATGTTACATCTGACAGTCGTTATGACAAGTAATACTGACAGAATTTTGGATGAAACCACTTTTGGGCCCATAGCTTCTGTGGTGAGTTCTTAAGTTGGTCTTGGGTGAATTTGCAGGCTGCACTTTGAGAGAGTTCTTATCTCAATCCAGCGTAGCAGTTGAATATATTCCGAATATGTTTCTTTATAAAAGCCATTTTATAATTAAATTAATTTTAATATAACTTTTTATTGGAGTTTTGTTTTCTTCATTATTATGGGGTAATTTTCTGTGTCTGTGGGAATGGGCATCTAGTGTGCGTTCGTTTTGTCCTACTTGCAGCATGCAATGAAAAGCAAAATAGAAACCAAAGCACAAATATTTACTGAATATTTATGGAATTCCAATAATTAGAGAACAGCTGCACCAGAATTTAAATATGTGGCGAGCAATGGATTCCTGTGAGTGGGGAAAAGAGAGTTATCCCATTATGGGGTTCAGATGGTATCATAACGCATGAAAGTGAAGCTCAATATCTATGATTTGAACCCTGAGGTGAGATTACTGCCTTGAACTCACTCCATGGGGTCGATTTTCATTGACCCGTGGGGGTTGATTTTCATTGACCCGGGATTGGAGGCGTACAGGGGGTTAAAGTCCCGAAATCGGGGGTCCCGACACCATCCCACCCCCAACCCGCCTCCATGTAAGTTTCAAAGGAGGCGGGTACCCGCCCCGCACTGGGACCCGCCTACCCGAGACGGGAAGGGATTAGTGCCAATTAACTGCCTGTTAACAGGTAGTTAACAGGCAGTTTTTAGCCTAATCCCTATTTTAAAGCTTGAAATGTGGGATTCCCGACGGCTCCAAACCACGCCACGTTAGATGAGTTGGGCCGTGGGGTTGAAGGACTTGGAGGGGTCGAGATGTCGGTGTTCAGGTGAGTGATGGGTGCATGAGTGCAAAGGTAAGTGTGTTTGGTGTGTCTAAAGTGTGTAAAGAAGTTTAAATTACCTGTACTTATGTTTTCAGCCTTCCTTCCTCTAGGTTTCAGGAATCCATCATCTAACTGGCACAGAAAGGAGAATGGCTGCGAACTGCCAAAAGTGACAGCCTGCAGCTTTCTGTGCCGGTGAGATTTCTAACTGAGTCTGTGTAGAAGGACTCAGTTTAGAAGTAAGATTGTCAGTGTTTGACAGCTTCAAACAGCTGTGAAACACTGATATTTCATCTGTCAAAACGCCTTGACAGATGAAATTTCAGTCTGTGACATCACCTGTTGCCGGGTGGCCCTTAATTGGCCTGCTGAGCCTGCTGGGCGGGCTCAACAAGGTCAATCAAATTAAGATCGCGTCGATTGGCCACATCTCGATGGAGGCGGGACTACAACCCCAAAAGTTGTAGTCCTGCCTCCTTCCCGACTTCTGAATGAAAATCACCCCCCATGTATTTACAAGGTTTCATAATATGTACCGTGGAATTAATTGTGGTAGGTTTATTTGGGTTTTGTTTCTTTTTTTTAAACCAGTGGGGCGGATGTCATGGTTGATGTCGACAATGAAGACACTCCATGCAGCTGATGGTGCCCTCGCTGAAGGATATATTATTGAGATATAATTGCTAAGTTCATTGAGAAATCCCATGCGAGGAAATTACACAATTGATATGTTATATATACTAAATCTTTAGTAAATATCACTAATCCAAAACACATGATGAGTAATACTCTGAGTACATGCTAGTGACTAGGAACCTTGCCAGCTAGCTGCATATATGGAAAAACTACAGACGTGTTGTCTGCGATCTTCCGATGCATGCTGGTGGTGGGAGAGATTCCTTGTCACCAGCACATAGTTGAAAATGTAGGGTATGGTCTTTGTTTTTATGAAACAGACAAACCGTTTTGAATTACAAAAAACATGAAGTGGGCTGCTGTTATGCTGTGGTACTTTGAAGCTCTGATCTTCTGTATCATGGAGCTGTAAGATATGGACTGCATCAGGAATTATTCATGGTGAGTTTCCTATCTCAGTTATTCTTTCATGGTGGGTTGGGGGGGGGGGGGGTTCCTGAATAGAGATCAGGCATTTACTCATTGTGAGACAGGGAAAATCAAGCAGCTTATCATGTTAGTTTAATCTCCCACACATCTAACTGGCTGAATATAGAGCAGGATTGGCAGAAATGTGGGAGCAGACTCTAGCCAGTCCTCTTGACCACTGATGTGTAGTGCAGGAAGATTCCATACAAGAAGTGGAGTAAATAAAAGAAAGCTTGCCAAAAAAAAATGCATGTGCAAAAGTTACGAAAATGATTCAGAAACAGAATATGGTGACAGGATGTTTTGAACTGCAAGAAATATGGCCAGACAATTTTGACAGTTATATTTCATACTGTCCCAAGTGGTAAAGTTCAGACATCAGAACTCTTGTGCCTTTTTATGGGGTCCGCTAACTGCTTATTGGGTTTTGTTTTGAACGGTCTCTAGTGCAACAATGTTCTGTGCTGGTAGAAACAATTCCACCCATCAAGATACTCCATTTTTCTGATGAATGGGTCTGTTGAGACAGAAATTTATACTGTTACTGAGGAATGTTTTGGGGATTTATACTGTTAATATCTGAGGAATGATTCAGGGGCTTATACTGATATTCCAGGAATATTTCAGGGAATTTTAGTGTTACTGACGAGAAGCTTTCTGGGATTGTACTGTTACTGTTGGGATGTTTCTGGTATTTATATAGTCTGAGGAATTTTTTAGGGATTTAAACTGCTACTGAGGACCATTTCAGTCTTAACACTGGTACTGAGGAATGTTTCAGGGAATTACACAGTTGCAGAGGAATATTTTAGGGATTTGTACTGATACTGAGGAATGTTTCAGGGACTTGAACTTATGACTAAGGAATGTTTCAGTTTTGCTTCAGTGCACTTGTGGAAGTAATTTTATTTAACTCATTTTTATCTCTTGAAACTTTCCGTCTGACTGATGGCTTTTCACTGTGGCATGGCTGCAGGGTCAGGTTGGCTGATACAAACATGACTTTGAGGGTTTCTAGTACTACTGAAAGGTCAAGGATTTTACATTTCATATTTCACCTCCATTGCTTATTGCACATTAGCCATTTTTGATCTGGGTGAGGTTGTCTATTTATCCATTTTTTTTCTTATTCAGAGACGTGTATGCTCTACATACTTAAAAGACTCACCAGAGAATCGTAGAATCATAGAATATTTACAGCACAGAAGGAGGCCATTTGGCCCATCGAGCCCATGCCAGCTATCTGTAAGAGCACTTCAGCTGGTCCCATTCCCCCGCCCTTTCCCCGTAGCATGGAATAGACCACCACTGTACCTGTAATCTGCTGTTTTAAAATCCAAGAACTGGATGCAGTATTCAAGGTGCAGTCTGACCAGAGCATTATAACATTTGATTATTACCTTCACTGACTTCCATTCCTAGTTTTAGCAAGCTTCATTCTTGTATTAGTTTCACTTTTTAATTTTGGTATCTGCTATATGATAACTGCATTTCCTTGGCAAGTTTATTTTTAATTTTCTTCTCCTTTTTCAGGTATCTCCGTGCCATGCACTATTCCTTAGTAAGAGGATGGGCAGGTGATTCTGACAATGCTGCTCTTGAAGTAGCTGCTGCAAAATGCACCAGAATGCTCCATGATAACTCTTTCTCCTATTTTTCCTCCTTCCTTTTGAAGAAGCTCTTCAGTTCTGCTTGGCACCTTCCCTGGGCTGAGATTGGGAACTCAAGGGTTGAGAATTCAGGACACGATCTAGAATCTCAAACAGTCCAAGACACAACTGGAAGTCCCATTCTGCTTGCTGATTCAAAGTTGTTTGCATTCTGTCCCTCGGGCAAAAAAAACCCCTGCCCTCCACTTGTCATCTCCTGAAATAGCAAGACCAAGAGGGGGACCCATTATTTTCTAGAATGCTCTTTCTGACCCCACATTAAAGGTACATTGGTTGGTGTCAGCTATTAGCATTCCCCCACCGCCCCCCCCGCTTACTTCAACCCCCCCCACCCCACCCCATAATCATAATCATAATCATAATCAACTTTATTGTCATTGTTAGTGCACAAGTGCAGTACAATGAAATGTAGGCTTGCGGCTCCCGAGAGTGTACATTTAGATTAAGACATTTAAACATTCAACATTCATTTGGCTTGTAATACATTAACATAAACATAATAAAGTGCATTGGCAGATGTGCAGGCTTTAGAGGTTATTTGTGGAGTTCAGTAGGATGACAGCCCTGGGAAAGAAGCTGTTCCTAAATCTGGTCGTACGGGTGCGAATGCATCTGTAGCGTCTCCCAGATGGCAGGAGGGCGAACAGACTGTGGCTGGGGTGGGTAGGGTCTTTGATGATGGTCCGTGACCTCCGTAAACAGCATTTCTGGTATATGTGCTCTATGGTCGGTAGCCGGGTGCCGGTAATGCGTTGGGCAGTTTTGACTACCCGCTGCAGGGCTTTCCGGTCATAGTAACTACAGCTGCCATACCATACTGTGATACAGTTCATCAGGATGCTCTCTATTGTGCAGCGGTAAAAGTTAGAGAGGATCAGGGGTGACAGGTTACATCCCTTCAGCCTCCTTAGGAAATATAGGCGCTGCTGGGCCTTCTTCACCAGAGAGGAGGTATTGAGGGACCAGGAGAGGTCTTCCGTGATGTGGACTCCGAGGAACTTAAAGCTGTCCATCCTTTCCACCACAGCCCCATGGATGCGGATTGGGGTGTGACTTCCGCCTTTAGACTTCCTGAAGTCCACAATGATTTCTTTGGTTTTCTTGATGTTAAGGGCCAGGTTGTTATCGGCGCACCACTTCACGAGATGCTGGACCTCCTCCCTGTAGGCTGACTCATCGTTGTTGGTGATCTGGCCGACTACCGTGGTATCATCCGCAAACTTGATGATGGTGTTGGAACCATGAACAGCCACACAGTCGTGGGTGAAGAGGGAGTAGAGGAGGGGGCTCAGCACACATCCTTGTGGGGCCCCCGTGTTCAGGGTCAGTGGGGGGAGGTGTGGTTACCTAATTTGACAGACTGGGTTCTGTTTGTTAGGAAGTCCAGGGTCCAGTTGCAGAGGGAAGTGTTCAGGCCAAGAGTGTGGAGTTTGGTGGCCAGCTTGTTGGGGACGATAGTGTTGAATGCTGAGCTGTAGTCTATGAACAGCATTCTGATGTAGGTCTCTTTACCATCTAAGTGATTCAGTGCAGAGTGTAGAGCAGTTGTGATTGCATCCTCCGTTGATCTGTTTGCATGATAGGCAAACTGGTGTTGGTCAAGAGAGGCGGGAACACTGGCTTTGATGTGAGCCAGGACCAGTCTCTCGAAACACTTCATTATGATGGGTGTGAGTGCGACAGGTCGATAGTCGTTCAGGCACGTCACAGCCGTTTGCTTTGGCACAGGAATAATGGTAGCGGTCTTGAAGCATGTAGGGACTACTGCCAGGGCCAATGACAGATTGAAGATGGCGGTGAAGACATCAGCCAGCTGATCAGCACATTCCTTGAGTACCCGTCCAGGGATGCTATCCGGTCCAGCAGCCTTTCGTGTGTTCACTCCGTGTAGAACACCCCTTACGTCGGAGGTCGACAGCGTGAGCACCTGGTCTTCCGGGGGTGGCAAGGCTTTGGTAGCCAGCTCCCTGTTGTCCCTGTCGAAGCGAGCGTAGAAGTTGTTAAGCTCCTCCGGAAGGGAGGCATCGCTAACCGGGGGGCTGGTGTTTTTACTCTTGTAGTCAGCGATGGACTGGATGCCTTGCCACATGCGCCGGGGGTCCGAGTTGTTGTGGAAATGATCCTCTATCCGCAGTGTCTGTTTCCTTTTGGCAGTCCTGATACCCTTTTTTAGGTTGGTCCTAGCTGCACTGTAAGCCGCCGCGTTGCCAGATTTAAATGCTGCGTCGCGTGCTTTCAACAGCGAGCGGACCTCTCCGTTCATCCAGGGTTTCTGGTTGGGGTATGTCCTGATATTTTTATGGGTCGTGACGACCTCGACGCAACTGTTAATGTAGAATAGCACTGTGGATGCGTATTCCTCAATGTCATTATGGGCAAACATGCCCCAATCAGTGCGTTCGAAGCAATCCTGAAGCTCTGAGACTGCCCCCTCTGGCCATACTTTCACTGATCTCACTGATGTTCTCACTCTTTTGATGAGCGGTTTGTATGCCGGGGCTAGAAACAGGGAGAGGTGGTCAGACTTCCCAAGGTGGGGGCAGGGAATGGCCTTATAAGCCCCTCCCCTGGCAACCGCTTCCTCCTGACCTGGTTGCCTGCCTTCTCAAGGTTTTCTTCATAGCTGTAACCCCTCATTCCTGATAACATCCTAAGAACATTACCCTGCATCTTTTCCATTGGTTTTAAGCCCTACATATAATAGAGGTGCCCAAAAGTGTATACAATACTTGGACTGCTGCTGGTATTTTAGCAGTAACAGGAGTTGAATGAAGCTCAAAACCCAAAAGGTTAAGATAAGATGGAGTGGTTTTTCTTCACTTTTGTTCATCTTTTTCAAGAGGAAAAACATAGGAACAGGATAATGCCATTCAGCTCCTCGAGCCTGTCCCACCATTCAGTTAGCTCATGGCTGATCTGTACCTCAGTTCCATTTACCTGACTTCACCATATCCCTTGATACCCTTACCCAACAAAAATCTATCAATCTCAGTCTTGAAAATTTCAATTGATCCAGCATTCCCAGCCTTTTGAGGGAGAAAGTTCCAGATTTCCAATAGCCTTTGTGTGAAAAAGTGCTTCCTGATTTCACTTCTGTATGGCCTAGCTTTAATTTTAAGATTATGCTCTCTTGTTCTGCATTCCCCCAGAGGACATAATTTTTCTGCATCTACCCTATCAAAGCTCTTTATCATTTTAAAGACCCCAATCTTCTATACTCAAAGGAATACAAGCCAAGTTTATGCAATCTGTCCTCATAATTTAACCTTTTAAGCCCGGGTATTACTCTGGTGACCCTGTGCTGCACCCCTTCCCAGGCCAAATATCTTGCCTGAGCTTTGGTGCCCAAAACTAAATGCAGCTCCAGATGGGTTCTGAGCAAGACTCTGTGAAACTGAAGCATCACTTCCTCACTTTTGTATTTTAACCCTTTTTGAGATAAACACCCTTAATCCAGTAGCCTTTTTGATTACTTTTGTACCTGTGCACGAGCTTTTAGTGATTTGTGCACCTGCACTCCCAAATCCCATTGCTCCTCCACCACTCCTACTCTGTCACCATTAAGAATATATTCAGATTTGTCTTTCTCAGATCCGAAGTGGATGACGTCACACTTCCCCACATTGAACTCCATCTGCCATAGTTTTGCCCACTTACTTAGTCTGCCTATGTCCCTTTGTAATTTCCTGCTCTCATCTGCACAACTTGCTGTGCCTCCAAAATTAAGTGTCATCTGCAAACCTGGATAAACATGATGAAAAGCTGAGAACAGCACTTGACACATCCTGCCAATCAGAGAACATTCTCTTTATCCCTACTCTCTGTCTCCTACCTCCCAACCAATTACCGACCCATATCATAAGGTTATTTCCAATTCAGTGCTCTCTCATTTTTGCTAATAAACTCTTGTGCAGAACCTTTTTAAGTGCCTTTTGGAAGTCCATATAGACACCAGTGACAGACACTCCCCTATCCACCATGATGGTGGCCTCCTCATAAAATTCAACAAGATTAGTCAAACAAGACTTGCCCTTCACGAATCCATACTGACTCTCTTTGATCAGCTGATACTTGTCCAAGTGCTCAGTCACTCTAGCTCCGATATTAATTCCCCCCGTCTGGGCAGTTAAATTGAGACCAGTCACTTACCTCCCTCTGATCCCGATGACTTGCTGCCGTGTCCTGCCTGATCTTAACTTGCTCTTTTGAGCAGGAGAGCAGGGCACCAGCAGGAAAGAACCGGGGTCCTTCTTTA
Organism: Somniosus microcephalus; assembly: GCF_052327205.1. Taxonomy (NCBI): domain Eukaryota; kingdom Metazoa; phylum Chordata; class Chondrichthyes; order Squaliformes; family Somniosidae; genus Somniosus; species Somniosus microcephalus. The sequence goes on from NC_140995.1 coordinate 119,208,065, forward strand.
AATAAGCAGTAATGTAATTGGGACCCGATCTGCAATTTCAGTTGGAAGCCTGAGCGGGGGAGCAGTGATGGCTTCCCCCTCGGGCCAGATCTGTCGGGAGCCAGATTGTGGGCTAGAAGAGGCCCAGCAGGTACGTTTGATAAATTTCATTTTGGGTTTCTTTGTGCTTCTCCAGGCTTCACAAGCAGGGCTTGGGCCTCCATTGCCCCAGACACACTCCTCCCCCGATCACGGTTAGAAAGCTTCCCCCGATTGTGGCCAGAAAGCCCCTCTTCGGATTGCCTCCAGAGGCCATCCCTCCCCATCCCTTCTTCCCTTCTTAAATAATGGAGTGACATTTGCAATTTTCCAATCCAATCCCGAATCTAGAGACCTTTGGAAAATTATGACTAATACAGCTGCAGTTTCCTCACCTATTTCTTTTAATACCCTACGGTAGAAACCATCAGATCCTGGAGATTTTTTCTCTCTTAAGTCCCATTATGTTCTCCATTGCCTTTTTTACTTAAATTAAATCCACTAAGTTCCTCTCCTTGACTTATTTTTAGGTTCCCTTGTACCACTAGTATTTGGTCCTCTTCCTCTACTTTAAAAATGGATACAAAAGCCTCAATATTAACCCCTCCCTGCCCCCATGATGGGCAGAAGAGGGTCTGGGAGTTTAAAAATGAAAACACGGGGAACGCATCCCCAACCTGCTGTGTATGCACCTGTTGCCATGCTTCTGGCATTGGTTTTGTGTCGTGTGAATATCATCAAGAGGCGGGACACTTCATTAACATATTTAAATCAGGCTCCCACAGTCAATTTGGCCAGCTGCTGGGCGGGAAAAGGAAGAAAAAAATTATAACAAGGTGCTGCTGTTAAAATCTGCAAGACCTCCGGGGTCCCTGCTTGTTGGGTTTTCCTCATGCTACCATGCTCCCCTGCACCCTCCCTGCCTCCCCTTAAATATCGGGGCCAAAGTATTAATTTAACAAGTCTACCCTTTCCTTATTATCCATTGTAGTCTCGTCTGCATCTGTCTTCAATAGGCCCACATTCCCTTTTACCACTCTCCTCCTGCAAAAAAAATTCTCTGTTAACTTTGATATCCATTGCAATTTTTAAAAATATTCTCTTTTTGCATTGCTTTCCTTTCTTTGTGTCCCATTGTTGCTTTTTAAAGCTCTCCCAGCCTACTGGATTTCTATTTTTCCTTGCATTTGTGTAAGCCTTTTCTTTTTTTAGCTTAATATTGTCTCTTAGCTCATTTGTTGACCATGGTTACGTAACTCTACAAGTCGAGCCTTTGTCATTTAGGGGTATACAATGGGTTTATATCATACCAAATACGTCTTTGAATACTCCCCACTGCTTGTCTGTAGGTTTACCTATTAACAGTTCTGCCCAGTTTACTCCAGTCAATTCATCTCTCATCCCTTCGAAGGTTGCTGTACTCAAATTTAAAACCTTGGTTTGTGATTCCCTTCTTCCTCTGAAACATCTTTGCGCCATGTTCAGATGGATGCAAAGGGCCTCCTTAAGAGCCATACACAGAGACGGGCAAAATATATTAAAGACATAGACAAAATTATCTGCAAGGACCTAACTACTATCGATATTAATTTAAAGCTCACTATCCCATTTACTCTAACCACACAACCTATATTTCAAAACACCCTCAATTGGAATTCTGATGGCGCTTATCGTATAGAGAGTGAATAGGAGCATTCATTGATGGGGTTTGATGTTAATGCATCGTTTTATTTCCTAAGACTATGAAACTAGTAAAATAGCAATTTTCAAAATCATGTCAATCATCTCATAGAGGCCAGCTCAGGTTAAATGGGATGTTGTACAATGCGACTGTAATACAGTACCCCTTGGAATGCATCCTGCATCAGATAAGGGAAACAGATATTGGAACCTTGTAATAAAAATATGCAGTGAGCCATGAACAATAACTCCTGTGTTCTGCAAGTATATGTCACAGCTTTGTAAAATCATTCCACCATGCATGAAAGATTTTTTAAAATAAATTGAATTTCCTTCAGGAACAGAATAATTCTCAACTATAAAACGGTGGTAATTCATTTACAATTCGGGTGGAATTGCTCTTCTGGAAAAGTTCTTTGAATGTTTAATAATAATGAAGAACAAGTCAGGTTTCTCTAGCTATGCCTTGTCCATACAACATTCTCTGGCAGTGGGGACAGACAAATACTGCCCTCATTCAATCTGTGGCAAATTTCTCCCTGATTTCCCCATCTTTCTTTGGAGAAGTGCCCAGCTTGTTTCAGTGTCACTTCTTGGTGGCAGACGATAGGGAACTCTTTGTGTGGGTAGTTGGGGGCATAACCCTGCTGCAGCAACAATGGACAGCTTTACCGTTATCCAATAATTTTAGCAAGACTCATTTTTTCCACCAAATCTGCTTTCCAAACAGTGCTACCAAAGTAGGCTATGTCCTTCCATGCCAGCGTGATTGATCTGCTTTGATGCAATCAGGGGACATGACAGATTCTTCCTGTCCACTGTCCCATGAGCTACTTTTTTGGATTGACAACGCCCTTTAAAATTGTTATTGGCCTAGAAATTTGATGGTGTCATGCCCATTCTTCAGGAGCTAAGCCTCCAATATGGCAGACAGAAATGAGCATTTATTACAAGCTGGAAGTGTGCCACCCACCATATTGGTATAGGCAAAAATAGGCATCCAGGGCCTGCGCCTGAAACAAGTGTTAAGACCATTGCATATGTAAATAAGTGGCCAGCTGCGTCCAGGAAAATGAGGTCTATATGCGGCCTAACTAGCGGTCCTTAAAGGGACAACTGGAGCTGCCACCAAAAAGGTAAGTTTAAAAAAAAATACTTACCTGAATGTGGGACCATGAGGTGCAAGATTGCTCTACACTAAAACCACAGGCCACTGCCAGCCACCATTCAAAGGTGATCATGGAGATGTACTTTTTGCATTAAAAAAATTAACTGTTTTAAATATATTTTATTCCAAATGAGGACACTATTTAATTCATTTTATTAAATCATGAGTCTTACTCCACCTGCCTCCATTTCAGCTGGAGTAACAGTTGACGGTGGCTTGCTGTCATGTCTATCACCATGCCACTTACTGCCTGGAATGGATTTAGAATACAGGTTGGTGGGATTACGTGGCTTTCGTCTGCCAGTTCACCTCTGTGGAAGCTACAGTTCAGGAAAAGTAGCAAGAATATAATGTTATTGGAAATGATTTTTTTTTTAATTAACGGGGTGAATTTCCATGGAAGTTCTTCAGCTTATCCACCAAAACTTCAGCGGAAGAGCCGTAGAGACCCTGAAAAGCGGCCTCCTTGCTTTCCTGCACTCGCTACCCTTCCTCCAATCTCCATACCTGAAAGTGCGATGCTTTGCTTCTGGGCCTTGACCTGTCTCTACTCCACTCCGTTTTATTGCACTCCTTCGGCCCTGTTCTAATCTCAGCTCCACTCCCATGCAGACCTGTCAAATCTCACTCATTTAGAATGAGAATCACTAATTTTGGTTTAAAAAGGTAACCTACTTTATTACATCTCACACAGTTCTATAACCTAGCAATTACTGGTGGTAATATTAGCAGTACAAACACATTCAAATGACATTCCTCTGTCTGCAATTTTAACTCTAATGTTAACCCACTTATTTAAAAAAAACTTGCATTTATATAGTGCCATAAATATAGTTGAACATGCAAGACACTTCACAGAGGAAGAAAAAATGGATACCAATAATTGTGGGAGCATTAGGCGAGGTAATCAAAAGCTTGGTTGAAGAGCTGAGTTTTGAAAAGGCTTTTAAAGGAAGAGAGTGAGCATGCGAGGTGCAGAACGTTCCTATCCAGAGATGCCTAACCGTGGAGCAGATGGAGGAGGAGAAAGCTAAGTCACAGCCAAGAGCAGAGCAAGACACAACAATGAGCCAGAAAGCATCTCTACTGAATCATGTTTGTAGGCAGCAAGAACCATATCCTAGACTCTAATAGATGACCTTCAGCTAAATGCTCCATTCGCCCAATGGACCAACAGTCCTTTCCATATGTGCACAATATAGCTTCTTGAGCATTGCCCTATGCAATAAATCAACTATGATGTTTGCCTATCCTTTGATCTGTTAATACTTTATTCTGCATTATTAGAAGAAAACTCTCTGGACATAGTTGAAATAAAGTGCAACAAAATGTAATTCCCCCCAAAGTGATTACTGTAGGTGGCTGGTGTATTTTTTACCCTTAATGATGATGCATGTTTCGTTAAGAGGTTAAGGTGATCCGTTTCCTTGTGCTGGGTCACAAGATGGACCTGAAACTGCTTCCACACCATGCACTGCTGGAGTAGTTGCTTAGTCCTGGATGCTTTCTGTCATTTGAGTGGGGTTTGGGTTTGCGAGATGGTCCAAGTATGGAGTTGCATGGTTAGGTAACAACTTCATGTGTAGTTACTCTGGCCATGCCCTGTTGCTGGCCACTGTCACAGTAGGTCTGGTGATCTTTCTGCGAGCAAACCTCTGGGCAGCAATATGGGCAGTGAACCCCTGTGAAATGGCTGCCTCCATCTGATCTCCAATCATGGTGAATCTGAACAGGGCAGATTCTTGAAGGTTGGAGCCCAGTGTCTTTGTAATAGCTGTGTGAGCATTCATGAAGGATTCTACTACTGCACAAAGGAGTTTTGTTACTGGGGGCTCCATTACAGATGCCCATAAGTTGCCATGTACTCTATGGTGGACTGCATTTAAGGTAAGTGCTTATGCACATCTGCACCGATGCAGGAAATGGACCGATTCAAAGTTGCTGCTACACCTTACATGGGTGTTTGACTCTAATGCAAAAAATGTTATACTTTTCAATGTATACTCTGTGATGGTCTGAATCCCTGGGCTGTGCCATTCAGGAAGCAAGCAAGCTGCCCTTCTGTTTGTTATATTTTGATATAAAATAACACCATTTCCTACTCTCAACCTAATCTTTCCTTGGTCCTCAAAACTGTGGAACTCTTTGCCTCCCTCAGTCTTCTGTTCCTCATGCAATCTACTGGCTTTTAAAACTCAAGCATGGCATCACTGCTTCTTGATTTACTTCATCTTCTTGCTGACTCTTTTCAACTTTGGTGGTGTTGTGCACCATGGCCCTTCACTTAGGTTTCTCAATTAAAAGGAAGCAGTTGTCGTTGTTATGGCAAATACTATAATGTAAGCTGTGGTTTGTCAATAGGTCAGGTCTATTGAAAAGCTTTTTTATTTAGGCTTTACTTTTATGAGGATCAGGTACAACCAGGTCACAGTAGCCAGAGGCGAGCTTTCATTGATGCCTGAGCTACACCAGCAGTACTAATGGACGCAGCAAAATAGTGAAAGGTAATCTGGGCAATGACAAATAGGAGTTTGAGATGTCGGATCCATCAGTCATGCATCGAGTGGACAAAAGAGGCAGCTGGGCCATGACACATAGGTATTTTAGTGGGTTAAAGTGAGATATCACTAATAATGTTGCCATTATCAGACAGGAAACTGAAAGTTCAGAGCAGACAGCAGGCAAAGTGTGACCTTTGTAAAATCCATCTGGATACCAACTGCAGTGATTGGACTCATGAATAATCTTCAGGCTGTATTTTCTGATATAGGACATTCCCTTCAATACAGTTAAATTAGACAACTTGTGACAATCTTAAGCAAAATCTCATTAACCCTGATGTATTAAAGTCTTCTACTTGCTAAACCCTAGAGTTGCATTCAGGTAGTTTCTGCTCAAGGAAAACTTGAGAGATGAGGTACCTTTAGCTGTTTTTATATTAGTTTTAGTGGGGAGTTAGTGCCACTGGTTCCTGATGTGTGGGTTTCATGCAGCCGACGGCAATCCCTGTAAACACCAAATATTCACTTATGAAATATTGCACAAAAAACAAAAAACATGCAACCAAGGAAAAGAATCTGGAAATACCTTATTTTGAAGTCATTGATGCATCACTGCATCAGATAAAATATTGACCATGGTAATTCCATTTGTTTATTTAGCTTAGAAGTACCTGAGGCAGCGCCTCGATTTCAAAATTCTCATCCTTGTTTTCAAATCCCTCCATGGCCTCGCCCCTTCCTATCTCTGTAATCTCCTTCAGCCCCACAACCCCCCGAGATATCTGCGCTCCTCTAATTCTGCCCTCTTGAGCATCCCTGATTATAATCGCTCAACCTTTGGTGGCAGTGCCTTCTGTTGCCTAGGCCCTAAGCTCTGGAATCCCCTCCCTAAACCTCTCCGCCTTTCGACCTCTCTTTCCTCCTTTAAGACACTCCTGAAAACCTACCTCTTTGATCAAGCTTTTGGTCACCGGCCCTAATTTATCCTTATGTGGATCTGTGTCAAATTTGTTGTCTTAAAATACTCCTGTGCACTGCCCTGGGACGTTTTACTACGTTAAAGGCGCTACAAAAATACAAGTTGTTGTTGTTGTTGTTGAATATAAGAACCAGAGGTGATATAAGCGGCAGAAGAACCCGAGGTGATATAAGCGGCAGAAGAACCCGAGGTGATATAAGCGGCAGAAGAACCCGAGGTGATATAAGCGGCAGAAGAACCCGAGGTGATATAAGCGGCAGAAGAACCAGAGGCGATATATGCGGCTAAAGAGCCAGAGGGGACAGGAGGGGATCTTCTTTATGCCGCGAGTAGTTAGGATTTAGGATGCACTGCCTGATAGGGTGGTGGATACAATAGTAGCCTTCAAAAGGGAATTGGATAAATACTTGAAGGAGATAAAATTGCAGAGATATGGGGAGAGAGCGGGAGAGTGGGACTAACTGGATTGCTCTTCGAAAGAGCTTGCGCAGACTCAATAGACCGAATGGCTTCCTTCTGTGCTGTACTATTCTATGATTCTATGGGGGAAAAATTCAGTATCGCCCTGTTTGGGGCGCCATTATCAGCCGTGCGCAAAGTTTAGCGCCTGGTGCTAATTATCGCCTCCGACTACAAACTTGGCTTTTATCGTCCCTGGAGGTGATTGGAGCGCTAAATCAGGCGCCTCACACCTGTCTTAAGGCACAAAGGCCGAGGAGCGAGGCGCTACCTCAGAGCGCTGGCGAAGCTCATGTGATGTCAGTCAGCAATGGAACACAGACATACTGGCACTGGCCAGTTCTTAAAGGGGAGGATTGATCTTGCTCTCCATCCACACCCTGCTCATTGCAGCCTTGAATCTCGGCCTGGAGAGACCTGTACATCAAATCTGCTGGATAGAACAATGGAGAGACCCAGGGAAAGAGCTCAGAGTGCAGCCCCCACAGCCTCTACTAAATCGATACAAGGAAGGGCAAATCAAAATGAACCTGCAAAGTGCTGCTCAGTACCCAAAACTCATTCACACAGCGTGAATCTCTCCAGAAGTCTCTCTCACTCTCTCAGAATGTGTGGTGCAAAAATGTCACCAACAAATAAAGGCAGGAAGCATTCGCCTTTAAATAGCACTCTCCCAGTCCCTTCCTGACTGCAAAACGCTCCCCTCTACCTGTCGTTGCTAGCGGCAGGCAGTAAGGCAGGGGGCTCCAGTCAATATCCGGTCCGGGGCGCTACTGGGGCGTTGCACACTCGAATGACGTCACGATCTGCCGGCGCAGGAGATCATGGTGGTAGTGTTTAGCGCCACCACAAAATGTCTAGTTAATTTCGTGAGCGGCACAAACATCGCCTCGCACGGACGCTAGTTGCTTTGCCCCCAATTAGCGCCCTCTTAAGGCACTAACAGGAGGCGCAAACGAACTGAATTTTTCCCCCTATGATTGGTATTTGAATTGGTCGCCTCCTATGAGTGATGGAACGGTGCATTGAAATTCTAACTCGTGCCACCATGAAGTGGTGCAATACCGGTTCATCCATACACTAAGGGGGCGATTTTCCCAGCCCCGACGAGGCGGGTTTGGAGGTGGGACAGTTGGCAAAATCGCAAAAAGTGAGGGCGGGTTCGGAACCCGCCTCTAACTCGCCTCCGCGCAATTTTGCCAGAGGCGGGTTTGATGGGTGCGATTCGGTCCCGCCTCCATCAGCCGGGAGAGGTAGTTAAGACCCTTAAATAGTCGTTAAGGGCTTCTATAATCCTATTTTGACAGGCCCTTGTTATTTTGCCACATTTTGTACGTATGGCATGACCCTCCTAAACCATGGCAGCTAATCCTGGCGGTTTCACAAGTGGGTGGCCTCCTCACAGCTGCAGCTCCACCATTAAAACGGAGCTTTCATCAGGGAGCAGTTGCAGGTGGCAGAACTTTTGTTCCACAGGTCTTTCAGCACTTTTAGCAGGTCTACCAAAGTTGGAGGTGCTGCAGCTTCTATCTCTCAACTGTGGGACCTCCTTGGAAGACCCTCTCCCCACTTGGATTGAGCACTTCCCCAACGGAGGTATCTGCCAGCAGCATGGGAACCATTTATTTCTTTTCACCATGGACCTCAGATTCGGATGAGGAGCAGCCACAGCAACAGAACCAGGCAGCTCAGCAGCAACAGCATCAGGAGCGCCAACCTCCTGCTCACCCACCTGATGCTGCACAGGGCAGAAGGCGCCAGCGCATGGAAGCACGTTGCCGCAGGAGATACCCCCAACATAGGGTTTACAGACAGAGGATGAGCTACCTCAACATGACTGAGCAGCAGTGCCAAAGGAGGCTGAGACTTTCGCAAGAGGTTGTCGGAGACATCTGCGCACTGCTGCACCAACACCTGGAGCCCAGAGGAGCGGGTGGACACCCCTTACCAGTGGCTGTCAAAGTCACCACCGCACTCGGACTCCTTCCAGGGATCATCAGCAGACTTCAGCAGCATCTCCCAGTCGGCCGCCCACAGTTGCATCACGCAGGTTACCGATGCCCTTTTCGCAAAGGCCCACAATTACATCCACTTCTCAAGGGATCAAGCAACTATAACCGCGCATTCAGTTGGCTTTGCAAATATGGCAGGCTTGCCAATGGTGCAGGGCATCATAGACTGCACACATGTGGCCCTTAGGGCACCCCATCAAAACCCAGCTATCTTTGTCAACCGCAAGGGCTTCCACTCCCTCAATGTACAGCTGGTGTGTAACCACAAGAAGGAGATTTTGCATATTTGCGCCAAGTTCTGTGGTAGTTGCCATGACTCTTTCATCCTGCGGAACTCTAGTGTTCCTCCGCTCTTCAATCCGCCAAACCAACTTAACGGATGGCTCCTTGGTGACAAAGGCTCCCCCTGAAGAAGTGGCTAATGACGCCGATCAGGAGGCCAGCTAATGAAGCTGAGGAGCACTACAATGCCAGCCACATTTTGACCAGGTCCATCATCGAGCAAACCATTGGCTTGCTGAAGATGTGATGCCAACGCCTTGACAGATCAGGTGGAGCCCTGCAGTATTCAGCAGCCAGGGTCTCCAGAATGGTCGTGGTCTGCTGTGCACTGCACAACATGGCACAGCATCGTGGCTTACAGTGGCTCAGTTCATAGCGTCCTCAGATGAGGAGGAGGAGGAGGAGGACCGAGTGGCGGCGTATCGACCAACAGCAGCGGCAGCACATGAGCACATGGCTGCCCATGATGCAAGGGATGCACTCATCCTGGCCAGATTTGCATAGGTTGCCCATGGTGGCACATGTGCTTGGCTCCTTCTTAACACATGATAGACAATGGACATGACTCTCTGGCCTCCTTTCATTCTGACCACCAATCTGACCACGCATGTGTCGCGGAGCCCGCAATGTGGAGCTGCCTAAGCCGAAATAACAGATGCCATCACACCAACAGTTTGCCATCACCTAATTTTGATACATTCACACAGGGATGGCATTTCATCAATAAACAAAAACAATCACCCAATCTGCACACAGATCTGGAGGTTATATCCCTTGCCAGCTGGACCCACACAGCCTTGGTTTCTTTGGGAGGCCTCTTCCTCCCAGATGAGGGGAAGAGCACCTCCCTGCTGGCTCTCGCCCCCTCAACCAGCATACCTAGCGCCTCATCCGAGAACCTCGGGGAGGCCCTTGCCTTGGAGCTGGCCATTCTTCAAGGAGATACAGTGGAATGAGCCAAGGCAGCAAGCAGCCCTTAAATGAAGCTGGATAAGTGACGTCAGCAGAGGTGAGTTTCAGTCCCAAAAGACTAATTGGCCCAGGGGAACCCACACCTCTGATTAGGGGAAAATCGCAAATTTTTCCCACCTGACAGTGGAGGTGGGTTTGGAACCCACCCAAACCGAAACTTGCCTCCAATGGGAAAATCGTGCCCCAAGTTCCTAATCTCACCATGACACCAAGAAGGGAGAGAAAATTGGAAGGAGAGTTACTTTGAGCCACCCTTGTTCAGTTCTGGTTTTGCGGAGTCCTGGGAACATGGATGACACCTGGTACGGGAAACAGATCAGGAGGAGAAAGGGGAGAAAGTACCCAAAAATAAAGATGACCTACAATACGACTTGATAAACTCCATTGTGGAAAATAGTTGCACATCTCTATGGCAAAGACTTTTGTCAGGTATTTCTTAAATTATCTTCAGGGCCATTCCCTTGGATTTTATAAATAAAGTAATTTGAGAAAGAACTATCTGGTTGTGTTATTCTTTGCAGAGTACATGTGTGTCAATACCGGAGAAAATGTGTTTAACTAATGCCCTGTACCAAGACTTTTAGTTATGTTTATTTGACTTTTTTATTCACAAGGTTCTAAAAACAGTATATAACAACAAAGTGGTATTTTATAGGTTGGTGTCTGTCAATAAAAAGTTAATTGAAGATCCAGCTTGAATGGTCCCATAAAAAGGGTACCTGCCTTCAAACATTAATTTATGTTCCCTTATGACCTTTGGTTTGAAATGCTTGAAATGACACATTACATGGGCATCAAACACATGTTGGTTTAGTTACTTGACTCCAGAAGCAAAAGTAGATTTTGTCACCAATATGAAGGTCCATTTGATTTATTGTACAATTCTTTTTAGAATTATTATTCTAATTAAAAAAGCATGATGGCATAATTGGGAGTAAAGCTAGCAGTTTTGTAAAGTTTTGTTTTTGAAACTGGACATATTGTCCAAGAGACCCCTTCAGGGGAGGGAACAAATGCAGTGAACTGCTGTGTTTTAGCTGGAGAGGGGTGACTTGTTTTGCCCTAATCTCTCAACCGTGTCAAACTGTGCTATCCTAAAGAGCTAATATTCTGTGCAATTGTCTTTGGTCCCATTGCACATTCAACCAGTTCATCAAGAAGTGTTAGACTGCCTACAAGAAAAGGGCTCCTGGCTGCTCTTAACTCATTTTAATTTCTTAGAAGCATGTGTGCTATGACTTCAATTTCTCTGCCACAAAGCTATCAGTAGAAATGTGCTTTTTGCTGTGCTTTGTAATGGCCATATATTTAATTTTTAAATTGTTTAATTTTTGAACTGTCTTTTTTTTTTGCTCCCCGTTCCTCTTGTGAATCCTCCCACATCACAATACGCTGAGCTGAGATGACGGACACATAACTTACTTCCAGGCCTCTACCATTGGCGTACTGTAGCTGGCTGGTGGTAGAGGAGAGGAGAGATAGAAGAGGGAAGGGGAGGAGGGGATACAGAGGGGAGCTGAAATAGGGGGGGATGTGCTGCCAATTATAGAGAAAAAAACAAGTCAGCTTGGTAGACAGGGCAAATATATAAGGGCAAAGCTGGATGGCATCTATTTTAATGCAAGGAGTCTTGCGAATAAGGTGGATGAACTGAAGGTGTTGATAAACACATGGGAGTATAATATTGTTGCTATCACGGAGACATGGTTGAGGGAAGGGCAAGACTGGCAGCTCAATATTCCGGGGTACAGAATCTTCAGGCGAGACAGAGGGGGAGGTATAAGAGGAGGGGGTGTCGCAATATTAATTAAGGAGTCAATTACTGCAGTAAGGAGGGATGATATATTAGCAGGGTCCTCCAATGAGGCCATATGGGTGGAGCTTAAAAACAAAAAGGGGGCAAGCACTTTGCTGGGAGTGTACTATAGGCCTCCAAACAGTCAGGGGGAGATAGAGGAACAGATATGTAGGCAAATCTCAGAGAAATGTGCAAATAATAGGGTAATAATAATGGGGGATTTCAACTTCCCCAATATTAACTGGGATAGTCAGAGTGTGAAAGGCTCAGAGGGTGTAGAATTCTTAAAGTGCATCCAGGAGAGCTTTTTGAGCCAGCATGTAGAAAGTCCTACAAGAGAGGGGGCGGTACTGGACCTAATTCTAGGGAATGTGGCCGGCCAAGTGGAAAAAGTGCTAGTAGGTGAGCACTTTGGTGATAGTGACCATAATATGGTAAGATTTAAGGTGGCCATGGAAAAGGACAGGGATGGGCCGGAAATAAAGGTTCTAAATTGGGGGAAGGCCGATTTTAATAGGATAAGGCAGGATCTGGCCAAAATGGACTGGGATCAGCTACTTGTAGGAAAATCCGCATCGGAGCAATGGGAGGCTTTCAGAAGGGAGATTGAGATCATACAATGGCAACATGTTCCCGTAAAGGTCAAGGGTGGTTCCAAAAACCACAGGGAACCTTGGATGTCAGGGGATATACGGGAATGGATTAGGAAAAAAAGGAGGGCTTTTGGTAGATACAAAAGGCTAAAGACGGAGGAAGCCCTAGAGGAGTACAAAAAGTGCAGGGGGATACTTAAAAAAGAAATTAGGAGATCAAGGAGGGGCCATGAAATAACACTGGCAAGCAAAATAAAGGAAAATCCGAAGATGTTTTATAAGTATATTAAGGGTAAGAGGATAACTAGGGAAAAAATAGGGCCCATTAGGGACAAAAGTGGCAATCTGTGTGTGGAGCCGGAAGATGTAGGAGGGGTTCTGAATGAATTTTTTGCGTCTGTTTTCACTATGGAGAAGGACGATGTAGACATAGAAATAGGGCGGGGGGACTGTGATATGCTCGAACATATTAACATCGAGCGGGGGGAGGTATTGGCGGTTTTAGCTGGCCTAAAAATGGATAAATCCCCAGGCCCGGATGAAATGTATCCCAGGCTGCTGTGTGAGGCAAAGGAGGAGATTGCGGGGGCTCTAACACATATATTCAGGACCTCTCTGGCCACAGGGGATGTGCCAGAGGACTGGAGAACCGCTAATGTAGTACCATTATTCAAGAAGGGTAGTAGGGAAAAACCGGGGAACTACAGGCCAGTGAGCCTAACATCAGTGGTAGGAAAATTATTGGAAAAAATCCTGAGGGACAAAATTTGTCTCCACTTGGAGAGGCAAGGATTAATCAGGGATAGTCAACATGGCTTTGTCAAGGGAAGATCATGTCTGACTAATTTGATTGAATTTTTTGAGGGGGTGACTAGGTGTGTGGATGAGGGTAACGCAGTGGATGTGGTATACATGGATTTCAGTAAGGCCTTCGATAAAGTCCCGCACAGGAGACTGGTCAAGAAGGTAAGAGCCCATGGAATCCAGGGTGCCTTGGCACATTGGATACAAAACTGGCTTAGTGGCAGAAGGCAGAGGGTGATGGTCGAAGGTTGTTTTTGTGACTGGAAGCCTGTGGCCAGTGGGGTGCCACAGGGATCGGTGCTGGGTCCCTTGCTGTTTGTGGTCTACATTAATGACTTGGATATGAATGTAAAGGGTATGATCAGTAAGTTCGCGGATGATACAAAAATTGGTAGGGTGGTAAATAGCGAGGAGGGTAGCCTCAGTCTGCAGGACGATATAGATGGGTTGGTCAGATGGGCGGAACAGTGGCAAATGGAATTTAACCCGGAAAAGTGCGAGGTGATGCACTTTGGGGGGACTAACAAGGCAAAGGAATACACAATGAATGGAAAGACCCTAGGCAAGACGGAGGGTCAGAGGGATCTGGGTGTGCAAGTACACAGATCCCTGAAGGCGGCGGAACAGGTGGATAAGGTGGTAAAAAAGGCATATGGGATACTTGCCTTCATTAGCCGAGGCATTGAATATAAGAGCAAGGAGGTTATGATGGAGCTGTATAAAACACTGGTTAGGCCACAGCTGGAATATTGTGTGCAGTTCTGGTCGCCACACTACAGGAAGGATGTGATCGCGTTAGAGAGGGTGCAGAGGAGGTTCACCAGGATGTTACCAGGGCTGGAGCGCTTCAGCTATGAAGAGAGACTGGGCAGGTTGGGTTTGTTTTCCTTGGAGCTGAGGAGGCTGAGGGGGGACATGATTGAGGTGTACAAAATTATGAGGGGCATAGATAGGATGGATGCTGAGGAGCTTTTTCCCTTAGTAGAGGGGTCGATAACTAGGGGGCATAGATTCAAGGTAAAGGGCGGGAGGTTTAGAGGGGATTTGAGAAAGAACTTTTTCACCCAGAGGGTGGTTGGAGTCTGGAACTCACTGCCTGAAAGGGTTGTGGAGGCAGAAACCCTCACAACATTTAAGAAGCATTTGGATGAGCACTTGAAATGCCATAGCATACAAGGCTACGGGCCAAATGCTGGAATATGGGATTAGATTAGACAGGGCTTGATGGCCGGCGCGGACACGATGGGCCGAAGGGCCTCTATCCGTGCTGTATTACTCTATGACTCTATGAGGGGAAAGGTGGGAGTGGGAGTGGGAAGGGGCCAGAGAGAGGAGTGGTAGGTGGGAGAAAACTCCATCTGCTGAGGGTTGAAAAGGTACATCAAAGTAGGATTTCAAAATGCCTCAATTGGTGGTGGGGGGCGGGGTAAGGAAATGCCTCAGAAAAAGGAACGGGCTTAAGAAACAATTCTTCAATAGTATAAAAAGGTGAATTCTCAGTGGATGATGGCCCAACTTTTAACCAAGTAAGAAGCCCCAACTTTTTGTGCCTAAACTACATTCAGACTAAAGGTCCCAATTTTACAGCTCTCACATAGCCCCCTTTTTTTGAACAATTACTGAGCTCTGATTTTAACAAAATGATAGGTCGTAACTGAAGTACTTTATAGAGCTATCAAAATGTTATTGTTGTGTTGATAGAGACACTGAAGACAGGAGTTGGTTTGATAGGTGTTTACTAAACAAAGCCTGGAGGGTAACTAACGGATACAACACAATATACAGGCTTATATAGCCCAAGTGGCCATTACCGGCATTACAGTACACATGGGGCTCTTAAAGGCACATACACTACAATTCCTCCCCTTTTAGCTAACCAGTACATAATATTTTAAGTAATTATTAATTATATGTTACAAGAAAAATAATATACACATTGCTGCAGTTAATTAATTATAAGTCAGTCTCTCTGGAGGCTTCCTGACTCGGTCCGGATAACGCCTTGGTGGTGTAGTAGTTTCTGGTGGTGTAGTAGGTTCTTCTGGCAAGGCTGATTCGGCTTGAATGCCAGTGTCGGGTTCATCGGGTTCCAGTATCACCGGATCGGAGGTAGATATGGGTATCTCTACTTCATCGTTAGGCTTATAGAGTTGCGGTGTAGGTTGTCCCTTTTCGGATGACTCTATGATTTGGTCAGCATGGCGCCTTATTATGCTTTCTCCGATGTCCACGGTATACATCAGCGGTCCTAGTCGTGTGCAGATAGTTCCAGGCTGCCATTTCTCGGTACGGTAGTCCCGGGCCAAAACTTGTTGACCTATCTGGAAGGTTCTAGTTGGCCTTTCATTCATGCCTTGAAATTGCCGGTTCTCCACGTCCCTTCTGATGTTGGGCTTGATCAAATCCAGCCGGCATCTTAGGCTTCTATTGAAGAACATCATGGCTGGAGTTTGGTTTGTAACTATATGTGTTGCATTCCTGTATGCGAACAAGAAGTTATCCACCTTGTGCTGAAGTTTTATGTCTTCATTACCCATGGCCTTTATGGCCTTCTTGAAGGTCTGGACAAACCTTTCAGCCAATCCATTGGTGGCGGGATGGTATGGGGCGGACGTGTAGTGCTTAACCCCATTGTTTTTTAAGAACTTCCTGAATTCTTCGGACACAAATTGCGGTCCATTATCAGAACAGATCTGTTGCGGCAGCCCATTCCTGGCAAATATGGTCCTTGATACTGTGATGGTTTTTTTCCGTGGTGGTGGAGGACATCTTTATTACCTCTGGCCACTTGGAGTGTGCATCAACCGCGATTAAGAACATTGGCCTAGAAATTCAGTATAGCCACTTTTGGGGCGGTAAAGTCGGGCGGCCGCTAAAGTTTGCGCCCGGCGCAAAGTCGAGCCCCCTTCGCCGATATTCAGTTGCATCGCCCTAAGAGGTTGCTGCTGCGCTAAAACAGGCGATGCACGACTATCATTAGGCACTAAGCCGGCAGCCTGGGGCGCTAACACCGGAAGTTGGGCGCAGGGCAGGTGCGGCGAGCTGCTGATTGCCGGCAGACACTCTAGCTCCGGTGAGCTCTTAAAGGGGGAGGGTGGATTTGTTTTTTCGACAGGCCGAGACTAGTGTATTTGTGTTTTTGGGGAGGGCTTCTCTCCATCACTTTGTTGTTGTTCCTCCTCCTCCTCCTCCTCCTCCTCCTCTTCCTCCCAAAGAAGGAGTGTTGCAAAACGGCTGCCTTTTCTACTGCAGGAGTGCCCTTTAATTTGCGCTCCCCGTGGCCCGCCTCGGCTGTGTACCGTTCCACTTCACAGTCGTTCGGGCCGCCAGGCGCACAATGGGGCGGCGCGAGTGAAGTTCCGGTTCCGGGCGCACAAAGGGCGTTGCACGACGAAATGACGTCATGATCTGCGCGCGCAGATGAGCGCGCGCAATGACTTTGCGCCGGCGCTAAATGTCTACTGAAGTTGGGGCGAGGCGCAGATCGCGCTGCGCCCGTGCGCTAAGCGCCTAGCGCTCGAGATCTACTCCTCCTAAGGCGCTAACGGCTGGCACAGCCAACTGAATTTCTAGGCCATTGAGTCCATAAATGGACCAGCAAAGTCGATGTGTACCCTTTGCCAGGGAGATGAGGGCCACTCCCATGGATGTAGAGGGGCTTGGGGTGGAGCGTTTTGGACCTTCTGGCATCCTAGGCAGCTCTTGGTCATTTCTTCGATGTCTCCATCGATACCTGGCCACCATACAAACGCTCTGGCTAGGTTCTTCATTTTCACTCCACCCAGGTGCCCCTCGTGAAGCTCCTTTAGCACTTTATCCTGGAGTTTGGGTGGAATCACCACTCTGGATCCACACATCAAGGTTCCTCGGCATACTGACAGCTGTTCTTTTCTTTGCGAGAATGCTGGCAACAGTGGTTCGCCATGTGCTGGCCATCCCTTCACCGTTAAGTCGTAGACTCGTGAGAGAGTCGGGTCATTTCTCGTTTCCTTTTCAATGGCAGAATTTGTTACTGGTAGACATTCCACTATGGTTGAGTGGAACATCTCCACTGGGTCTACTGTAGGTGCCTCTTCTACCGTTGGCAACGGTAGGCGCGATAACCCGTCAGCATTCCCATGCTGTTTTGATCCTTTGTATTCTATGTTGTATTGGTGTGCCCCTAGAAAAAGGGACCACCTCTGTAGCCTTTGTGCTGTCATAATGGGAACACCCTTTTTAGGGTTGAATATGGAGATGAGGGGTTGATGGTCAGTCAACAAGGTAAATTTTTGTCCGTGTAGGTAATGGTTGAATTTCTTCACTCCCCATACCAGGCTGAGTGCTTCCCTGTCGATTTGGGCATAGTTACGCTCAGCTGAGTTCAATGAGCGTGACGCAAAAGCTATTGGCCGTTCCGAGCCATCAGGGAATTTATGGGATAATACTGCTCCTATGCCATAAGGGGATGCATCGCACGCCAGTCTGATTGGCAGTGATGGGTTGTAATGGGCCAAAACTTCTTTGGACGTGATTAAGTCTTTGCATTTATGGAAGGCACGTTTACAGTCTTTGCTCCATTTCCAAATTACTCCTGTTTGTAGCAGTTCATTAAGAGGGTGTAGAAGAGTTGATAAGTTCGGTAAAAATTTATGATAGTAATTTATTAATCCCAGGAACGACCTTAATTGTGAAACATTTTCAGGTGCTGGGGCTTTTATGACCGCTTCAATTTTTTCAGGTGACATATGCAACCCTTCCTTATTGATTATGTGGCCACAATATGATATTTGATTTTGGAAAAATTCGCACTTGGGGCGATTTGCTCATAGGCCCCGTTCTCTCAGCCTAGTGAGCACCTGCTCCAAATTGGCAAGGTGCTCGTTGTCGTTTTCTCCTCTTCACCCACGACTGTGTGGCTGTTAATGGTTCCAACACCATCATCAAGTTTGCAGATGACACCACGGTAGTAGGCCAGATCACCAACAACGATGAGTCAGCCGACAGGGAGGAGGTCCAGCATCTCGTGAAGTGGTGCGCCGACAACAACCTGGCCCTTAACACCAAGAAAACAAAGGAAATAATCGTGGACTTCAGGAAGTCCAAAGGCGGAAGTCACACCCCCATCCACATCAATGGGGCGGAGGTGGAAAGGGTGGCCAGCTTTAAGTTCCTCGGAGTCCACATCACGGAAGACCTCTCCTGGTCCCTCAACACCTCCTCTCTGGTGACGAAGGCCCAGCAGCGCCTATATTTCTTGAGGAGGCTGAAGGGATGTAATCTGTCACCCCCAATCCTCTCTAACTTCTACCGCTGCACTATAGAGAGCATCCTGACAAACTGTATCACGGTATGGTACGGCAGCTGTAGCTCCCATGACCGGAAAGCCCTGCAGCGGGTAGTCAAAACTGCCCAACGCATTACCGGCACCCGGCTACCGACCATAGAACATATATATCAGAAACGCTGCCTACGGAGGGCACGGTCCATCATCAAAGACCCTACCCACCCCAGCCACAGTCTGTTCGCCCTCCTACCATCTGGAAGACGCTACAGATGCATTCGCACCCGTACGACCAGATTTAGGAACAGCTTCTTTCCCAGGGCTGTCATCCTACTGAACTCCACAAATAAACTCTAAAGCCTGCACATCTGCCGATGCACTTTATTATGGTCATATTTATGCTAATATATATGTACAAATGTATGTTGAAATGTTTAAGTGTCCTAATCCAAATTGTACACTCTCGGGAGCCGCAAGCCTACATTTCGTTGTACTGCACTTGTGCACTAACAATGACAATAAAAGTTGATTTGATTTGATTTTGACAAGGATGTCGTCTAGGTAGCATTGAGTCCCCGGAATCCCTTGGAGGACTTGCTCCATAGCTCTTTGCCAGATAGCTGGAGCGGATGCTACTCCGAAAACCAGTCGATTGTACTGGCGCAGACCTTTGTGTGTATTTATCGTGAGATATTTTTTAGAGACCTCTTCAACCTCCATCTGTAGATATGCCTGTGCCAAGTCAATTTTGGTGAAACGTTTCCCTCCGGATAGTGAGGCGAAAATATCTTCTATCCTCGGAAGAGGATACTGTACCATGTGAAGGACCGGGTTTACCGTCACCTTGAAGTCTCCACAGATGCGAATTTTTCTCTGTTCTTCAGATTTATCATTATTCAATGCTTTCTTCATGACTGGAACGATGGGTGTTGCCCACTCACTCCAATCTATTTTGGATAATACGCCTGCATTTTCCAAATTCTCCAGCTCTGCCTCGACTGCTGGACGAATTGCGTATGGCACCGGTCTTGCTTTAAAAAATTTGGGAATTGCTGCATCTTCCACTTTTATTGAGGCGGTGATGCCTTTCAAGGTTCCTAGTTTCTCTTCAAACACTTCTTTGGCGTTGGCCAAGATGTCTTTTAATCGTTCAGGTATGACGTCATCATCGTTTTTTTTCTTACTGGTCACTGTCAGTGCCTGAATGGAGTGCCAGTCTAAACATATTTTCCTGATCCATTCATGTCCCAACAGCGGTGGGCCACCATCTTGTAAAATGTATAAATACAACTTTTGTATTTCGTTGCCGTTGTATACAACAGGCACCCTTATTTTTCCTTTGGGGTATACTTTCTGCCCCGTATATGTTTTCAAGATAATGGATGTGTCTTTTAAAGGTATATGCGGAAATAGCCACTCGTAATCCCGTCGATTTATGACGGTCAGAGCTGATCCTGTATCTAGCTCCATTTTAACTGGGGACCCTGCTATCGTGAGGGTAACCCAAATGGTCTGGTAATCATCTTTGGCAATTACATTATGTAATTTGAGACAGCTTAGTCTCTTGTTTTCGGAGTCGCTATCGCTCTTCTGGTCTTCGGAGCTACTGTCCGTCATCATTTGTACCTTTCTGTACTTTTCTTTATTGATTTTTTTTTCCCTGTCTGTGGATTTATTTTGTCCAGATCGGCATACCCGTGCAATGTGTCCAATCTTTCCGCATTGCCTGCATGCTTTGTCCTTGAACCAGCAGTGGGTGGATCTGCTGCAGCGATAACATCTTTCGAAACCCTGTGTCATTTCATGGGTGCCGAAGTCCTGTGTCTTTTGTTGTATCTCTGCCGCTCCTCTTGCGGCTGCTTCGTATGATACAGCCATACTGAAAGCCTTGTCCAGTGTTAAATCTTTTTCAGAAAGCAGCCTTTTCTGTGTTCCTTCACTTAAGAGACCGCAGACGAATTTGTCTCGAAGATAATCTGCTAGTCCTGCCCCGAATTGGCAGTGTTTTGATAGCTTTCTTAATTCGGTGAGGTAATCAGCGTTACTTTCATTCTTGTGTTGATTTCTTTTGAAGAATTTGAATCGTTCCGCTATCAGCAGCGGTGTTGGGTTTAAGTGCTCCTGTAGGGTATCAACAATTTCTTTAAAATTCTTGTCCTTTGGTTTGGCTGGAGTGATTAAATTTCGTAACAGCCCGTATGTCTTTGCACCCATTAGATTTAGCAGTACTGAAGCTTTTTTTTCATCTTCTATTCCATTTGCGGTGCAATATACCTCCACTCTTTCCACATATGTGGTCCAATCCTCTATCTCGTTATCAAAAGCATCAATATTGCCAGACTTAGGCATCTTAGAAAAGATATGGTGCTTCCCGCGCTTTTCTTTCTTTTCTGCAGAAAAGATATGGCACTTCCCGCGCTTTCTCGCCGCTGCTGCCGATGACAACGCTGTTTCCCGCGGTTTCCGTTCTTTTTTTATTTATTTATTTACAGTTGGAGACTCGTTCCCGCTGGACTTTTTCTCTAGGGCTGGACGCCGACCTGCTTGCTGCGCCGGCCGTCTCCCGAGTGCTCCCTCCCCGTCTGTTACTGCTTGCCTCCGCTTTCGCTGCTTGGCCCAGCTGTAGAGCCAGCCGCTGGAGCCCCAGCCTGACGCCCAGGAAGGATTAGCGCAGTACCTGCCACCAGTTTGGCCAGCTGGTGAAACCACAGTTTCTTTCACTTTCTTGATTCTGCTGGACGCCAGAGGAATCAATGTCCTTGAGGTGCTGCCGAATTGCAGGTAAGTCCGTTTCCACTTCGTCGCCACTGTTGTGTTTGTGTGTTGATAGAGACACTGAAGACAGGAGTTGATTTGATAGGTGTTTACTAAACAAAGTCTGGAGGGGAACTAACGGATACAACACAATATACAGGCTTATATAGCCCGAGTGGCCATTACCGGCATTACAGTACACATGGGGCTCTTAAAGGCACATACACTACAGTTATGTACTGAGCAAGTCACAGTATGGTATGGCAGCTGTAGCTACTATGACCAGAAAGCCCTGCAGCGGGTAGTCAAAACTGCCCAACGCATTACCGGCACCCGGCTACCGACCATAGAGCACATATATCAGAAACGCTGTTTACGGAGGTCACGGACCATCATCAAAGACCCTACCCACCCCAGCCACAGTCTGTTCGCCCCCCTGCCATCTGGGAGACGCTACAGATGCATTCGCACCCGAACGACCAGATTTAGGAACAGCTTCTTTCCCAGGGCTGTCATCCTACTGAACTCCACAAATAAACTCTAAAGCCTGCACATCTGCCAATGCACTTTATTATGTTATGTTAATGTATTACAAGCCAAATGAATGTTGAATGTTTAAATGTCTTAATCTAAATGTACACTCTCGGGAGCTACAAGCCTACATTTCGTTGTACTGCACTTGTGCACTAACAATGACAATAAAGTTGATTATTATTATTATTAAGTCCTGATTTTCTTCAAACCTTTTTAGGAGGTGCAAAATATTCTTTTTTTTAAAAAAAAGCATTTAACAGGTTCAAATTTTATAAAAAGCTTAAGATGTAAAAATTTCTCATTTGTTCAGAGAGAGTTATACCTTTACTGGCCCCTGTTCATTTTCTGTTGAGAACTCAGCATGTAGTAGTTAGGAAGTTCCATGTTATATAAAGTTACCTCACAACTCCACCTACAGGCGTTATATAAATAGACTGTCACATAACATTAACTCACAGGGACACCTACAGATGCAATTCTAATGGAATGTTCTGACCCTATTACAAATGTTAATATATGATAGATTTAGACCTAAGGCATCCCAGTTATCTTTTGTAAAAGTACCTAATAATTTCAAGAAATTATTAAAGAATGTATTAAGAAATGTAATATTGTGGTTGAAGAATTATTTAAAGACCTGCATACATATCAGGTAAGGACTTATTGTTTTTTGATCCTAAAATGTAATACCCATTACAAAGTAATTTAAATTGAGAAAGCTACATTTCTTTTCTGGAAGGGTAGAGTAAAACTGACAACATCCATTTAAAAAAATTTCTTCTTGAGATGTGGGCAATGCTGGCAAGGCTGCATTTATTGCCCATCCCTAGTTGCGTGCGGAGGTGGCAGTGGGTCTCCTTATTCAACGCCTGTATTTCTTGTGGTGATGGCGCTCCCATGATGGTGTTAAGTAGGGATTGCCAAGATGTTGACCCAGTGATGATGAAGGGATAGCAATATATGGCCAAATGCTTCCAATATGTCTTCCTTTTTCCTCAACCGAGGATTTCCCTCTACCGTGGTTAGCATGGCCCTCGACTGTGTCCGTTCCATTTCCCACACTTCTGCTCTCACCCCTTCTCCCTCCCAGAACCACGATAGTGTTCCCCTTGTCCTCACCTTTCACCCCACTGGCCTCCACATTCAACGGATCATCCTCAGCCATTTCTGCCACCTCCAGTGTGATCCCACCACCAAACGCATCTTCCCCAACCCCTCCCCTTTCAACATTCCGAAGGGACCGCTCCCTCCGCAACACGCTCGTCCACTCCTAAATCACCCCCAACAGCCCCTCCCCTCCCCTCCCCTCCCCACGGCACCGTCCTGTGCTAGCACAGAAGATGCAACAGCTGCCCTTTTACCTACTCCCTTCCCACTGTCCAGGGCCCCAAAATCTCCTTCCAGGTGAAACAGCGATTTACTTGTACTTCTTGCAATTTAATATACTGTATTCGCTGCTCACGATGCGGTCTCCTCTACATTGGGGAGACCAAACGCAGATTGGGTGACCGCTTTGCAGAACACCTCCGTTCAGTCCGTAAGGGTGACCCCGAGCTTCCGGTCGCTTGTCACTTTAATTCACTGCTCCACTCCCACACTGACCTCTCGGTCTTCGGCCTCTTACACTGTTCCAATGAAGCTCAACGTAAGCTCGAGGAACAGCACCACATCTTTCGATTAGGCACTTTACAGGCTCCTGAACTCAACATTGAGTTCAATAATTTCAGACTATAACCCATGCCCCTATTTTTCACATGACAGCTGTTGATGATTCTGCCATCCCCATTTGCAACATTTGATCTCTCCTGCCTTCCACCCTAGCACAGACCGCCCCTTTGGTTCTTTCCTCCCCTCCCCCTTTCCCTTCCTCTGCACCTGCTTAAAACCTGTTACATCTCTAACTTTTTCCAGTTCTGACGAAGGGTCACAGACCTGAAACGTTAACTCTGTTTCTCTCTCCATAGATGCTGCCTGACCTGCTGAGTGTTTCCAGCATTTTCTCTATTTATGGCCAAATCAGGATGGTTTGACTTGGAGGAGAACCTATCAGTGATGATGGTCCCATGCCTTTGCTTCTCTTGTCCTTCTTGGTAGTAGAGGTTGTAGGAGAGGGAGGTTCTATCAAAGTCACCTTGGTAATTTGCTGCAGTTCATCTTGTAGATAATGCATACTGCAGCCACATTGTACCAGTGGTACAAGAGGTGGATATTGAGGCCAATGGCAGGAGCCCTGATCAAGTGAACTGCTATGTTCTGGATGGTGTCAAGCTTTTTGAGTTAGTGGCTCCAAGTGAATGGTGAAGAGGCTTTGAGGGGTCAGGAGAGCCACTCGTTGCAGGGTAATTAGCCTCTGCCCAGATCTTGTAGCCATGATTTTGATAACGCTGGCCCAGTTAAGCTTCTGGTCAGTGCTAACCACTTGGATGTTGATGGTGGGGTACTTGGACATAATGATGTCAATGAAGATCAGTGGTAGGTGGCTGGGCTTGCTCTTGTTGGAGGTGGTCATTACCTGGCACTTATGTGGCACAAATATTACCTGCCATTTGTTAACCCAAGCCTGGATGTTGTCCAAGTCCTATTGTAGACTATAAAACAAAAACCAAAATACTGCAGCTGCTACAAATCTGAAATAAAAACAGAAAATGCTAGAAACATTTAGCAGGCCCTGCAGCAAATGTGGAGAGAAGAAGATAGACTTTGTCATCGACCTGAAATGTTATCCTTAATTCCCTCTCTCCACAGATGTTGCCTGACATTCTGAGTGTTTTCAGCATTTTCTGTTTTTATTTCCTATTGTAAGCTGGCATGTGTAGCTTCATTACTGCAGGAGTTGTGAATGGAGTTGAACACTGTGGAATCATCAGCGAACAGTTCCACTCTTGAACTTATGACAGAGGGAAGGCCATTGATGAAGCAGCTGAAGGTGGGTGGATCGAAGATATTTCCCTAAGGAAATCCTGCAGCACTGTCCTGGGCTGTGATGATTGGCCTCCATGGCCATCTTCCTTTGTGTCTGATATGACTCCAGCTACTAGAGGGTTTTCTCTTTGATAGGAGTAAGTCAGTGAGGATGAGGTCACATAGGTTACTGTCTCATATTGGATCCCTCAGCACAAGACACAGGC
Organism: Somniosus microcephalus; assembly: GCF_052327205.1. Lineage (NCBI taxonomy): Eukaryota > Metazoa > Chordata > Chondrichthyes > Squaliformes > Somniosidae > Somniosus > Somniosus microcephalus. The sequence continues at coordinate 119,233,010 of NC_140995.1, forward strand.
CTGGTCTGACAATTTCATGACTCAGTCAGCTTGGTCAATGGTGGTATTACAGAGCGCTTTTGGTGGGGCGCACTGAAGTCCCCCCTCAGAGGGCATTCTGTGCCCTTGGTTCCCTCAATGTTTTCTCCAAGTGATGTTCAACATGGAGGAGTTGCTGGGGATCAGTAGCAGGCCTAGTTTGATCTGAAGCCATGCGACATCATGAAATCCAGAGTCAGTGTTGAGGTTTGTATTGTCAGCCATACCCGACTGTATACTACTACCTTTAATGGATCTATCCTGCAGGTGTGACAGGATGTACCCAAAGATGGTGATGGAGGAGTCTAGAATGTTGGTTGCTGTATATGATTCACTGAGTATGACAGCATCAGGCTGTTGTTTGGCTAGTCTGTGGGACTGTTCTTCCAACTTGGGCACCAGTCTCCAGGTGTTAGTTTGTAAGGTCAACTGGGCTGAGAGTGACAATTCTTGTTTACCTTATTACCTAATCAAGAATCTCTCTTGATGGCCCCTGGTCACATGGTAATAGCCTTCATAGTACTTTAGCTCACCTCGTATTGTGTGTTTTTCAAATAATTGATCCAAGGGAGTTTCAAATCTTTTATGTTTTTAGGATGGAGGGCACGTTACTTGCAATATAATCTTATCCTCATCCCCCACCCAATGGTGCAATGATTTAGTCTGAGCCAAATAGTAATCACTTTTGTTCTTCAATATATATAAATATTGGAACTATACTGTATTTACAAGACATGGTGTAAGGTGGCAAAGGACAGGGGTGGGGTTGTGGGGGGGGTGGAGGTGGAGGGGGAATGAAGGAACATTGAGTAAACCAGTTATTAAATATAATTCCCATAAAATGTCAGTGCAGATAGATAATCTGTAAAAAAAAATATCAGTCGACTTTTGTTTTTTAATAAGGGCATAAACTACAAGAGTAAAGAAAGAACTTGCATTTATATAATACCTTTCACAACATCCTAAAGTGCTTTACAGCCAACAAAGTATTTTTGCTGCCTAGTCCCTATTCTAACGTAAGGAAATGTGGCAGCTAATTTGCACACAGAAAGGTCCCACAAATTGCAATGAGATAAATGACTTGATAACCTGTTGTTTGGTTTGTTGAGTGAGTAATGAATATTGGCCAGGACACCAGGAGAATTCCCTTTCTGTCCTTTGAATAGTGCCATGGGAGCACCCGAGAGGGCAGACAGAGTCTGAGGGCTGGATTTTCTCAGCCCCGAGGAGGCGGGCATGGAGGCGGGATTGCCGGTAAAGTAACAAAAAGTGGGGGTGGATGGCAAACCTGCCCCCATCCCGCCTCCGTGCCCTTTTGCCAGGAGGCGGGAAGATGTGCTGCTTCAGGTCCCGTCTCCTGGAGGCGGGAAAGGGATTAAATCCTTTTAACTGCCTGTTAACAGGTAGTTAACAGACAGAAAAAAGGATTAGTGCCATTTTACCTTCTCAGGTGAAGGCTTCCCGGCCTCGGAGAACCTCGCTGGGTTGGAGGAGACGTGAAGGAGGTCTGCGGGGGTTGGAGGCACCTGAAAGTAAAATGTAGAGGTGAGTGATGGGTGCAAGTGTGGAGTGGTAAGTATGGAAGGTGAGTGCTAAGTGTTAAAAAATGTTCACTTACCTTGTTTTCTGCCTACAGCCTTCATCCACCCTGGATCGGGAGACCCGACATCTTCCTTGTCGATTTCCTCCGACCCAACAGCCATCTGAAATCTACAAAGTTGAAAGGTTTGATGAGTCCTGAACACAAGGACTCTTCAAACTACAGAGAATGTCAGTGTTTGACAGCTTCACGGAGTTGACATTTCTTCTTTCAAGAAGTCTTGACAGATAGCACATCATACGTTGACGTGCTCTGTCAGTGACTTCCCCCCTAATTGGCCTGCTGAGCCCGCAGGGCGGAATTAACAAGGTCAATCAGGGGAAAATCCCTCTGGTTGGTCAGGAGATGATGGAGGCGGGACATTGACCCGACAAGCAGCAGTCCCGCCTCTAACTCGTCTCCATTGAGAAAATTCAGCCCTGAGTTTACCATCTCATCTGAAAGACAGTACCTCTGACACAACAGCTCTCCGTCAGTACTGCACTGAAGTGTCAGTCTTGATTATGTGCTCAAATCTCTGGAGTGGGGTTTGGACCTCCTATGACCTTCAAACTCAGAGACAAGATTGCTGCCACTGTGTCAAGGCTGACACCTCTGATAGATTTTACAAATGTTCATAGTTCGAGTACTGTGTGCAGTTTTGGGTCTCCCATTATAGAAAGGACATTAAAGGTACAGGGAGCGGAAGAATAGATTCAAAAGGGTGAAGCCAGGGATAGGAAATCATAGCTATGAAGAGACTTGAGATACTGAGACTATTCCCATTGGAGCAGAGGTTAAAAGGAGATTTAATAAAGGTTTTTAAAATGAAGAAAAGTTTTGATAGAGTGAATAGGATAAGACTTTTCCTATGTTTGAGGACTCAGAGAGGAGGGGTCAATTTAAAATTATTACTAGGGGAGTGAAGACAGAGATTAGATGGTTGTTGGAGTATAGAATAGGGAGTGGTTGAGGCAGGGATGGATCATTGCACCTTTTAAGGAAAGAGTAGATAAATATTTGAAACAGAGGAAGATAAAGGGGTATGAGGAGAGTGTTTCAGTAGGATTAGTTTTGGATTACTCCAACAAAGACTCAGCACAGGCATGATGGGCTAAATGTCCTCCTGTACTGTAAAGCTCTATAGTTCTATTACAAAGAGTTAATTTGAAATCCAGCCTATGACTTTCAAGGAAACAGAGATGCAAAACATAATTCCCTTGCCCTACTTGGTGGTACAAATTGGGCAAACAAGAGAGGCCTTCATGTTTTGTGCATTCATAAGTTGCCTAAATAAAAAGCCACTTCACTCTGAAAGTAATTGTGTAAAGTGCTTGGAGACATTTCACCAACAAGGTGAGGCAATACATAAATGCATGTATTTCTTTGTATTTTTATCTGATTTTCACAGCAGCAGTTTTATCAGGCCACTGGGGACAGCATGTGTTCTACCAAATTCAAAATAACTCAAGAAAACACTGTACTTGAATGATTCTTTGTAGTAGATGATAACCCACAGCATCTGCTAAACACAGCAATTTCACTGTATCAGCATGGTTTAATGTGTCAAAATATTTTTCTTCATTGAGGTAACTATATTAGTTTAAAGGAATAAAACATTGTTTAGGATGGATTTTCACTTTTATCAGTTGTATTTTCTCAGGTGTTGTAATTTTTTTCACTTTTAGAAGTGGGCAGTAGGAATCATGTTGGCCTGGAATTTGCAGTTGTAATGACGGTGAAATTGTCAGCATTTGCTGTCATTACTCTGTGAAACTGACAGCAACTTCTGGCACCCGCACATGCGCAGTTAAACGCGGAAATGAAGAAGTTGCTATCAGTGATTCCCCACTTCTCCACAGGGTGTGCTGTTGAAGTCCTTGCAGATGGAAATCTTATAAATCACTTGAATTGACGTGAACTTCCATTTTTTACACTCTAATCTCGCTGTAAAAACCCCCGAAAAAGTTAAGATTTGTTGAATGAGGTGTAACTGGGTTTTTAATGGCGTACTAAGTCATAATTACTGCTGAACAACCTCTCTGGCCCTGAAAAACTAATTTTATATTTGTGGAATGTTAAATTTCTTCATTATGATACAAATTCCCATAGATTTTTAAAATACTATTTTTTTTAAAGTTTGTTTATGATATTTCAACTTCTACCTTAATCCCATGTGTATGTCCCAATCTTTATTTTGCTCTCTGTAAAATGATTAAAAAGTGAAGGATAATCAGCGCTTTTTACTTCCTGGTTTGCTGCCTGTGAGAATTCTTCAATGTGATTGGCTGCTTAGCCTGCTTGATGACATCACTGTTGCTGGATGTTGGAGATCCCCTATACATAGTGCCAGAATTAAATTAATGCCAGGAAAGGTGAAATCCATGCCATAGAGATCGCTAAATCTTTGTGGGCAGCTTTCTTTGAGGTCAGCAGTGAGCGCCAGCTCTTCGCTGCTGAATGCAAAATCTGGGCCATAATGTTGTGTACCATGTTTTCTGTTAAAGAAGATAATTTCCAAAATCTATTGCACAATTCCTATTATATCAACAAGAGCCAAGCTATGTTGTTGAAACATCAAGGGATTGATCAATAAATTTTGAAATGTATATTTTTTAACATTCCATGGGGTAGATTTTCATACAAATGACAGTGCACAGCAAATGCAGCGATCCATATTGACCAGAGCTGACCGGAAATAAGAGAATTGTAGGTTTCTGTGCAAAACTGATTGTAAGTATCAGGATTGAGTACCATGAGGCCACCTGAGACCATAAAACTGCATCTCAGTCAATGATTTTATGACCCAGGCTTCTATTTTACCAAATCTTTTGGTTTAGCTTATTTTCCACTCAGCTGATTTTAAAAGTATCAGAGGTTCAGAAACTATTGTACTTATCACGTGTTTTTATTAGTACCTTGTGCTCTTGTTGCAAACAATGTAAGTGTGCCCAAATGTCCTACCTGATTATTTTGCAAGATGTATTTTTATTACTCTCTTTGGTTTCTGTTGTTAATCAATGTGGGTCATGTTATTAAACAAATATAACTCTCTTTCTTGTAGCTACTTCCACTGTGTGTGATTCTGACTACCTAGTGAAATTGTTTTATAATTAAAAGTCATGCAGTTGACTGGTGGAAACTGGGTGCTTTTTTGGGAAGTTGGAAATTTTGAGAAGCTTTGGGTAGGAAAATATTACAACTTTTCTTATATTGATTCTTTATTTCTCTAGTGACTTAAAGGCTGTCTAAGACATAGTTCTCAGGCTCATGTTTCTGTAGTTCCTACCTCTGTTAGAGTGGTGAATGATGAACATCTAATTTTGACAGATTGTATGTGTGGTCAGGTGACTCTTGACCATCAGCAAGACATACTTAGAATATGCTGGAGTCAGTTTCCACTGGATTCCATGGCTGTGAACCTGGACATTAATGGGCAGCAAGAAAAGCTCTTGTTTAAAAGAACCCCAGATCACTAACCTTTTTATGGCTATTTTGTGTTGACAATTTATGAAGGCAACAAACTGACTGGAGAATTCTGTCTAAATAGTACCCCTGGCTAATGATTCCATTAGACTGTGAAAGGAACTCACCATAGGCACTCTACTGGGACAGAGAAAAATTCAGCTGTATCACTTACCATTTGCCACGACAAACATTGGTTCGAAATTGCACAGTGTTTCTTAGTAACAAATGCATTAACACATCTGTATGAAATATCTCTTGTCACTATTTTAACAAAGGAGTTAGTAATTTGTTTAAAATAATAGTTGCAAAGCATTGCAAAGGAATTTCATCTGAATGTGTTTGTGTGATAGAAAATTTCAAGAAATGGAAGAAGCAAAACACTTTTGGTAGGTTTCTTGAATACAACATTTTTAAAGTCAGAGGGGGGAAAATTCAGTATCGCCTCGTTTGGGGCGCCATTATCGGCCGTGCGCAAAGTTTAGCGCCTGGTGCTAATTATCGCCTCCGACGGCAAACTTGGCTTTTATCGCCCCTGGAGGTGATTGGAGCGCTAAATCAGGCGCTTCACACCTGTCTTAAGGCGCAAAGGCCGAGGAGCGAGGCGCTACCTCAGAGCGCTGGCGAAGCAAGGAAGAGCAAATCAAAATGAACCTGCAAAGTGCTGCTCAGTACCCAAAACTCCTTCACACAGCGTTGAATCTCTCCAGAAGTCTCTCTCTCTCTCTCTCTCTCAGAATGTGTGGTGCAAAAATGTCACCAACAAAAAAAGGCAGGAAGCGGTCGCCTTTAAATAGCACTCCCCCAGTCGCTTTCTGACTGCAAATCGCTCCCCTCAACCTGTTGTTGCTAGCGGCAGGCGGTAAGGCAGGGGGCGCCACTCAATATCCGGTCCGGGGCGCTACCGGGGCATTGCGCGCTCGACTGATGTCATGACCTGCTGGCACAGGAGATCGTGGCGGTAGTGTTTAGCGCCGCCGCAAAATGTCTAGTTAATTTCGCGAGCAGCGCAAACATCGCCGCGCCCGGGCGCTAATTGCTTTGCGCCCCATTAGCACCCTCTTAAGGCCCTAACGGGAGGTGCAAACAACTGAATTTTTCCCCCAGAGCTCCTGCTGCTGTAAAAGTGGCCGGGTTCCAGAAGCACATTTGTGGGCCTGAATTAACAAAGAAGCCACCAGCCTGACAAACATGTGGCTTCATACATTTGCTCTGGCTAACCTTAAATATTTCTCACATGAAATTTACCAAGAACATGATTCGCTTGTGGTTTAAAATGAATAAACAAAAAAGTTTTAAATATTAAAAAAAAATCTTACTCCAACAGCACACTGTGCTAGATACCATGCTGATTACTAGAAGATGGGTAGGGAGCCTGTTCACTGGCCTCTGCTAGGAATTCTCATAACTGAATGCCAAGCCTAATAGAAGTATCCCGTGATGACCAGTGTGGTGATAGTTACCCTCCGCCCCGGTAGGGGGCGACGGAGAGTAAACAGAGAAATGAAATGAATAAAGAAGCCTCGTGTTGATGGCTGAAGGAATACATCCCGTGTCCGTGTGTTGAGCACATTACATGGTGACAGAAGTGGCAAGTACCCGAAATACCCATGTTAAAGATTGTCCGCGTCAATGGAACTAACTTTCCCGGTGAAACCAGTCTGCTCCCGGTGAATGAAAGTTTACGATACGGGTGTAGCATAGTAGCTAGTTAAGCCAGGATGGAGATAAACAAGAGAGACTGAGAAAAAAAAGTGTACTTACCCCATGTTGCTTACTATCATGACCACTCAAAGTCCTGCATTATTTCAGATTTCTCCCCCCTCCGAATTTGATTTTACACGACCGGAAGAGTGGCCGTTGTGGCTCAGCAGATTTGAACGCTTCAGACAGGCTTCAGGCCTTGATAAACAGTCACAGGAAAAACAGGTCAACACGCTATTATATTCCATGGGAGCAGGGGCTGAAGCGATCGTCCGGTGCAGGAATATTACGGCTGATCAACTGAAAAGCTATGACACAGTTAAAACGGAGTTGTCTAATCATTTCATCCCGCGGAGGAATTTGATATTCGAACACGCAAGATTCCATAGGCGCGTGCAGGAGAGAGGGGAATCGGGTGATAGCTTCATCATAGAACACTGAATATGGAGCTATGCGGGACGAACTAATTCGTGACAGATTGGTTGTTGGACTAAGGGATCTTAAACTCTCTGAAAAATTACAGATGGATCCAGACCTCACAGTTGACAAAGCAAAAACACAGGTTTTCCAAAGTGAAGCAATAAAGAAACAGCAATCAATGCTTCAGAAAGATAGTAATGAGGAGGAGGAGTCCATTGAAACCATAAGTGCCCCCCGAAAATCAGCCCCCCAAAAACATTTTTCTACCAAATCAAGACAAACTGACTCACATGAATATGTACAGAGGCCTCGCACTGGAACTCAAACTGGAACACATTTCCAACCACAAAAGTGGAGTTGCAGATGGTGTGGCCGGAGTACACACAATAGACAAATCTGTCCAGCCAAAGATGTTAGCTGCAGGAATTGCCAGAAAAAGGGACATTTTGCTGCAGTTTGCCGATCCACACCTGCGGTTGCTGAAATATCAGAGGACGACGACAATGAGATAGCATTCCTGGGGTCAATTGGAGATGGGCAGGACCAGCCGTGGACCATCACCCTAAGCTTGTGTGGTCACATGACTGAATTCAAAATCGATACAGGGGCTGATGTCACTGTCATCCTGGAGTGCCTCTACAACGACCTAGGTCAAGAGGCTCTTCAGAGAACCACTAAGATTCTTCAGGGGCCTGGTCAAGTCCCGTTGAATGTCAGAGGAAAATTTTCAGCTACCCTGACCCGTGGTCCACGGTCTACAAAACAGGACGTGTATGTGGTACGCGGTCTATGAACAGCGCTCCTCGGTCACCCTGCCATCATTTCTCTGCGTCTGGTGTCCAGGTTGGACCCACAAGTAGCAGAGACAGTATCTACAGACCTCGAACGGGAGGTCAGACAGTGGTTCCCCAGACTGTTTCAAGGCATTGGGCGACTGCAAGAGGAGTATCACATTCGCCTCAAGCCGGATGCTAAACCTTTTGCTCTCTCTACACCCCGACGTGTCTCGCTCCCCCTTATGTCCAAAGTTAAGGAGGAACTCACCCACATGGAGCAACTGGGGATAATTGCAAGAGTTGAGGAACCCACAGCCTGGTGCTCCGGAATGGTTGTAGTCCCAAAACCCAACGAAAAAATCAGAATCTGCGTAGACCTAACAAAACTCAATGAAAGTGTCTGTAGAGAGCTGCATCTCTTACCCTGCGTAGAGCACACTCTGGGGCAGCTGAAAGATGCAAAGGTTTTTACAAAGCTTGATGCTCAATCTGGTTTCTGGCAAATACCCTTGTCAGAGTGTAATGATCAGTAACCTGTCATTCTGGAATGGTACACTAGGTGGTGCTGTATATATATAAGAGTGGGCTACCCACGATGCACTAGGCTACCCACAAGGCAGCAGTCAAAATGGAGGCCTCTACAGATGCTGTACCTAGTCCACATGTGCTCAATAAAGTGTCGAGCAAAAGCTAGCTGTTCTTAATAAAAACGACTAGTTATTAATGAACATAACATGGTACCAGGATTGGTAAGATCTGCTGAATATTGTGCAACGTGACATGGAGAATTTGAAGCCACCAGAGCGTTTGAAACTCACAGGAAATGTCGACTAAAATTGGCAGACTTTTAAACAACAATTCGAACTCTACATTGCTGCCATCGGGTGCGGTACGAAGCCAGACGCAAGGAAGATAGCGTTGCTGCTCACGGTTGCAGGCCCACAGGTGATAGAGGTATTTAATACATTTGTATTTAATCCAGAGGAGAACAGAGAAAAATTCGACGATGTGCTAAAGAAATTTGATACACATTGTTCTCCCAAAACGAACGAAACCTATGAGAGGTATGTTTTCTGTTCTCGGACACAGCAGCAAAATGAGGCTTTTGATAGCTTTTTGACTGATCTGAAAGTGAAAGCACAGACATGTAATTTCTCTGAGCTGAAATCATCCATGATTCGTGACCAGATTGTGTTTGGTATTCAGGATAAAAAGGTCAGGGAACATCTGTTGAGAGAAACCAAACTGACATTGGAAAATGCTGTGAAAATATGCCAAGCCAGTGAGCTAGCTCGACAGCATGCGAAGACTTTCAGTGAAATCAATAATGATGCGATTGTAGTCAGTGCTGCTGTCGGTGCTGTGTCCTACAAAGGAAAGGAACGTGGGCAGAACATAAATGAAAAGCAATCGGAGGATGAAATTTTTAATTGTAAACGCTGTGGTTACAAACACCAGTTAAAACAATGCCCAGCGTTTGAAAAAATGTGCACAAAATGTCATGGAAAGAATCACTTTGCCAAACAATGCTTTTCAAAAGTAAAAACTAAGAAAGGGCAACGAGTTAATGTAATTGAGGACACTGATTTAAGTGAGACATGTTTTGTAGGAATGGTGTCATGTGACAATATCAAAAAGGATACAGAAAATGTGCAGCCCTCAGGAATTAACAATGCTGAACATAAAGTTAATGCAGTAAAAGAGGACAAATGGATGATCCCACTGCAGGTAAATGGAGCATTAGTTACATTGAAACTAGACATTGGGGCAAAAGCAAACTTAATCAGTATGAGTGACATTAACAATATGAAAGAAAAGCCCAAAATACAGAAAAAGTCAGTACTACTGAAGGACGATAATGGACAGAAAATAGATAGCTTAGGTGTATGCAGACTTAAAGTGACAGTCAAAGACAAAGTGCATCATCTCATGTTTTCTGTTGTGGCTGAAGGACTTGATTCACTACTGGGTGACAAAGCTTGTGAGGACTTAGAACTGGTCAAGAGAGTCTACCGTATAAACTATGCCATAAGCAGACCAGATGACTCGGTGGATTCTGTAGTGAATAATTTCCAGGATGTGTTCAAAGGATTTGGAGTTCTACCATTCACTTACAAGATCCAGCTAAAGGAGGATGCTCAGCCAGTGGTACATGCTCCACGAAGAGTTCCAGCACCCCTGCGTGACCGGCTCAAGAATGAACTGGACAGAATGACCACACTAGGAGTCATCAGGAAAGTCGAAGAGCCAACAGACTGGGTTAACTCCATGGTATGTGTAAAGAAAAAGAACAATGATCTAAGAATATGCATGGATCCAAAGGACTTAAATGCAAACATAAAACGTGAACACTACCAGGTTCCCAAGCGAGAAGAAATCACCAGTGAAATGTCAGGTGCCAGATACTTTACAAAGCTCGATGCCTCACAAGGATTTTGGCAACTAAAACTGGATGAAGAGAGCACCAAGTACTGTACCTTCAACACACCATTTGGCAGGTATTTTTTCCTCAGAATGCCTTTCAGGATAATATCTGCATCTGAAATCTTTCATAGAGCGATGGAACACATAATTGAAGGTCTGGAAGGAGTTCGGGTCTATGTTGATGACATCATCATCTGGGGCTCCACACTGAAAGAACACAATGAGAGACTGACTAAAGTGCTACAGAGCATACGCCGGAATAGGCTGAAGCTCAACAAAACCAAGTGTCAGTTTGGCGTCCAGGAAGTCACTTTCCTAGGAGATAATCTATCTGGTAAAGGAATAGAGCCAGATGTGGAAAAAGTAAACGCCGTACTCAAAATGCCCCGACCCACTGACAAAAAAGGAGTGCTACACATCATGGGGATGATAAGCTTCATTGGAAAGTTCATTCCTAACTTGTCAGCCAAGACAGCCTGTCTGCGAGACCTGTTACGTAAAACAAATGAGTTCGCATGGACAGAAAGACATGAACAAGAGTGGATAAACCTCAAAACAGTGCTGACAACCACACCTGTACTCACCTTCTTTGACCCAACAAAAAGAATCAAAGTGTCAACGGATGCATCAAAAGATGGCCTAGGTGTGGTCTTGCTACAAGCAGAGGGTGAAGATTGGAAGCCTGTTGCCTATGCCTCCAGGTCTATAACTGATACTGAGTGTCGATACGCCCAGATTGAAAAGGAATGTCTAGGCTTGGTAGTTGGACTAGAAAAGTTTCATGGCTACATATATGGACTTCCCACCTTCACAGTTGAGACAGACCACAGCCCACTGGTTGCCATCATAAAAAGGAACCTGAATGAGATGTCTCCAAGGATTCAATGACTCATGATGTAGCTGCAAAGATATGACTTTGAACTGATCTACACACCAGGCAAATACATAGTGTTAGCAGATGCACTATCCCGAGCACCCACAATGAGTCATGTGAGCTCTACTGAAGAAGACGTGGATGTTCATGTGAGTATGGTCACTGCTGCGCTGCCTGTGTCAGACACAAAATCAAAGCAAATAGCAGAAGAAACAGTAAAAGATACAGTGTTACAAACAGTAATAGAGAACATTCATCATGGTTGGCCAAAAGGTTCCTGTCCAAAATATTTTCACATAAGGTCAGAATTGAGTGTCGCAAGTGGACTATTATAAAACAGAACAGAATAGTCATTCCACAGGCTCTACGTCAAGACATGCTCAAAAGGATTCATGAGGGACACCTCGGAATTGAAAAATGCAAAAGGAGAGCAAGAGACACTGTTTATTGGCCTGGCATAAATAAGGACATTGAGAACATGATAGGCAAATGTGAGACATGTCAGAAACACCAAAACAAACAAGCAAAGGAACCAATGATAGTAGCTGACATACCAACAGCACCATGGCAAAAGGTTGGTATGGACCTTTTTCATTTAAATGGTAAAGGCTATCTAATAGTGATTGACTACTATTCTAACTATCCTGAGATGGCGCTGCTCTCAAGCACCACAGGAAGCAGTGTCATAATGCATGTTAAATCCATCTTTGCCAGACATGGAATTTCCAGGATTGCCGTTAGCGACAATGGTCCGTGCTTCAACTGTAAGCAGTGGCAACAGTTTGCAGCACATTATGACTTTCAACACATCACATCCAGTCCTTTGTATGCTCAGTCGAATGGTAAGGCAGAGAAAGGTGTTCCAGTTCTCAAGCAGCTGCTGAAGAAAGCGACAGAAAGCAAGTCTGATCCTTATCTCGCCCTGCTGAGCTACCGAGCCTCACCTTTAGACTCTGGTTCTTCACCTGCTGAACTCCTAATGGGTCGCAAGTTGCGTACCACGCTACCCTGCTGTGCAAAAGAAAAGCAGAGTAAGGAACTGAGACAGAGACTTCAACTGTTAAAGCTGAAACAGAAATCATACTATGACAAGTCATCCAAAACTCTGAAACCATTGACAAGGGATGATGTTGTCAGGATTGAGGATCTAGATGCATGGAACAGGAAAGCTACAGTTCTTGAGGAAGTAGGACCAAGGTCATACACTGTTAGAACTGAGGAAGGACAGATTCTCAGGAGGAACCGCCGTTCCCTCCTAAAAACACAAGAGACTATCGAAGAGCAAATCGATGACAATGCCGCAACTGAATCTTGTCACTCACCACCAGAACAATCTAACACAAATACACATACAGGCTCTCATGAAAACACATCAGACTTACCTGTGCTGAGAAGATCCACACGTGAAGTAAAAAAGGCTGATAGACTTAATCTTTGAGTACAAAGAAAACTACATTGAAAATGTATTGACTGTTGAAGATGTTTATGTTGTTATTGATTGATATTGATTGATACTGATTTTGTTTAACCTCAAAGAAAGGGGGATGTAATGATCAGTAACCGCTCATGCTGGAATGGTACACTAGGAAAATCCTAAGATGTTTTATAAGTATATTAAGGGCAAGAGGATAACCAGGGAAAGGATAGGGCCCATTAGGGACCAAAGTGGCAATCTGTGTGTAGAGCCAGAGGATGTAGGCGGGGTTTTAAATGAATTTTTTGCATCTGTGTTCACTATGGAGAAAGACGATGCAGACATAGAAATCGGGCAAGGGGACTGTGACATACTTGAACATATTAGCATCGAGAGGGAGGAGGTGCTAGCGGTTTTAGCGGGCCAAAAAGTGGATAAATCCCCAGGCCCGGACGAGATGTATCCCAGGCTGCTGTGGGAGGCAAGGGAGGAGATTGCAGGGGCTCTGACACTAATTTTCAGAACCTCTCTGGCCACAGGGGATGTACCAGAGGACTGGAGAACAGCTAACGTAGTACCATTATTCAAGAAGGGTAGCAGGGATAAACCAGGGAATTACAGGCCAGTGAGTCTAACATCTGTGGTGGGGAAATTATTGGAAAAAATTCTGAGGGACAAAATTAATCTCCACTTGGAGAGGCAAGGATTAATCGGGGATAGTCAGCATGGCTTTGTCAAGGGTAAATCATGTCTAACAAATCTGATCGAATTTTTCGAGGGGGTGACTAGTGGGGTGGATGAGGGAAATGCTGTGGATGTGGTTTACATGGACTTCAGTAAAGCTTTTGACAAAGTCCCGCATAGGAGACTGGTTAAGAAGGTAAGAGCCCATGGGATCCAGGGTGCCTTGGCGCGTTGGATCCTAAACTGGCTGAGTGGCAGGAGGCAGAGGGTGATGGTCGAAGGTTGCTTTTGTGACTGGAAGCCTGTGTCCAGTGGGGTACCTCAGGGATCGGTGCTGGGTCCCTTATTGTTTGTGATCTACATAAATGATTTGGATGAAAATGTAAAAGGTATGATCAGTAAGTTCGCAGATGACACGAAAATTGGTGGGGTGGTAAATTGTGAGGAGGAAAGCCTCCGGCTACAGGATGATATAAACGGGTTGGTCAGATGGGCGGAAAAGTGGCAAATGGAATTTAACCCTGAAAAGTGCGAGGTGATGCATTTTGGACGGACAAATAAGGCAAGGGAATACACAATGAGTGGTAGGACCCTAGGAAGTACAGAGGGTCAGAGGGACCTTGGTGTACATGTACATAGATCCCTGAAGGCAGCGGAGCAGGTAGATAAGGTGGTTAAAAAGGCATATGGGATACTTGCCTTCATTAGCCGAGGCATAGAATATAAGAGCAGGGAGGTTATGATGGAGCTGTACAAAACGCTGGTGAGGCCACAGCTGGAGTACTGTGTGCAGTTCTGGTCGCCTCACTATAGGAAGGATGTGATTGCTTTGGAGAGGGTGCAGAGAAGATTCACCAGGATGTTACCTGGGATGGAGCGCCTCAGCTATGAAGAGAGGCTGGACAGGCTGGAGTTGTTTTCCTTGGAGCAGAGAAGGCTGAGGGGGGACCTGATTGAGGTGTACAAAATAATGAGGGGCATAGATAGGGTAGATAAAGAGGAACTTTTCCCCTTAGTGGGGGGGTCAATAACAAGGGGGCATAGATTCTGGGTAAGGGGCAGGAGATTTAGAGGGGATTTGAGGAGGAACTTTTTCACCCAGAGGGTGGTTGGAATGTGGAACTCAATGCCTGAAAGGGTGGTGGAGGCAGGAACCCTCACAACATTCAAGAAGCATTTGGATGAGCACTTGAAATGCCATTGCATACAAGGCTATGGACCAAATGCTGGAAAATGGGATTAGACTGGACAGGGATGGATGGGCGGCGCAGACACGATGGGCCGAAGGGCCTCTTTCTGTGCTGTAAAGCTCTATGACTCTATGAGGTGGTGCTGTACGTATATAAGAGTGGGCTACCCACAATGCACTAGGCTACCCACAAGGCAGCAGTCAAGATGGAGGCCTCTACAGATGCTGTACCTAGTCCACATGTGCTCAATAAAGTGTCTAGCAAAAGCTAGCTGTTCTTAATAAAAACGACTAGTTATTAATGAACTTAACAGAGGAGTCAAAACGTCTCACCACGTTCATCACGCCATTCGGACGTTACTGTTTCTACAGACTGCCCTTTGGAATATCCTCCGCCCCTGAGCTTTTCCAGCGCCGCATGTCCCGCCTCCTTGAGGGACTTGATGGTGTCTTATGCCAAATGGATGATGTGTTGGTGTTTGGCGCAACCCAAGAACATCATGATCAGCGACTTCTTGCAATTCTCAGTAAGCTACAGCAAGCTGGACTTACTCTTAACTCCAAATGTGAATTTGCCAAAACGCAGATGAAATTTCTCGGCCAGGGCATCGATGGGACCGGTGTCAGAGCAGATCCTGACAAAGTCAAGGCCCTCGCACACATGGCCGTGCCAAGGAATGTATCTGAAATACGCCGCTTCATGGGCCTGGTGAATCACTTGGGCAAATACATACCCCATCTAGCCGATAAAACCAAGCCACTCCGGGATCTCCTCAACAGGCAGACCTCATGGTATTGGGGACCCCAGCAGTCCCAAGCTTTCACTGAGATAAAGACAGAGCTAACCACCCCGCCAGGCCTTGCACTGTATGACCCCAATGCACTCACTAAAGTGTCAGCTGATGCCTCATCGTTTGGCTTGGGTGCAGTCCTTTTACAAAAGAGACCTGACACTGACTGGCGCCCTGTAGCCTATGTTTCACGAGCCCTTTCAAAAACAGAGCAGTGCTATGCGCAGATTGAAAAAGAGGCCCTGGCCATTACATGGGCGTGTGAGCGCTATAGAGACTTCTTAATAGGCATGACATTCCAGGTCGAAACAGATCACAAGCCCCTCCTTACACTATTGGGATCTAAAAACCTGGACGAGTTGTCCCCCCGCATTCAGCGCTTTCGGATGCGACTCATGCACTTTCATGTCACTATATCACATGTGCCAGGGAAGAGCCTAGCAACTGCCGACGTCCTCTCCAGGGCTCCCTACCAGCCGCCGGTGGATGATTCCCCTGAGGTGCAGTGCATAGAGAATTATATACACTCAATACTCACTGCACTGCCCATTACTGAGAACCGCCTGGCTGCACTTCGTCAAGAACAGGAAACGGATGAACTACTTCGTCAGGTCTTCGCATACTGCCATGAGGGCTGGCCAGATCATGCGAAACTTGACAACGCTCTTAGACCTTACGCGGCCATTTCAGGTGACCTCACTATCGCACAAGGATTGCTGCTACAAGGGTGCCGGTTGGTCATTCCAGCATCAATGCAAAAAGACATTCTGGACAAACTGCATGAAGGCCATCAAGGGATCACAAAATGCAGAGCACGAGCCAGGTGTTCTGTCTGGTGGCCTGGATTAAGTGGTCAACTACAACGTAAAGTACAACAATGCCCAAGCTGCGCCCAAATGAGACAACAACCACCAGAGCCATTGATTCCAGATGACACCCCTGAGGGCCCATGGCAGAAGGTTGGGGCTGATCTATTTCATTTGGATAACTCAACTTACCTGGTAATGTTTGACTACTTCTCTAAGTTCATTGAAGTTATCAAGCTCCTCTCCACCACCTCACATGTAGTTGTTGAATGTATGAAATCCTGCTTTGCCCGCCTAGGGGTCCCCCTGCTGGTCCAAACAGATAATGGCCCCCAATTTGCCTCGGACACCTTTCGCTCATTTGCCGACAGCTGGGACTTCACCCATGTCACATCCAGTCCTCTGTATCCTCAAAGCAATGGGGCTGCCGAACGCGCTGTCCAGACAGCCAAACAGCTTTTTAAAAAGTCACCTGACCCATACCGGGCACTCCTTGCATACTGCTCCACACCTTTTTCTAGCGGATGCAGCCCTGCTGAGTTGCTACAAGGCAGAAAACTTCGTACAACCGTGCCAACTATGCCATCACTCCTGACCCCAGGCTGGCCCGACCTCCAGAATTTTACAGACAAGGACAAACAATCTAAACTAAGACAACAGGCCAACTTTAACAGTTGCCACAGAGCTAAGCCCTTGTGTCCACTCCTTCCAGGTGACTATGTGTGGATATGTGACTCCCGCAAAAGAGGCATTGTGCAAGGACAGGCCAACAGCCCAAGATCGTATCTGGTTGATATCCAAGGCCAGATTGTTCGCAGGAACCGCAGACACCTCGCACTTACCCAGCAGCCCCCAGACGCTGCTGATGAGCCTTCCATTCCCGATGACTACAATGGGGATGCGGGTCCTGGAACTCCTCCACCCACAGGGGATACCCCACCTCCATCTCCTCCACCCACAGGGGATACCCCACCTCCATCGGGTTCCAGATGATACCCTGAAAGGGTCCGCAATCCTCCTTCATACCTCCAGGACTTTGCAATATGAATAGCTTAAGAACCAAGACACCTCATTGGGTCAGAATAATACCCGAGGTACTTGGTGGCGGGTTCAGGCAGCCACCTTGTCCCTCCAAGCTTACTCTGCTTGCATTATTTGTGCTTCTCTAAAAAAAAGAAGAGATACATTGTGCATTAGAGATGTTAGTTTGTTAGAGTTTGTTATTTCTTAAGCACAGTAAAAAAGTAATGATTTGAAAGAAGGTCATTTGAAATGTTAATAGTAAAGGAATAGTATTCAAAGCCTGTTTAGAAAGGGAGATGTGGTGATAGTTACCCTCCGCCCCGGTAGGGGGCGACAGAGAGTAAACAGAGAAAGGAAATGAATAAAGAAGCCTCGTGTTGATGGCTGAAGGAATACATCCCGTGTCCGTGTGTTGAGCACATTACAACCAGCCTTCCAATTTTATCTCCCTGTTTTGGATTGAGAGTCGAATTATAACCCAGGTACCAGAAATGAAAATGTAGTTTTAACTCACTGCACAACCCAGTCTCATGTCATGTAGAAAATTGACCACCTTCAGTATAGCAATAGAAATTATAAAAAGATTAAATGCTCTCTGTAAATTCATTCTTGTTTTCATATTTTTGTGATAGGACAATTTGAATAGGAAACTTTTAATATGTTTGAAGTTAAAACAATTCCATTATTAAGCTTCATTTTTCTAAAGTCATTGCATCATTTATTCACTTGCAGTGGGAAGCTGACACATTTGTTGTAAATAGTTATTTCTTAAACCACATTACAACAGTGACTACACTCCAAAAAGTACTTCATTGGCTGTAAAGCGCTTTGAGATATCCGGTGGTCGTGAAAGGCGCTATATAAATGCAAGTCTTTCTTTTTCTTTCTTTAAATGGCTGAGTTGGGCTGCAGCCTTTGGGCCTGTCATGATTATATGAGGCTAAAACATTTGAAATCCTCCAGTTTCTCATGTGTCCTACTGAAATTACCAAAGGCTTATGGCATAATTTTTCAAAGCTATACCACTTGTTGACTTCTAACAAAGCACAATGATATTACCACCCCACAACATGCAGCCTTCCTCCTCAAGGTTCAGTGAGTTTTGCTAGGTTAATTAGTTTTAAATCCCTTCGTTTCTTGAATAGTCTCCAAAATTGACCAGTGGATGTTTGAATAATTTTTCAAAGCCTCACAACTTGTTGACTCATCTCAAAGAGAAAAAAAACCTCTTCTCTATGAGTGAGTTATCTCTTTAGACGCTGGAAACTAAAGAAATTGTATCTTGAAGTGTTACAGTTTTAACGAATCTCATGAATGTACAATGGAAAATAAATTCCAGGTTCTGTCAAATTGACTTGATTGATAATTTCAATGTGTTTCACATCGAAAAATTACACCAAATAATTTGCATGGATGAAATAACACTTAACATTCCACAGATGTGCCTTGCATTTTGGAATTTCAGGAGTCTTATGCACACAGAATAATGAATTGCAGATGTTCTGTCACTCTTGCTAAAGATTGTCATATTTTACTTGTACTTGTTGCTCTTCTGATTTATGAATCTCTCAAATTTGTGAAGGAAGTGACATAACTGAATGCCTCTGCTGAGATCTCTACCTAGCATACTTTACTAAAAGCAGGACAGTTGATTGAGGAACCCTTGATTATACAAAATTTATATGAAAGGGAATGTTTTTTTTTATTGTTTCTTCCTTAAGTGCATTTGAGACGAATGCAAAGTTGACAACATTGAACAAATGCTTTCACACCAAAAACATAAACATGGCAAATTTGCAAGCTGCACTTGTCACAAGGGCTGCAGGGGCTGGCCAAATGTCATTAACATAGTTAACATTTCAGGTCGATGACCCTTTGTCAGAACTGACGAAGGGTCATCGACCTGAAACGTTAACTCTGTTTCTCTCTCCACAGATGCTACCTGACCTACTGAGTATTTCCAGCATTTTCTGTTTTTATTTCAGATTTCCAGCATCCGCAGTATTTTGCTTTTGTCATTAATATATCCTGTTTCTCTCCTCGTTATTATTCTCTTTTCTCTATCTTTCTTTTCCTTTCATTTGTTTTCATTTTTATGTATTTCTAAAATTTAATCATGGATGTGGGCATCGTGGGCAAGGCCGGCATTTATTGTCCTTCCCTAGTTGCCCTTGAGAAGGTGGTGGTGAGTGACCTTCTTGAACTGCTGCAGTCCGTGAGGTGAAGCTAATCCCACAATGCTGTTATGGTGGGAGTTCCAGGATTTTGACCTAGTGACGATGAAGGAACGGCGATATATTTCCAAGTCAGGATGGTGTGTGACTTGGAGTGGAATATGCAGGTGGTGGTGTTCCCATTGCACCTGCTGCCCTTGTCCTTCTACATGGTGGAAGGTCTTGGATTTGGGAGATGCTGTCGAAGAAGTCTTTGCGAGTTTCTGCAGTGCAACTTGTAGATGATACACACTGCAGCCACGGTGCACCGGTGGTGGAGGGAGTGAATATTTAAGGTGGTGGTTTACATAGAAGATAGGAGCAGGAGTAGGCCATTCGGCCCCTTGAGCCTGCTCCGCCATTCAATGAGATCATGGCTGATCATCCAAATTCAGTACCCTGTTCCTGCCTTCTCTCCATATCCCTTGATCACTTTAGCCTTAAGAAATATATCCAACTCCTTCTTGAATATATTTAATGAATTGGCCTCTACTGCCTTCTTTGGCAGAGAATTCCACAGGTTCACCACTCTCTGGGTGAAGAAATTCCTCCTCATCTCTGTCCTAAATGGCTTACCCCTTATCCTTAGACTGTGACCCCTGGTTCTGGACTCCCCGACCATCGGGAACATCCTTCCAGCATCTAGTCTGTCTAGTCCTGTTAGAATTTTATAAGTTTCGATGAGATCCCCTCTCCTTCTTCTAAACTCCAGCGAGTACAAGTCCAATCGACCCAATCTCTCCTCATACGTCATTCCTGCCATCCCAGATATCAGTCTGGTGAATCTTCGCTGCACT
This sequence comes from Somniosus microcephalus, assembly GCF_052327205.1. Taxonomy (NCBI): domain Eukaryota; kingdom Metazoa; phylum Chordata; class Chondrichthyes; order Squaliformes; family Somniosidae; genus Somniosus; species Somniosus microcephalus. The sequence goes on from NC_140995.1 coordinate 119,253,187, forward strand.
CCTTCCATGGCAAGAACATCCTTCCTCAGATAAGGTGACCAAAACTGCACACAATACTCAAGATGTGGCCTCACCAAGGCCCTGTACAACTGCAGCAAGACATCCTTGTTCCTGTACTCAAACCCTCTCGCTACGAAGGCCAACATACCATTTGCCTTCTTAACCATCTGCTGCACCTGCATGCTTACTTTCAGCGACTGGTGCACAAGGACGCCCAGGTCTCTCTTTGTTTTTCAGAGTTCAGCTGACTGTGCAGGTGTTTTCTCTTGTGGAGAGCGAGAGAAAGCTAAAAACAATAATGGAGGTAGAACTATCCCAGAATCCATCACAGTAGTAAAAGGATTCTATTAAAACTATGGAGGGCTTTCACTGTTGCAATTATGCTTGTATTGCTTAGTTTCCGCAGCATTCTCTTGTTCTCCCTGAACAGAAATGATGGGATTTACCCAACACAGTACTTACAGGTAGGAGGGCAGGAGGTTCCTGACGAATGCAGGAGAATTGTCAGGCCTAGTGCATGAAGGAATGAATATGGAACTAAGAAAGCCAAGAGCAGGAGCAATATACAATATGAAGGAACTACCTTTCGACTGGGTGGAAGTAAAATGTGATTGTCTTACTTTGGTCCACATTGTAATATTAGTTTGATACATTTCTCTCTGTAATATTGCTTCAGGAATTCCCAGGGATGAAGTCAACTCTTAATTTAGGTGCACAATGTACTTAGTGATGGAGAGTTTGGCTTTTCTCAGAATTAAACTCAGCATGTCTTCCATTTAAGTGATGCCTAATAACACCCCCAACTTAAATTGCAACAAGTTACAAGTTTAGAGTGGGCTAGTTTTAGATTGAATCGATTAAGTAACAAGTTCACCAATTTTGAATTGGGTGTTTTTGTCTGTCAATTGCCAGACTCTTAGCCCAGAATTTTCATTGCCAGGGCGGGTCGGGCGCGGGCGGTCAGCGTCGTGGCTCGGAACCCCATTCTTCTTTTCAGCCCACTTCTCAGAGCGACTTTTCGTTAACGGCACCTATTAAGGCAGGCCTGTGCGTTACCTGGCCCTATTAAATGGTGCAGGTCTGATGATGTAATCGATGACTCATTTCCAGCGGGGATATTTAAAGCAGCCTTGGCCACAGTGCATTTGAAGGTTCATCTAGGAGTGTGTAGGCAGTACATATCACTATCTGGTTCTCAGATGACTCCCTACATATTCTTGTGGAGGGAGCCAGAGCATGCAGGCAGGTCCTCTTCCCTGCTGATGGGCGGAAGAGACCTCCCCAGGAGACTAAAAGAGCCTGGCTTCAAATTGCAGAGGAGGTCAACAGTAGGGATGTGGTGAGGAGGACCTGGGTGCAGTGCCGGAAATGCTTCAATGATCTCATGAGATCGGGAAAGGTGAGTGCAACGCCACACTCAACTTCATCCTGATGTGCCTGTCATCACATCCCCATCCCTCTGCCGTCGGAAGCCTATTCCTGCACATCATTCCTCACACCACCCATCCCTCTCTCTCTATGTACATATTCACATCCCCATCTGACTAACCACCCCTCACACTCACCCTCATCCTAATGCAATCGTACCAACTAACAACACACAAGGAGGCCACTTGGCATTGGCACCACACACCCTCTAAAGATGTAACCTACACAATCCTTACACTCATGTCATCACTCTCACTCAAACACCTCTTCTTTCCCTCCTTGCAGGGGAAGAGAGCCCAAAATAACAGGGAGAGGGAGAGAACCAGAGCTGGCGCTCCATCCTTCACCTCGTTGAATTCAGCAGAGGAGGTCGCCCTGATGGTCGCAGCAGTTGCAGAGCAGCTGGTGGTGGGAGACAGGCCGGAATTTTGACGGCGCTCAGAGGGCGGGTTTGGAGGCGGGTCCGCTGTCAAAATAGCAAAGATTGACAGCGGGTAGGAAACCCGCTGTCAACCCGCCTCCACGCGAGTCTCCCAGGTGTCGGATCTGTCAGCGGAGAACTGACCCGACACCAAGCAGCGGGGGAGACAATTGAGCTCATTAAATAGCTTGTTAACAGCCAATTTAATGTTTTTTTGAGGCTATCTTCCAATTTTACGTGCTCCCCCATGGGTTACCCGCTGCTCGGGGAACACGCCAGCTCACCCTGGCGTGAGTTGAGTCTGCTCTGATGTTTCTGATAAGCTGACAGCTGCAGAAGTGGTGTAAAGGATGCCATGTTGCAGATGGTCAGTTTCAGAGCGCAGAAACTGTTGGTTACTGCATTTGTAAGACATTTTGAGATTTCTTTAGCTTGCAAGTGTTTAGAGGCAACTGTATGTCCAGTGCCACCTCATTGGAACAACCCCTCTCACCAGTGACAGATCGCTTCTGTCATCTCGTCTGCAGCTGCCATCTATTGCAGCAACATCAGTGACCTTGAAAAAATTAGACCTTGGTCCTCTAAATCCTTCCACGCTCAGCCCCAACACCAACATCACCAGGCACACCAACATCACCAACAACATCACCAACCTTCTCCACCATCACCTGATGCTGCACAGGACACAGGGCATCAGCCCCTGACAACATTGCTGCCCGGGAGGCCAGCGATGGCATCACCATGGCCAGATTTACTTCACTTGACGCTGTAAACCCTGGCGGCCACATGATGCACCAGGTTGACACCATCCCACACCAGCACCATGAAGCATCCCTTTAATGTTCAAGCCATTCCATGCACACTCATCATTATAGCTGGCGGGGGAGGGGGGTGGGGGAAGGAAGGAATGTCTCAACATTCACTGGAACTCAGTAAGACACTTCTCAAGGTGCGCACAGATCTGTCCCATAAGGAGCAGTTTTGGAAAAATAGATTTCACTGTATGACAACACATTACCAGAAACTTCACATGGATATTGGCTAAACCTCTCAAGTGCCTACCCTTGTGTGTTGTTAGTTGGTATGCTTGCAGTAGGATGAGGGTGAGTGTGAGGGGTGGCTAGTGAGATGGGGAAGTGATAATGTAGATAGAGAGGGATGGGTGGAGGTGCAAGGTAAGTTGGTGTGAGTAAGGATTTGCAGGAGAAGGGTATTGATTGACATCATTAGACCCGCTTCCTGTTAATTGGCCGGGAAGCCCGCAGGCCGGGCTTAACAAGGCCAATCAAGGGAAAATCCCTTTGACAGAGTGGCTGCAGCCAGGGTCGTGACTGGAACCCGGAAACCAGCTCTCCCGCCACCATCCCGCCACCGCTGATGAAATCGCGGCCAGAGAGAGGGGGACCTCTCAGCAACCTGATGACAGAATTACATCTCATACAGCCACATAGCATACAGCAGTCACTCATATGGGGACCGATGTCAGCAGCCAGTGAATGTTCATCATGTGCATAATGGTATTGTTACCCATTCTTGATCTAACATTTCTAAATCATCTCTTTACTCTCCCACAGATCCCACAAGAGCACCCCCCTCTGTCCAGGTGAAAGGGGAAGATGACTCCTCAGAGGAGCCTCCAGCCTCTGATGGTGCACCGTCACCAGACCTAAGCACACCCAGCACCAGCGCGTAGAGATAGAGTAGTGTTGTCACCTGGCATCTCACAAGTCACAAGTGAGCAAGAGGAGTTGGTGGAGACAGGGACAACAGCGGAGGCTCCTCGCCAGAGGGCACAGGGCGCTCCCACCTCTGCTCCACTGAATGCAAACGCTCAGCCTCAGGGGCCATTGAGAAAAAGGGTGATCCTGGAGGTGCAGCAAGAAGTGCAGGAGGCTTTGATAGGTTTTGCGACCACGATGTCTGCAAATATGCAGAGAATGGAGGAGTCCATCTCCAACATGAGCACCACCGTGTCGCAGGCGATGGTGACTGTAGGCTTTTCCATGGAAAGAATGGCCACCTGCATGGAGCAACTAATGCGCACATGCTATCTATGGAGAACAGATGACAGGGTCTCATAGACCTCCTCTCTAGGAGGGATGTCAGTGTAGACTTGGTCCTCCTGGCCCCACTGCTGTGCAGCAAGGTGTTCTCCAGCTCCTTGGTAGCAAGGAAGTGCGGGTGGCCCATGAGAGGGATGATGGTGAGAGGAGACATGGAAGTGGGGGCTCCTCTGAAAGTGCTCACTCTTCTCCCCCATTGCCTCCCCCTCTGTCAGAGTCCCAGATGCCTCCTTGGATCGTGATGGCCGAGCCTGCCCCTGCACAGTTGCAGGAGAAGCAGACTTTGGTGGGTCCATTACAGGCTCCAAAACCCAGAGGACGTCCGCCAAAAGTGTCTACACAGTCGCAGCAGGGAAGTGAGCAGGTGCCTCTACCTCTGCTGATGCCACAGGGGTTGCACATCATAGAAGCACTCGTAAAAGAAAAATGAGACAAAAGTAGATGCAGAAGGGTAAGCACATGGGTGTTTAAAGAAGTGTTTCTGTTACGGTTCGGTTACTCTTATGTCACATATAAAACTATTTATTTTCACCATTTTTGTCCTGTACTTTGGAAGTGGCTTAGTGAGTTGGAGTGAATGGTCAGACATAACGTTACCTCCAGCAATGGGGGTCAGTATGAAAGGAATGGCTTGGTCATTGTAGGGATTCTTTATGGTGTTGCTGTGGGGTGGTGGGAACCTGGCGCAGCATGTGGCAGCCATATGGGTGTAATGCCTGAAGTGAAGTAAATCTGGCCATGATGAAGCCATCCCTGGCCTCCTGGGCAGTAATGTGCTCAGGTGCTGGTGGGTTCTGGACCGCAGGTTCCTCCTCCTGTTCCTCCTCGTCTTCCAGCTGATGCTCCTCCTCCTCCTCTGAAGAGGCTGTGTGCTTTGCACCTTGATCCTCATGCAGCGCTAATCCTCGTTGCTGCGCTATATTGTGCAGGGCACAGCAGACGTCCATGATTCTGGATACCATGGTTGGTGCATACTGAAGGGCTCCTCCAGATCTGTCAAGGCATCTGAAGCACATTTTCAGCATGCTTATTGTTTGCTCTATGATACATCTGGTGGACATGTGGCTCTCATTATATCTCTCCTTGGCCTCAGTACATGGGCTCCTCAAAGATGTCATGAGCCATGTCTTCAGTGGATAGTCTTTGTTTCCAAGCAGCCAGCTGGTAAGTCTGTTTGGCGGTACGAAGAGCTGAGGGAGGGTGGACTGGCGCAGGACGAAAGAGTCATGACAGCTCCCAGGGAATCCAGCACACACATACATATTCATCTTTTTGTGGTTGCAGACGAGCTGCACATTGAGGGAGTGGAAGCCCTTGCGGTTGACAAAGACTCCTGGGTTATGATGAGGTGCCCTGATGGCCACGTGTGCAGTCGATTATGCCCTGCACCTGTGGGAAGCCAGCCAGAGCGGCAAAGCTGAGCACCTGCTCAGTAACACTGGCTTCATCAGTGGCAAAGTTGATATAATTGACTGACTTGTCAAACATGGCAGCGGTGGTCCTGCAAATGTCTGCTGCAGATCCCTGAAAAGAGCCTGAGGCGAAGAAGTTGAGGGCACTGGTGACTTTGACAGCCATTGGTAAGGCGTGTCCACCAGGTCCTCTGGGCAGCAGGTCTGGTTCCAGTAAGCTGCAAATATCTGCGATGACCTGGCGTGATAGCCTGAGCCTCCTTTGGCACTGCTGCTCAGTCATGTTGAGGAAGCTCATCCTTTGTCAGTATATCCTGTGTTGGGGGTATCACCTCTGGCGCGGTGCAGACCTGCGCTGATGCCTTCTGTCCTGTGGAGCATCAAGTCGTTGAGGAGAAAATTGTTGGTATTGCTGCTGCTGCTGGTGTGGCTGCTGCTGTTGGTGTTGGGGCTCATCTTGGTCTGATTCTGAGGACCAAGATGAGACTGTATAAATGGCACCCATGCTAATGTATTAGATGGCAGGTCAAGTAGAGATCAGAGAAGCAAACTGTCAATGGTGTGATGGGTAGTAGCAATGAGGTGAGAGTGGCTTCCGAAGTTGCAGAAAAGACTTGCAAACTGTAGACACCTAAATCTGTGCTCAAATTGTACTCAGCAAGAGCCTTTCTCTTAGGCAAGTAAGCAGGTGTCATGTGGCAGTATATATTCTGCTTTCCATGCTCTGCAGTAATGACCTCGATCAATGGCCACTGAATGTCCGCCTCAGTTTGACAGACATGGTTACCGAGCTGTGTGGTTCCTGTGGTCATGCAGTGAAATTCAAAAGGTCTGGTTAAAAGCACTGTTAAGGGTCTGACAACAAGGTATTAATGAGGTAAATTAGGTTGGGTTTGGGTTGGTGCCACGCTGGCAAACGAGCCCGAGTTAAAGGTGCGAGGAAGCGGGATGACGGTGCGTTCCCAACCCGTTTCGCACGCACGGCAACATGAAAATTCTGGCCTGACATTTTGCTCACTGAAACTGGGCCATGCCACAGCGCAACTTGTGCAGAATTAGGGTTCCTGGTAGAATGTGGACTGGAAAATGAAAATGAATCCTAAACAATCTAATTGGGTTCTTGTATGCTGATTAGTTAGGAAGCTAGGTTTGTGCTCAGCAACAAGAGGGATTTCTGCAAAATTAAGGTAGAAATTCTAGTTTCCTGTAAGACTTGTACGTTAATTACTTGACTGATTAGTTATGTGAATATAACTACTTCATTTTAAACACCAGTTACGATGTAATAAATGAACATTGAACTTTTTAATCATGCTACCCTCATTGCCGCCTGGAAGCCCTCTGGAGTTTTATACAAGTTTCTGATTGATATAAAAATACATAGTCCGACAATATGTATTATCTTCTCAGTACTTGTATTTTCTTTCTACTTAAATTGATCACTCTAGCTAATATAAGAGTGTAGTTATAGCACAGGAACTGGTTCAAGAGTGGTACCTGCTTAGAGCAACATGGGGTTTGTTAGATCCGTGATTCTGAGGGTATGCTGTTATTCAATAACCACACGGATGCTGTAACTTAACAATAAACAGGTCTTTACTGGAGGAGGGTAGTCTCAAGACTGGGGGTACAGAGGCATGCGCAAAGCTTATATACAGGTGTGGTCACTGCCGGTACTACAGTATACAGGAGCTGTAAAAGTAGTTCTGTCTTAAAGGCACATACACTACAATTCCTCCCCTTTTAGATTAGTAGTACCCCTAATATTCAAATAACAATTAACACTTTAACATGTACATTAAACAACAATAGTCCATTTATAGATTCAGTCTTTGGGGCGGCTTCCTGACCCTTTCGGGATAGCGCCTTCCCTGAGGTTCTTGTTTTTGGTGCAGAGGCGATTCTGACCCCTTTTCATCGGGTAGTTCATCGGGTTCCACTGCTACTGGTTCTGAGGTAGATGCTACCGGTATGTCGGGTTCATCCCCAGGTACTCGAGACATGGGGTTGACGCGTTCCTGTGACGCTAAGATCTGATTGACGTGGCGTCTCACAATGTTCTCCCCGACATCCACTGTGTACATTAATGGCCCCTGCCTTGTGCATATCGTTCCGGGTTGCCATTTCTCTGTTCGACAGTCATGGGCCAAGACTGGTTGCCCTACATTGAAGCTCCTTGTCGGCTTCTCATTGATGTGCTGGAATTGTTTGTCCTCAACATTTCTTCGCACATTTGGTCTGAGCAAGTCCAGACGAGATCTCAACCTTCGGTTAAAGAACATCATGGCCGGGGTCTGGTTGGTAACTGCATGTGTCGCGTTTCGGTAGGCTAATAAGAAATTGTCCATCTTATGCTGTAGTGAAATTTCATCGTCGTACATGGCCTTTATCGCCTTCTTAAAGGTTTGTACGAACCTCTCAGCCAATCCATTTGTGGCTGGATGATACGGGGCGGATGTGTAATGCCTTACCCCATTCCTTCTCATAAATTTTTGAAATTCTTCGGACACAAACTGTGGTCCATTATCAGAGCAAATCTGCTCTGGCAAACCGTTTCTGGCAAATATGGTCCGTAGGACTGCAATCGTTTTCTCTGTAGTGGTTGAAGACATTTTTATCACCTCAGGCCACTTTGAATGAGCATCCACTGCTATTAAGAACATTGAGTCCATGAATGGACCAGCGAAATCAATATGCACCCGTTGCCATGGAGAGGAGGGCCACTCCCATGGGTGTAGAGGGGCATGTGGTGGTGCATTTTGGACCTTCTGGCATCCTAAGCAGCTCTTAGTTAGGTCTTCGATTTGTTGATCGATTCCCGGCCACCACACATAAGCCCTAGCAAGGCTTTTCATTTTCACTCCCCCCAGATGACCTTCATGTAGCTCATTTAGCACTCTCTCCCTTAACTTGGGTGGAATTACCACTCTGGATCCACACACCACTGTCCCCTGGCATACTGACAGCTGTTCTCTTCTGGATGAGAATGCTGGCAACAGTGAGTCGCCATGTGTTGGCCAACCCCTCACCGTCAAATCATATACCCGAGACAGCGTCGGATCATTGCGGGTCTCCTTCTCTATATCCGCATTCGTTACTGGCAATCGTTCAATTATTGACGAATAAAATATCTCGATAGGGTCCACTGCTGGTGCTTCCTCCACAGTAGGCAGTGGCAGGCGTGATAGCCCATCAGCGTTCCCATGCTGCTTCGTGCCTTTATATTCTATTTCATATTGATTCGCCCCTAGAAACAGGGACCATCTTTGTAACCATTGTGCAGTCATCACTGGAACGCCCTTCTTAGGATTAAAGATGGAGACAAGTGGTTGGTGGTCAGTCAGCAAGGTGAACTTCTGCCCATGCAGATAGTGGTTGAATTATTTTACTCCCCATACTAGGCTGCGGGCCTCCCTGTCAATCTGGGCGTAGTTGCGCTCGGCTGAGGTTAGTGACCAAGACGCAAAGGCTACTGGCCTCTCCAACCCGTCTGGGAATTTGTGCGACAGCACCGCTCCAATACCATAGGGTGATGCATCACATGCCAAACGAATTGGTAATGCTGGGTTGAAATGGGCCAACACCTCTTTTGATGTGATCAATTCCTTACACTTCTGGAAAGCTCATCTACGTTCGTCATCCCACTTCCATGGTACCCCTGTTTGCAGTAGGGTGTTCAGTGGGTGTAATACCGTGGACAAATTCGGTAAGAACTTGTGGTAGTAGTTTACCAGCCCGAGGAACAACCTCAGTTGTGACACATTTTCCGGTGCTGGAACCTTGACTACTGCCTCAATCTTTTCAGGGGACTTATGTAACCCCTCTTCATCGATGACGTGGCCACAATACGAGATCTGTTTCTGGAAAAACTCGCACTTGTGGCGATTAGCTCGTAGCCCATACTCCTTTAATCTGGTGAGCACCTTCTCCAAGTTGGCGAGGTGATCACTGTCATTTTCGTCCGTGACCAAGATATCGTCGAAATAACACTGGGTCCCTGGAATCCCTTGCAGGACCTGATCCATTGCCCTTTGCCAGATAGCCGGAGCCGAGGCTACTCCGAACACCAGCCGGTTGTATTGATAGAGACCTTTATGAGTGTTAATCGTAAGGTATTGTTTCGAAGCTTCTTCTACCTCCATTTGCAAGTACGCCTGGGCTAGATCAATTTTGGTGAAGCGTTTACCTCCAGATAGCGAGGCGAATATAACCTCAATTCGTGGAAGCGGATATTGTACCGTGTGAAGGACTGGGTTCACTGTCACCTTAAAATCCCCACAGATGCGGACCTTCTTTGGTTCCCCAGGCGTATTACTCAACGACCTCTTCATTACAGGAATGATGGGTGTAGCCCACTCGCTCCAGTTCACTTTGGACAGTACTCCTGAACGTTCCAACCCTTCCAGCTCTGCTTCAACAGCTGGTCTGATCGCATAAGGCATGGGTCTGGCCTTAAGAAACTTTGGGCTTGCATTTTCCTCTATTTTAATCATTGCTGTTATGCCTTTTAGTGTTCCTAGTCCCTCCTGGAACACTTCTTTTTCGTCAGTTAGCATTTTTGACAGTCGTCCAGGTGTGACGTCGTCATCCTTTTTGGCCTCAACCTTCAGTGCCTGTATGGAATGCCAATCTAATTGTATCTTCCGGATCCATTCACGTCCTAGCAGTGGTGGTCCTCCATCTGGCAATACATATATATCCATTTTAGGTATTTCCTGGCCTTTATATATCACTTTCACCCTTATTTTTCCTTTGGGGTAGACTTTTTGCCCCGTATACGTCTTCAAGACAATCTCTGTAGCTTTCAAGGGTATATGTGAAAATAGCCGCTTGTAGTCCCTTTGGTTTATGACTGTTAGGGCTGATCCTGTGTCCAATTCCATTTTCACTTGGACTCCGTCTATCTTGAGTGTAACCCAGATAGTCTGGTGATCCTCCATTTCAGTTACCTTATGTAGTTTCAGACAACCCAGCTCCTTGCTCCCGGAGTCTATGTCACTTTTCTGTTCGTCTGAACCACTGTCCATCACCTGGTGTACCTTTTTGTACTTCTCCTGTGGAGATTTCTTACTGTTGGTTTTCTTCCCAGACCTGCAGACTCTTGCTATGTGTTCTGCTTTTCCACACTGTCTGCACACTTGGTCCTTGAACCAACAATCCTTCTGGTCATGTGTTGTTCTGCCACAGCGATAGCACTTCCCTGTTCCATAGGACATTTCATTGGTGCCATATTCTTGCGGTCTCCGTTGTATCTCTGCAGCGCCCCTTGCGGCTGCTTCGTGTGATACTGCCATACTGAAAGCCTTGTCCAGCGTAAGATCCTTTTCTGATAGAAGCCGTTTCTGGGTTCCTTCACTTTGTAGCCCACACACAAACTTGTCCCTTAACGTATCTGCTAGTCCCGCTCCAAACTGGCAGTGTTTCGATAGCTTGCGCAGTTCCGTTAGGTACTCAGCATTGCTTTCGTCTTTGTGTTGGTTCCTTTTATGGAACTTAAATCGTTCTGCTATTAGCAGCGGTGTGGGGTTTAAGTGGTCCTGTAGGATTTCTACTATGCTTTCGAAATTCTTGTTCACCGGCTTCTCTGGGGTTATTAGATTTCGCAGTAACCCATAAGTTTTTGCACCCATGGAATTTAACAAAACCAGTGCTTTACTAGCATCTGGCACTTCATTCGCCCTGCAGTACACCTCAATACATTACACATATGTCGCCCAATCTTCGACTTCATTGTCGAACGTAGAGATACTGCCACTCTTCGGCATCCCTTGGTGTGATTTAACTGTCAAAAATGGCGTCTCCCGCGCTTCCCCTTCTTCTCCACTGGCACAAAATGGCGTCTCCCGCGCTTTCCTTCCTTCCCGCGCTCGCCCTTCTTTTCCGCTGCGGCTTCTAAAAATGGCATCTCCCGTGCTCTTCCTTTTTATTATTTTTTTTCTCGACGCCGCTTGGTCTTGAACCCGGCTGTTTCTTTACCCTCTCTCCGTTTTTTTTTCTCAACGCCGCTCAGTTTTCAACCCCCGACTGTCGTCAGTCTCTTGCTGATCGTCATGGCTGGGGAACCAAGCCTGGCTCTCCACAGCCTCCCCTGCGATGTTCACTCTCTGCCTGACGACTGGGCGGTTGCTCGTGGTCGACGCCCGTGTTCCTGGCCTCGACTTTTTTTTTATGCAGGTAGATTCGAATCGACACTCGTTGCCACTGTTAGATCCGTGATTCTGAGGGTATGCTGTTATTCAATAACCACACGGATGCTGTAACTTAACAATAAACAGGTCTTTACTAGAGGAGGGTAGTCTCAAGCCTGGGGGTACAGAGACATGCACAAAGCTTATATACAGGTGTGGTCACTGCCGGTACTTACAGTATACAGGAGCTGTAAAAGTAGTTCTGTCTTAAAGGCACATACACTACAGGGTTGACATGAGTTATACCACCATTTCTTTGTCAGGGTAGAATGGAAATCACCACATGCCTGGCGGTATCCGAACACCAGTTAATTTTTAATGTTGACAAATAACCAACCAGATGGCTCACTACCAGCATTTTAAAAAGTGGATGTTGTACTCCAGCTGGTGCAAAGCTGATGCAATTTTCACTACCTTTGGAGACAATCTCACTCCATCTGTTTAAATTTGATTGAAGCAAATTCACACTCAAGAGGCACTACACAGTTTGTGTCAATTCAAAGTGTAATATAACTAGCATTTAAATTAAACTTTTTTGTTTAGAAACTGTTTATCAAGTGCAATTTGCATGTGATTAATAGGGTCACTGAATTAAGTCACAAGAATACACATTTCAAATATATAACTTGATTCCCATAATTAAAGCACCTCAGGGAAGGCAATGTATTTGTCCTGGAGTCAATCAGAATAATGAAACATCTCATTGTGTTTGGGTTTTTATGGAATTGTTCTACATGGTGTAACAGTATCTGGCCATGGTACTGTTTTTGTTTTCTGTTTACTTTAGGAAAGACAAACAAAAGAACTGAGACTGCTTTCTCTCAACATGCAGCCACAATTCCCAGAGGCCAACCTGACTTCAGAATCAGACATACAAACATCCCACGTGGGGAGTTAGTTACAGGCCCTGAAAAGTTCCCGTCAGAGGAGACTTCGGGTGACCTGATGGCTTTTGCCTCAGATTATTATTTAAGATAACACTTGTTGGCAAGTGAAACTTGTGTTATTCTGGGAAAAGAGATTAATTTAAATCATTACTGTCCTGACAAACCGTCGGGTGAATCAAACAGATTAAAAAATAAGCCTGCATATAGCCAACAATGATTTATATCCCAAGCAGGGACTGTCGCATTTGTAAAGGCAATCAAAGATAGGGGAAACAGGCAGTAATTATCTGAAGAAAGTTACATCAGGAACAGATGGTGTTATTAACCGTTTTTCTAGGGTTTCCGCGGCTCTTCAGCTGAAGTTATGCCGGACGAGCGGTAAATTCACCCTCAACCTCACCAACCCGAGCCTTAGTCTGATATGGATCTAAATTGATTCCTTTATCACATTAATACCAGTAATATAAAATGGAAACTTCCATCAAAGTATTTGCATGATCATAATACATAACAGTATAATTGATTCAGTCATGTTCAGCCTTGTAGTCCCAATAGACAGCATTCTTTGCCGACTCTATTTTGTAACTGAAATGAGCAGTAAGGCAGAAGATCAGAAATCATAGGCCTAAGGCTGCAGACGAGAAATGAACAAGTGGACTCAGATTAGGCAGGGAATGTGGAGATAAATGTCGGCCTGCAGCAGAAACAATTTGTGTGCTTGAGAGCTCCTTTTTACAGACTTAATCTATGGAACGCTGATCATGGAGTATCTGCTTAAATTATACAGATGTAGTAACATGTTGGTTGCTGTAGGGATTAACTATTGTAGCAACATGGCTCAACAGTGTTGGTATTAACATTATCAGCTGTGCATTTCAAAGTGGCATCTTCACTTGAGTAAAGTCCTTGTTTGGGAGGCTTCACAATGTTCAGCAACAGAAGATAGATCACTCTGAATTTTAATTACAAGAGGTTTGAATATAAACCAGCTTGTGTTCAAGGTGTCATGGTTGCTACCAGTGCCACGTGCTAGTCAGAGTAGAAATAGAAGGATATTTCAGATGAATACGTGGCTAGAGGAATGGTGCAAGGGGGAGGGATTCAAATTCCTGGGACATTGGAACCGGTTCTGGGGGAGGTGGGACCAGTACAAACTAGACGGTTTGCACCTGGGCAGGACCGGGACTGATGTCCTAGGGGGAGTGTTTGCTAGTGCTGTGGGGGACGGTTTAAACTAAAATGGCAGGGGGTTGGGAACCTGTGCAGGGAGACAGAGGAAAGGAAACAAGGATAGAAGCAAAAGACAGGAAGGAGAAAAGCAAAAGTGGCAGTCAGAGAAATCAAGGGTTTAAATCAAACATGGCCACAGTAAATAATAATTCTAAAAGATCTAAGAGTGTTAAAAAAACAAGCCTGAAGGCTTTATGTCTTAATGCGAGGAACATGCGTAATAAGGTGGATGAATTGGCTGCGCAAATAGGTGTAAATGGATATGATATGATTGGGATTACGGAAACATGGCTCCAGGGTGACCAAGGCTGGGAACTCAACATCCAGGGGTATTCAATATTCAGGAAAGACAGGCAAAAAGGAAAAGGAGGTGGGGTAGCATTGCTGGTTAAAGAGGAGATTAACACAATTGTAAGGAAGGATATTAGCTCTGATGATGTGGAATCTGTATGGGTAGAGCTGAGAAATACCAAGTGGCAGAAAACTTTAGTGGGAGTTGTATACAGACCCCCAAACAGTAATGCAGAGGTTGGGGATGGCATTAAACGGGAAATTAGAGACACGTGCAATAAGGGCACAGCAGTTATCATGGGTGACTTTAATCTACATATAGATTGGGCTAACCAAATTAGTAACAATACTGTGGAGGAGGAATTCCTGGAGTGTATACGGGATGGTTTCCTGGACCAATATGTCGAGGAACCAACTAAAGATCAGGCCATCTTAGACTGGGTATTATGTAATGAGAAAGGAATAATTAGCAATCTTGTTGTGTGAGGCCCCTTGGGGCAGAGCGATCATAATATGACAGAATTCTTCATTAAGATGGAGAGTGAAGTATTTGACTCAGAGACTAGGGTCCTGAATTTAAATAAAGGAAACTATGATGGTATGAGGCGCGAGTTGGGTAGGATTGATTGGGGAATGTTACTCAAAGGATTGACGGTGGATAGGCAATGGCAAACATTTAAAGATCGCATGGATGAACTACAGAATTTGTTCATCCCCGTTTGGCATAAAAATAAAACAAAAAAGGTGACTCAACCGGGACTAATAAGGGAAATTAGGGATAGCAGAAGATCCAAGGAGAGGACATATAAATTGGCCAGAAAAAGCAGCAAACCTGAAGATTGGGAGCAGTTTAGGATTCAGCAAAGGAGGACAAAGGGATTAATTAAGAGGGGGAAAATAGAGTATGAGAGTAAGCTTGCAGGGAACATAAAAACTGACTGTAAAAGCTTCTATAGATATGTGAAGAGAAAAAGATTGGTGAAGTCAAGCGTAGGTCCCTTGCAGTCAGAATCAGGGGAATTTATAATGGTGAACAAAGAAATGGCAGACCAATTAAATACATACTTTGGTTCTGTCTTCACAAAGGAGGACACAAATAACCTCCCAGAGATGTCGGGGAACATAGGGTCTAATGAGAGGGAGGAACTGAATGAAATCAGTATTTGTAGAGAAATGGTGTTAGGGAAATTGATGGGATTGAAGGCTGATAAATCCCCAGGGCCTGATAATCTACATCCTAGGGTACTTAAGGAAGTGGCCCTAGAAATAATAGATGCGTTGCTGGTCATCTTCCAAAATTCTATAGACTCTGGAACAGTTCCCATGGATTGGAGGGTAGCTAATGTTACCCCACTATTCAAAAAAGGTGGTAGAGCGAAAACGGGGAATTATAGACCGGTAAGCCTGACATCGGTAGTGGGGAAAATGCTAGAGTCCATTATAAAAGATGTAATAGCAGAGCACTTGGAAAACAGTGAACATGGATTTACAAAAGGTAAATCGTGCTTGACTAATCTACTGGAATTTTTTGAGGATGTAACTGGTAGAATAGATAAGGGAGAACCAGTGGATGTGGTGTATTTGGACTTTCAGAAGGCTTTCGATAAGGTCCCACATAAGAGATTAGCGTGTAAAGTTAAGGCACATGGGATTGGGGGCAAGGTACTGACTTGGATATAGAACTGGTTGGCAGACAGGAAGCAAAGAGTTGGAATAAACGGGTCTTTTTCCGAGTGGCAGGCAGTGACTAGTGGGGTACCGCAGGGATCGGTCCTAGGACCCCAGCTATTCACAATATATATTAATGATCTAGACGAGGGAACTAGATATAATATCTCCAAATTTGCAGACGACACAAAGCTGGGTGGGCGTGTGTGCTGTGAGGAGGATGCCGAGAAACTCCAGTATGATTTGGACAGGTTGGGTGATTGGGCAGATGCTTGGCAGATGCAGTATAATGTGGTTAAATGCGAGGTTATCCACTTTGGTGGCAAAAACAGGAAGGCATATTATTATCTGAACAGCAATAGATTGGGAGAAGGGGAAGTTCAACGAGACCTGGGTGTCCTCGTGCACCAGTTGCTGAAGGTAAGCATGCAGGTGCAGCAGGTGGTTAAGAAGGCAAATGGTATGTTGGCCTTCGTAGCGAGAGGGTTTGAGTACAGGAACAAGGATGTCTTGCTGCAGTTGTACAGGGCCTTGGTGAGACCACACCTTGAGTATTTTGTGCAGTTTTGGGAACCCTATTTGAGGAAGGATGTTCTTGCCATGGAGGGAGTGCAGCGAAAATTCACCAGACTGACACTTGGGATGGCAGGAATTACGTATGAGGAGAGATTGGGTCGATTGGGCTTATACTCGCTGGAGTTTAGAAGAATGAGAGGGGATCTCATTGAAACTTATAAAATTCTAACAGGACTAGACAGACTAGATGCAGGAAGGATGTTCCCGATGGCGGGGGAGTCCAGAACCAGGGGTCACAGTCGAAGGATAAGTGGTAAGCCATTTAGGACAGAGATGAGGAGGAATTTCTTCACCCAGAGAGTGGTGAACCTGTGGAATTCTCTACCACAGAAGGCAGTTGAGGCCAGTTCATTAAATATATTCAAGAAGGAGTTAGATATATTTCTTAAGGCTAAAGGGATCAAGGGATATGGGGAGAAGGCAGGGACAGGGTACTGAGTTTGGATGATCAGCCATGATCTCATTGAATGGCGGAGCAGGCTCGAGGGGCCGAATGGCCTACTCCTGCTCCTATCTTCTATGTTTCTATGTTTAATAAATGGCAGCAACAGTTGACTGCAATAGTTTCTATGTGAGATGCATTTTGCAGTAAGTTCCTGGTGGGCAGATGCTCATACCACAGGACTGCTCCTAATTCAGCACTAAATTTTCAGTTACATTCAGAGAAACCAAAGGATAGCAGAGGTAAGAAAGAAAAATAATTCATATTGGTGCAGTAAGGCATGTTTGTCTGTGATTGCGGTTGGGCTATATTGCTGTGGCAGAACGGAGTGAGCTTTACTTTGCAGCTGAGGTGGGGGTGCTTGATGCTAACTGCCTTTGATAAGCTGCTACATAATAGACTCATGACTAAAGTCAGAACATGTGGAGTCAGGGGACAAGAATCAGAATGAATAGCAAGCTGGCTATAAAACAGAAAACAGAGAGTAGGGGTTAAAGGTAGTGACTCAGAATGGCAAAGGATGGGAAGTGGTGTTCCACAAGGATTGGTGCTGGGACCACTGTTGTTCACCATTTACGTAACAATTTGGACTCGGGCATTGGAAGTACAATTTCAAAATTTGCAGATGACACAAAATTGGGGGGTGTAGTTAATATGGAGGAGGAATGTGACGAAATACAGGAAGACATCAATAAATCTGCAGAATGGACGTGTAATTGGCAAATGAACTTCAATTTAGATAAGTGTGAGTTGGTACATTTTGGTAGGAAGAATAAGGAGGCCACATACTCCTTGGAAAATAAGTATCTAAATGGGGTTGAGGAGCAGAGGGATCTGGGGGTACAGACACACAAATCACTAAAAGTAGTGACGTAGGTTAGTTAGGCCAGTTAAAAAAAAGCAAACAGAACACTGGGGTTCAATTCTAGAGAGATAGAATTGAAAAGCAGAGAAGTTATGTTAAACTTGTATAGAACCTTGGTTAGACCACACTTGGAGCACTGTGAATTTTGTTAACCAGCCTTCTATGTGGTACTTTGTCAAACGCCTTCCAAAAATCTATGTAGACAACATCCATTGCATTCCCTGCATCAATCATCTCTGTTACTTCATCAGGAAATTCAATTAGATTAGTCAAATACGATATGCCTTTTACAAATCCGTGTTGGATCTCCTTAATTAGCTTAAACCTCTCCAAGTGCCCATTCATTTTTTTCCTTGATTATTGTTTCTAAAACTTTACCCACCACTGATGTTAAACTGACTGGCCTGTAGTTACTAGGATTGTCCTCACACCATTTCTTGAACAACGGTGTCACATTTGCCACTTTCCAATCCTCAGGCACCTCCCTCGCATCTAGGGAAGATTGGAAAATTATGGCAAGCCCTTCTGCTATCTCCTCCCCCAATTCCCTTAGCAACCTGGGATGCAAGCCATCTGGACCAGGCGACTTGTCCAGTCTAAGCATACCCAGTCTTTCTAGTACATCCTGTCTATCAATTTTCACCCTTTCCATTGCTTCTACCTTTTCCACTTCTACCGATATTTTCTCAGCATCAACCTCCTTAGTTAACACCGATACAAAGTACTCATTGAGTATTCTAGCCTTGCCCTGCGCCTCTAAGCATATATCATCTTCTTTGCCTCTAATAGGCCCCACCCTGCCTCTTACTACCCGCTTACTGTTTACATGCCGGTAGAAGATTTTTGGGTTCCGTTTTATGTTAACTGCCATTCTACTCTCATCTTCTCTCTTTGCCAATTTTATTTTCATCTTCACATCCCCTCTCAACTTATTGTATTTGGTCTGGTTCTCCCTTGAAGAATTCACCTGACATGCATCATACACCCTCTTTTTTTGTTTAATTATCTTCTCTGTCTCCCTCGTCATCCAAGGAGCCCTTGCTTTGGTTCCCTTACCCATCCCTCTTGTTGGAATGTACCTAACCTGTACTTGGAACATCTCCTCCTTAAAGATCACCCATTGTTCTGTTACAGTTTTTCCTGTCAGTGTTTGGTTCCATTTTATCCTGGCTAGATCCTTTCGCATCCCATTGAAGTTAGACCTATTCCAGTTTAGAAGTTCCACTCTAGATTGTTCCTTGCTCCTCTCCATTGCTAATCTAAATCTTATGATATGATGATCACTTGTACCCAAGTGTTCTCCCACAGACACTTGGTCGACCTGGCCCACCTCATTCCCCAGCACCAGATCCAGCATTGTCTCCTTCCTAGTTGGGCCAAGAATATACTGGTCAAGGAAATTCTCCTGAACACATTTCAGAAATTCCTCCCCCTCCTTTCCCTTTACCCTAACATTATCCCAATTGATATTAGGTAATTAAAGTCCCCCAATATCTCCACTCTATAGCTCTTGCATATCTCTGCGATTTCCCTGCAGATTTGCTCCTCTACCTCCCTCTCACTATTTGGAGGCCTATAGAATACCCCCAATAGTGTGATCGTACCCTTTTTGCTCCTCAACTCTAACCAAATGGATTCTGACCTTGTCCCCTCAAGAACATCCTCCCTTTCTGTAATGTATACAACATTGAAGGGACTACTTTGTTTTGCGGATGTACATCCTTAGTTGCGAGCGTATATAACAGACGCGTATCGATTTGTATAGTCAGTGCTGAAGTTCCAGTTAACCAGTAAAGATCACTTGAAGTTACTCTCAGTCTCTGCTGCTTTATTATTTTATGTAGTTGTGTATAGCAGTACAAACACAACAAATTGGCGATGAGAATTATGAACTTACGTCTTCCTATTCTGGCATTGCATCCAGAGGACACCGAAACTTGGAAGAAAGGAGCGAGAAGGTAGAGAAAACAGAGCACGCTTGCTAAGCTAGGCAGGGGATACGTAAGTCAAGTGAAAAGTGCACAGTGACTTGCATGATGCTAGCTAACTAGTAAAGAAAGAAAAACGGGTTTGGAAAAAAAAATGGCGATGATTGGCACTATTGCAGCATTTGATAGCAGCATTGAAGACTGGGCAACTTACATTGAAAGAGTGGAGTTGTACTGTGAGGCTAATGGAGTGGAGGTAGAAAAGAAAGCCACTGTTTTGCTGAGTGTTATGGGCACAAAGACATATGGGCTGCTACGTAGTTTATTAACCCCTGAAAAGCCAGCAAACAAAACATTCAAAAAATAGTGGACACACTCCAAGACCATTTAAGCCCCAAACCACTGCTCATAGCCGAAAGATTTAAATTCCATAAACGGAACCAGAGCAAAAATGAAAGCATTTCTGAATATTTGGCAAAGTTGCGCAAATTATCAGAACATTGCCAATTTGGAGTGGGCTTATCAGATGCATTGAGGGACAGATTTGTGTGTGGCATGCAAAATGAAAGCACACAAAAGAAGCTCCTGTCTGAAAAAGACCTCACATTGGAGAAGGCTCTGAGTATCGCAATATCAATGGAAGCAGCAGCACGTGGCGCTTTAGAAATTCAACAAAAATCCTTGGAATATTCAACTAATAAAATGTCACTGAAACAAGAAAAGAAGTGTTATCGCTGTGGCAAAATGTCACATGACCACAATGACTTGGTTTAAAGACAAAGACTGCAGACAATGTGGCAGACAAGGGCACATTGAAAGAGCCTGCAAAGCAAATAAGAAGCAGAAAACTGATACAATACAGAGTAACAAGAAGGTATATCAAGTGACTGAAACAAGAAACCTTTCAAAGAAAGATACAAGAAGGTACACCACGTGACTGGAAACAGTTCAGATAAAAGAAAAAGTGACACAGACTCAGAGGAAGAGGATTTGGCTTGTCTGAAACTACACAGTGTGAAAGAGACAGAGGATCACAGAATAATATGGATTACTCCAGAAGTGGCAGGAGTTAGGCTGAAAATGGAGTTGGACACAGGCTCAGCTTTAACAGTGATCTCTGTACATGACTACAAACGACTGTTTTCACACATATCGCTAAGGCCAACTAAAGTACTGTTAAAGACATACACAGGACAAAGAGTGTGCCCCAAAGGTAAAATAAAAGTGACAGTGACATACAAAGAAAAAATAAACCGCAATTGAACCTCTATGTACTGAAAAATGGAGGACCACCATTGCTGGGACGTGAGTGGCTCAGGAAAATACAGTTGGATTGGCACACCATCCAAGCACTGTTTGTGTCAGCAAAGGAGGACAGCAACGCCACTCCTGAGAGACTGTCACAAATACTCTCTGACTCTCAGGAAGTGTTCAAGAAGGGAATAGGAACACTTAAGGGCATGAAAGCAAAAATTAAGATTGAGGAGAACGCAAATCCAAAGTTCCACAAGGCTAGACCAATGCCTTATGCAAGTCTCCCTTCAGTAGAAGCAGAGTTGGAGAACTTGGAGCAGTTAGGGGTCCTGTCCAAGGTGGATTGGAGTGAATGGGCCACACCTATAGTTCCAGTGATGAAGAAAACCTCCAGCACAAAACCAGGAAAGCCAAGAAAAGTGCTCATCTGCGGAGACTTTAAAGTGACTGTTAACCCAGTCCTCCACACAGTACAGTACCCATTGCCTCGCATTGAGGACATCTTTGCTTCTCTGTCAAGAGGGGAACGCTTCACAAAGATTGAATTGGCCCAGGCCTATCTCCAAATGGAAATTGATGATGCATCAAAGAAGTACCTGACAATAAATACGCACAAAGGCCTTTACCAGTACAATCGGCTGGTATTCGGAATAGCATCAGCTCCTGCAATCTGGCAAAGGTCAATGGACCAAGTCCTGCAGGGGATCCCAGGTTATCTTGATGACATCATCATTACTGGCAAGAATGACAATGACCACCTTTCCAACCTCGAACAGGTGCTCATCAGGTTACGGGAGTATGGGCTCCGAGCGAACCGAGACAAGTGTGAGTTTTTCAAAAAGGAAATCTCATACTGTGGACATGTGATTGACAAGGACGGTTTACACAAGTCTCCAGACAAGATTGAAGCTGTGATTAATGTACCAACACCTGAAAATGTGTCTCAGTTGAGATCATATCTTGGACTGGTGAACTACTATCACAAGTTCTTGCCCAACCTATCCACAGTGTTACATCCACTAAATGCACTGCTACAGACAGGGTCACAATGGAAGTGGAGTGACAGCTGTGAACAAGCTTTTCAAGAGAGTAAAAGACTCATTACTTCAGAAGAGGTGCTAGCTCACTTTGACCCATCCTTACCTATTCGACTGGCATGTGATGCTTCACCCCATGGCATTGGTGCCGTGTTGTCACATAAGTTCCCAGACGGCTCAGAAAGACCAATAGCCTTTGCCTCAAGATCATTGACTACAGCTGAACGCAATTATGCACAGATTGACCGAGAGGCCCTCAGCCTTGTGTGGGGAGTCAAGAAATTCAACCACTACTTGTATGGTCAACAGTTTACACTGTTAACTGACCACCAGCCTCTCATTTCAATCTTCAACCCAAGGAAGGGCGTTCCAGTGATGACGGCACAACGGCTGCAGCAATGGTCACTCTTCCTAGGGGCTCACCTGTATGGCATTGAATACAAGGGGACCAAGCAACATGGCAACGCCGATGGTTTGTCACGTTTACCACTGCCGACCTCAGAGAGAACTACAACAGTTGACTCAGCAGAGGTATTTCACACAACAATAGTTGAGCAGCTACCAGTGACAAACTCCCTCATTGAAAGAGAAACACGCAATGACCCTACATTGTCAAAAGTTTATGACATCACTGTGAAGGGATGGCCAGCGCTTGGTGACTTATTGTTTCCAGCATTCTCAGCTAGGAGGGAGCAGTTATCAGTGTGTCGGGGAACACTGATGTGCGGCTCACGAGTTGTGATTCCTCCCAAGCTTCGTAACCGAGTGCTAGATGAACTGCATGAAGGCCACTTAGGTACGGTAAAGATGAAAAGCCTTGCCCGTGGATACGTGTGGTGGCCGGGAATTGACAAACAGATCGAGGACCTGACAAAGAGCTGCTCAGGATGTCAAAAGGTCCATAACGCACCACCACAAGCCCCTCTCCATCCATGGGAATGGCCCTCATCACCATGGCAACGTGTGCACATCGACTTTGCTGGACCGTTCATGGACTCCATGTTCTTGATTGCAGTCGATGCACATTCCAAATGGCCTGAGGTCATTAAAATGAAATTAACCACATCTGAAAAGAGCATTTCAGTTCTGAGGACCATGTTCGCTAGAAATGGCCTACCAGAACAAATCTGCACAGACAATGGACGACAATTTGTCTGACGAATTCCAAGGTTTCATGAGGAAAAATGGAATCAAGCACTACACATCTGCCCCGCACCATCCAGCTACAAATGGCTTGGCAGAAAGATTCGTACAGACTTTCAAGAAGGCCATCAAAGCAATGTACAGCGAGAATCTACCACTGCAACACAAGATAGACAATTTCCTCTTTGCTTACACGCAGTACACGCAGCCACTAATCAGACTCCAGCGATGATGTTTCTGAACGGGAACCTGAGATCTCGCATGGACCTTCTTAAACCAAATGTACGTCGTGATGTAGAGAACAAACAGTTCAAACATTTGAATGCTAAGCCAACAAGAAGCTTCAGTGTGGGACAGTCAGTTCTTGCTCGTGATTTCCGGATGGAAAAGTGGCAACCAGGTACAATATCCACAAGAGAGGGACCACTGATGTATACTGTGGATGTGGGAGAGAAAGTTTGAGATGTCATGTGGACCAAATTCTCGATGTTCAGGTGGAAAACACCCCTATATCTTGCCCAGACTCACCTGACATGGAAACAGACATTCCTGATTCATCAGCATCAGCACCAGCCTCACCCACAGCTGAGAGCTCTACCTGTGCTGATAGCTCACCTGATGTACCTGTACAGTCTCATTCCCCAAAGCAAAAGAGTCTGGAGAGACGTTACCCAGAGAGGCAGAGGAGGCCTCCCCAGAGACTTGACTTGTAAAAGGGCTGTTGACAAAATAAAATGTTATGTTGGAATTTGAATTTTGTTACTTTTAAGAAAACAAAAAGGTTACTGTAAAGACAGGCTCTGTATGTTAATTATAGAAATTTGCGTTAATATACTATTAAACTGAAGGGGGAGGAAGTGTAATGTATACAACATTGAAGGGACTACTTTGTTTTGCGGATGTACATCCTTAGTTACGAGCGTATATAACAGATGCGTATCGATTTGTACAGTCAGTGCCGAAGTTCCAGTTAACCAGTAAAGATCACTTGAAGTTACTCTCAGTATCTGCTGCTTTATTATTTTAATGTAGTTGTGTATAGTGGTACAAACACAACACTTTCCAACACTACAATGTCTTCCTTAATCAGTACTGCCGCCCCACCTCCCTTTTTTCCTTCCCTATCTTTTCTGAACACCTTGTACCCTTGAATATTAAGTGCCCAGTTCTCACCGTTTTTAAGCCACATTTCCGTTATTGCCACATCATATTGCCACACGGCTAATTGTGCTTGTAGCTCCCCAACCTTATTCATCACACTTTGTGCGTTTATGTACATGCATTCTAAACTCATTTTTGAATTTTTCAGTCTTTCTTAGTCTGCTCCTATCTATTATGGTACTACTACTGCCTCTAGTACTATCTTCTCCAGTACTATCCAACACACTCTGTTATGCACCTTATTCCACTTTTCTACTCCTGTATGCTGGTGCCCATCCTCCTGCCAAGCTAGCTTAAACCCTCCCCAACAGCACTAGCAAACCTCCCCGCGAGAATATTGGTCCTGTTGAGGTATAGGTCCTTCCTCATAGGACAACCCTCTCGTCCCAGCAATCAATCTAGTGAACTTTTGTTGCTCCGCCTCCAAGGCAAGTATATCCTTATTACCTGTAAAGGCGAGAACAGTGTAATTGAGACAGTGATTTGACTCATCGAAATTCCTTCTTGCAGTATACGGTCTCTCAAATCATGGCAGACAAGTACATTTGCATAATCTGACTATTTTCACTTCTGCTGCTTGCTTGAATTTCCTCCTTTAACGCTTGCAAAGCACTAGGGTTACGTTAGAATGGGAACTATAAGCTGAAGTTGTTGCCAGGATCAGCTGAGACAGGCGGGAGTGATGAGTCTTTGAACTTGAAGGTGGCTGAAAGTTTGAGGAGTGATTACTGCAGCTGGGAATAGCTTTTTGGAGTGACTTTTAATTTTTATTTTAGCATTGTACCTCGATATCCTTGGACTTGCTTCTGGCAGTGTGATACCACCGGGACATTTTGCACCCCCCCCCCCCCCCCGCCCTCCCACCCACAGCGAGAGTTCTCAGGAGCAGGTATGGCAGTCCTTCTGGGCATACCTTTGAACGCCATTATCTTGGAGGAAGAGCAGGAAGAGAAGGAGGAAAGGAGAGTGAGGCAACATTTAAGGAGAACGTGCCTCCAGATATTACCTCCCCCCACCCACCCCCAATAAAATATGCAGGCTACACAGGTCCTATGAGATCCTCAGTGAGGTGACATGTATTAGTAGAGTGTGCTTCACCAAAGAGGCAATAGGGGGAAATCTGCAACCAACTGCATGAGGACATTCAGCCACAGTCATCTGGCTGCACTGCTCTTTCTGTGGCTATGAAGATGCCATCTACAATCAACTTTCTTGGCATCGAGTTATTTCAAGTAGCCACAGGGGATCTTTGTAATCTCAGCCAGAGTGCAGTACAGGCGTATGTTAGTTGTACAGGGCCAGTGTTGCAAAATGGTTGGCTAATCTTGTGCTACAAACGACCGAGGTGGCCTTTCTGCCATGGAAGCTTGCTCCTGGGAGGGAGTTGTTGCTGACTGAATCTCTAGAGCTTGTGCCCGAGCAGCCTGGTATCACGTGCCATTGGCATGCTGCTTTTAGGAGGAAGGTTGGAGGCCTGACCTGTACTTCTATCCTGAGATGGTAGCCTCAGACAGCGCGACTCCAGCCATTACCATTCCACTGGGCCTTGGAACTGTGTCCCTAATGATCAGCGGGTTGGCTGGTCTAATATTAGCTATTAGATCGTGAAACCTCTGAGAGACAACAGCCTCTGTTGAGTAAAAAAGAAAGCGATGCAGGGGGTGAGATTGAGATGGCTGCTCTGGTACCCTGCATCTTACTGGTATTATGCACAAGTTTCTCCTGTAGCAGGATTGAGTGAATTAAGTGAATGCTAGCAATTGAGGGCAGTCTCCCAGGTGGCATCAGACAGCTGATGTAATTACCTCCAGCACATTACTCATGCTATACTGTACATGGCCTTTGCACCAGTGGATCCTCCAGTGGATCTGCAAATGAGCTGACCCACAAAATAGTGAGGACTCTGCTCTGCAGAGCATTGATGAATGTAACTCAGGACTTATTGGTGCAAATTGGATGCAAGCCATTGTATGGAATTTGGGACCAATATATTTTTTCAGAGAAACTCTGAGGATAAAATGGGAAGAGATAAAGGGCTAGAATTTTGTCCGCATGTTTTTCAGGCGCTAACTAGCCTCCTAAATATCCAATATGGTGAGCAGGAAGTGTACACTCATTACCAAGTTGAACAGGAACGGTAGCATAGTGGTAATGTCACTGGGTTAATAATCCAGAGGCCTGGATGAATGATCCAGAGATGTGAGTTCAAATCCCACCACGGCAGCTGAGGAATTTAAATTCAGTTAATTAAAAAAATGTAGTATCAGTAATGGTAACCATGAAACTATCGGATTCTTGTAAAATCCCATCTGCTTCACTAATGCAATGCCCTTTAGGAAAGGAAATCTGCCGTCCTTACCTGGTCTGGTCTATATGTGACTCCAGACCCACAGCAATGTGGTTGACTCTTAACTGCCCTCTGAAATGGCCAAGCAAGTCACTCAGTTGTAACAAACCGCTACGAAACACAATAATAAGAATGAAACTGGACGGAGATCCCTGCACCGGCTATGGACACAGCAACGGCACACCCTGCAGAGTCCTCCTCACCAACACGGCACACCCTGCAGAGTCCTCCTCACCAACACCTGGAACGGCACACCCTGCAGAGTCCTCCTCACCAACACCTGGAACGGCACACCCTGCAGAGTCCTCCTCACCAACACCTGGAACGGCACACCCTGCAGAGTCCTCCTCACCAACACCTGGAACGGCACACCCTGCAGAGTCCTCCTCACCAACACCTGGAACGGCACACCCTGCAGAGTCCTCCTCACCAACATCTGGGGACTTGTTGTCTGACATGTCATACTCACAGAATTATACCTTTCAGCCAATGTCCCAAACTCCTCCATCACCATCCCTGAGCATGTCCTGTCCCATCGGCAAGACAGACACACCTGGGGCGGCAGCACAGTGGTATACAGTCGGGAAGGAGTGGCGCTGGGAGTCCTCAACATTGACTCCAGACCCCATGAAGTCTCATAGCTTCAGGTCAAGCATGGGCAACGAAACCTCCTGCTGATTACCACCTACCACCCTCCCTCAGCTGATGAATCAGTACTCCTCCATATTGAACACCACTTGGAAGAAGCACTGAGAGTAGCAAGGGCACAGAATATACTCTGGGTGGGGGAATTAATGTCCATCACCAAGAGTGGCTCGGCAGCACCACTACTGACTGAGTCCTGAAGGACATAGCTGCCAATCTGGGCCTGCGACAGGTTGTGAGAGAACCAACACGAGGGGAAAAACTACTTGACCTCGTCCTCACCAATCTGCCTGTCGCAGATGCATCTGTCCATGACAGTATTGGTAACAGTGACCACCGTACAGTCATCGTGGAAATGAAGTCCCGTCTTCACACTGAGGACACCCTCCATCGTGTTGTGTGGCACTATCACCGTGCTGAATGGGAAAGATTCTGAAAGATCTTGCAGCTCAAAACTGGGCATCCATGAGGTGCTGTGGGGCAGCAGCAGAATTGTATTCCACTGTAATCTGTAAACTCATGGCCTGGCATATCCCTCACTCTACCATTACCATCAAGCCAGGGGACTAGCCCTGGTTCAATAAGGAGTGGAGAAGAGCATGCCAGGAGCAGCACCAGGCGTACCTAAAAATGAGGTGGGAAGCTGCAACACAGAACTACATGCATGCTAAAAAACGGAAGCAGCATGATAGAGACAGGGCTAAGCGATCCCACAATCAACGGATCAGATCAAAGCCCTGCAGTCCTGCCGCACCCAGTCGTGAATGGTGGTGGACCATTAAACAACTAATGGGAGGAGGAGGCTCCATGAATATCCCCATCCTCAATGATGGTGGAACCCAGTACGTGAGTGCAAAAGACAAGGCTGAAGCGTTTGCAACCATCTTCAGCCAGAAGTGCCGAGTGGATGATTCATATTGGCCTACTCCTGAGGCCTGCACCATCACAGAAGCCAGTCTTCAGCCAATTCGACTCACTCCACGTGATATCAAGAAATGGCTGAGCACACCGCATACAGCAAAGGCTATGGGCCCCGACTATTGTGCTCCAGAACTAGCCACGCCTCTAGCCAAGCTGTTCCAGTATAGCTACAACATCTGGCATCTATCCGACAATGTGGAAAACTGCCCAGGTATGTCCTGTCCATAAAAAGCAGGACAAATCCAATCCGGCCAATTGCCGCCCCATCAGTCTACTCTCAATCATCAGCAAAGTATTGACAGTGCTATCAAGCGGCACTTACTCACCAATAACCTGCTCACTGATGCCTAGTTTGGGTTCAGCCAAGACCACTCGGCTCCAGACCTCATTACAGCCTTGGTCCAAACATGGACAAAGGAGCTGAATTCCAGAGGTGAGGTGAGACTGACTGCCCTTGACATCAAGGCAGTGATGCGCTATCAATTACTCATAAAAGACTGAGAGTTAGAAGAGTAACTAAAGGCTTTTATTAACAACAGAATGGAGGTCTGCCTCGCGTGGTCGACCGGTCCATGATACTAAGGGCTGGGGAGCAGTCACCTTTATACTAGGACCTGTGGGAGGAGTCAGCCGAGGCATGTCCAGGCATGTACACAGTGGAATACAAACAGGACAAACAGGAATACAAACAGTGGTTTACCACAGGCAGCACTTGGCTGAGTGTGGCATCAAGGAGCCCTAGTAAAATTGAAGTCAATGGGAATCGGAGGGAAAACTCTCCACTGGCTGAAGTTATACCTAGCACAAAGGAAGATGGTTGTGGTGGTTGAAGGTCAATCATCACAGCCCCAGAACATCGCTGCAGGAGTTCCTCAGGGCAGTGTCCCAGGCCCAACCATCTTCAGCTACTTCATCAATGACCTTCTCTCCAACATAAGGTCAGAAATGGGGATGTTCGCACAGTGTTCAGTGTCATTCACAGCTCCTCAAATAATGAAGCAGTCCATGCCTGCATGCAACAAGACCTGGATGAATTTCAGGCTTGGGCTGATAAGTGGCAGGTAACATTCACGCCATAGAAGTGCCAGGCAATGACTATCTCCAACAAGTGAGAGTCTAACCACTGCCCCTTAACATTCAGCAGCATTACCATTGCCGAATCCCCCACCATCAACATCCTGGGGGGTCACCATTGACCAGAAACTTAACTGGACCAACCATATAAATACTGTGGCAACAAAAGCAGGTCAGAGGCTAGGTATTCTGCGGCGAGTGTCTCACCTCCTGACTCCCCAAAGCCTTTCCACCATCTACAAGGCACAAGTAAGGAGTGTGATGGAATACTCTCCACTCGCCTGGATGAGTGCAGCTCCAACAACACTCAAGAAGCTCGACACCATCCAGGACAAAGCTGCCCGCTTAATTGGCACCCCATCCACCACCTTAAACATTCACTCCCTCCACCACCGGCGTACCGTGGCTGCAGTGTGTACCATCTACAAGATGCACTGCAGCAACTCGCCAAGGCTTCTTCGACAGCACCTCCCAAACCTGCGACCTCTTCCACCTAGAAGGACAAGGGCAGCAGGCGCATGGAACACCACCATCTCCAAGTCACACACCATCCTGACTTAGCAGTATATCACCGATCCTTCATCGTCGCTGGGCCAAAATCCTGGAACTGCCTACCTAACAGCACTGTGGGAGTACCTTCACCACACGGACTGCAGCGGTTCAAAAAGGCGGCTCACCACCACCTTCTCAAGGGCAATTAGGGATGGGCAATAAATGCTGGCCTCGGCAGTGACGCCCACATCCCATAAATGAATAAAAAAATGCATTGGCTGGAAAGTTAGGAATCCTTAAAGTTCAGTCCTGCTTGTCAACATCAGCAGCTTCTGGATTCCATGTATATCATCCCAGTAATGGAATTTTGCATCTCAGCTTGCAGACTGCAGAGAAAACCTTGTTCTTGCTTCTAGACTCCGTATAGTTCAAAGCCATGTAGATTTGTTGATGATAGTCTTCTTCATGCCAGGGTTCTGCAGTATGAAAGAAATGTGGTTAGGTGTCTTGTGTTTTGCAAGATTATTGATTGGAGCAGTGCTATAAGTTTGCTGGTGCTTAAGGAAGACATCCATGTTTACGTCATAAACACATATACTGCCTGTGGAATAAAAACAGAAAAATGCTGGAAACATTCAGCAGGTCAGGCAGCATCTGTTAACATTTCAGGTCGATGACCTTTCACCTGTCTGTGGATCTTTGCTCCAATTATTGTTATTATTACTGAGAAGTTTGTCTTTTGTATATAGGAATTTAAATGCAAAATTAGCCATTACTTGTTGAATCAAATAGCTGGAGTATACACTGGGCAATTGCAAATCTGTGATTTGCCCACTGGTATCAGTACAATTTTTTGGAGTCTTTCTTTGCTTCCAGAAACCACCCAGGCAAGTTTCATAAGACAACTGCTCTTGTTACCGTTGTCTTTAGTTGTGCCCTGTTGTTATACTGTATAATATTGAAATAAACTGATTTACATTAACTTTCACCAATTGGTGAAGCTGAACTGAGTCCCAGAAACTGAATTTAGTGGGAGCTTGTACAGGCAGTAAGTAAAGAAAATATGAAAGAAGGGGACTGAAAACCAATCTGCGCAACCAGAAAATAAAGGAACAACTTATGAAATTA
This sequence comes from Somniosus microcephalus, assembly GCF_052327205.1. NCBI lineage: Eukaryota > Metazoa > Chordata > Chondrichthyes > Squaliformes > Somniosidae > Somniosus > Somniosus microcephalus. Next base: position 119,283,788 of record NC_140995.1, read on the forward strand.
AGATGTCCTTCAGAGTAATAATGGAAATAAAAGATTAGTTAAAAGAAAAGGAGTGAAAGAGACAGCTTTTGCCCAAAGCGTCAAGGTTGGGTCATAGAAACATAGAAACATAGAGATAGGAACAGGAGTAGGCCATTCAGCCCTTCGAGCCTGCTCCGCCATTCAATGAGATCATGGCTGATCTTCGTCTGAGATCATAGCTGATCTTACCAGTTCAGTACCCGGTCCCCGCCTTTTCTCCGTAACCCTTAATCCCCTTAGCCTTCAGAAATATATCCAATTCTCTCTTTAAAATATTTATTGAATTAGCCTTCACAGCCCTCTGTGGCAGGGAATTCCACAGGCTCACCACTCTTTGAGTGAAGAAATTCTTCCTCATCTCTGTTTTAAATGATTTGCCCGCTATTTTTAGACTGTGGCCCCTGGTTCTGTGCTCCCCGGCCATTGGAAACATTCTCTCTGAATTCAGCCTGTCCAGGCCTGCCATAATTTTATATGTTTCGATGAGATCCCCTCTCAATCTTCTAAACTCCAGTGAGTACAAGCCCAAACTATTTAATCTCTCTTCGTAGGTCATTCCCGCCATTCCAGGTATCAGCCTGGTGAATCGCCGTTGCACTCTTTCCATGGCAAGAACATCCTTCCGCAGATGGGGCGACCAAAACTGTACACAATACTCCAGATGCGGTCTCACCAGCACCTTGTACAGCTGTAGTAAGGTATCCCTATTCCTATACTCGAACCCCCTTGATATGAAGGCCAACATACCATTTGCCTTCTTAATCGCCTGTTGCACCTGCATGCTCTCCTTCAGTGACTGGTGCACAAGAACACCCAGGTCCCTCTGCACTTCCCCATCTCCCAATCTATTGCCATTTAGATAATAATCTACCCTCCTGTTTTTACCCCCAAAGTGGATAACCTCGCATTTATCCACATTATAGTGCATCTGCCACGTATCCGCCCATTCCCCCAACCTGTCCAAATCGCACTGTAGCCTCCTGACATCCTCATCAGAGCCCACCCCTCCTCCTAGTTTAGTGTCGTCAGCGAATTTGGAAATATTGCATCCAATTCCCTGATCCAGATCATTTATATATATTGTGAACAGCTGGGGTCCCAGGACAGATCCTTGCGGCACCCCGCTGGTCACTGCCTGCTACTCCGAAAACGAGCCGTTTATTCCAACTCTCTGTTTTCTATCCGCCAGCCAGTTCTCTATCCACGTTAATACTTTGCCCCCAATTCCATGAGCCTTAATTTTGCATGATAATCTTTTGTGTGGAACCTTATCGAAGGCTTTCTGGAAGTCAAGGTACACCACATCCACTGGCTCTCCCCCATCTATTTTACCAGTTACTTCCTCAAAAAATTCCAGCAGATTAGTCAAACACGATTTACCCTTTGTAAATCCATGTTGACTCTGTCCGATCCTTTCCCCATTTGTCAAGTGCTCCGCTATTTTATCCTTAATAATGGACTCTAGCATTTTGCCCACAACCGATGTAAGGCTTACTGGTCTATAATTCCCTGCTTTCTCTCTACCCCCCTTTTTAAATATTGGGGTAACATTAGCTACCCTCCAATCCACGGGTACTGTTCCCGAGTCAATGGAGTTCCGGAAGATGATCCTTAGAGCATCTGCTATCTCCAGGGCCACCTCCTTAAGTACCCTAGGATGTAGTTTATCAGGCCCCGGGGATTTGTCGGCCTTCAGTCCCCTCAACTTACCCAACACCATATCCCTAGAGATACTAATTTCTGTCAGCTCCTCCCTCTCATTAGTCCCTATGTTTGCCGATATTCCTGGGAGGTTATTTGTGTCCTCCTTTGTGAATACAGAACCAAAGTATGAGTTTAATTGGTCTGCCATTTCCTTATTCTCCATTATATATTCTCCCGAATCGGACTGCAAGGGACCGACTTGGGATTTTACCAGTCTTTTCCTCCTGATATACCGATAAAAGCTCTTGCAGTCTGTCTTTATGTTTGCTGCAAGTTTACTTTCGTATTCTATTTTCCCCTTCCTGATTAATCCCTTTGTCCTCTTTTGCTGTATCCTGTACTGCCCCCAATCTTCCGGTCTGGTGCTTTTTTTTGCCAGTTGATATGCCCTTTTTTTTGATTTTATGCTGTCCCTAATTTCCCTCGTTATCCACGGTTGAGTCACCTTTTTAGGTTTATTTTTATGCCAAACCGGTATAAACATGTTCTGGAATTCTTCCATTCTATCTTTGAATGCTTGCCATTGTCTCTCCACTGTCAATCCCCCCAGAAACACCACCCAATCAATCTTACCCAATTCCCGTCTCATACCCTCGTAATTCCCTTTATTTAAGTTCTGGACCTTAGTCTCTGATTCAATTTCCTCACTCTTCATCTCGACTGAGAGCTCGATCATATTATGATCGCTCTGACCCAAGGGGCCTCGTACAAGAAGATTGCTGATAAGTCCCTTCTCATTGCACAATACCCAGTCTAAAATGGCCTGATCTCGAGTCGGCTCCTCGACATATTGGTCCAGATAACCGTCCCGAAAACATTCCAGGAATTCCTCCTCCTCAGAATTTTTACTAATTTGGGTAGTCCAATCAATATGTAAATTAAAGTCACCCATGATGACAGCTGTGCTCTTATCGCACGCTTCTCTAATTTCCCTTTTTATGCCTTCCCTCACCTCCATATTACTATTTGGAGGCCTATATATCACACCCACTAACGTTTTCCTCCCCTTGCTATTTCTCATTTCTACCCATACAGATTCCGTTTCATCCGAGTTAATATCCTTCCTTTCCATTGCATTAATCCCCTCCTTTACCAGCAATGCTACCCCACCTCCCCTACCTTTTTGCCGATCCTTCCTAAATATTGTATATCCCTGGATGTTAAGTTCCCAGCCTTGCCCACCCTGCAGCCACGTTTCTGTAATCCCAATCAAATCATACTTGTTTACCTCTATTTCCACAACTAATTCATCCACCTTGTTCCTAATGCTTCTAGCATTAAGATACAAAGCCTTCAGGCTTGCTTTTTTCACACTCTCATTATGAATTAGTTTGGCCCTTTGTGTTTCTCTCCTTTGCTTATTGCTTCTCACCTTTCTACCATCTATTTCTGACTTCATATGACTTCCCTCTTTTCCACTACCTAGGTTCCCATCCCCCTGCCAAATTAGTTTAAATCCTCCCGAACCGCCCTAGAAAATATTACCCCGAGGACATCGGCTCCCTCACAGTTCAGGTGTAGACCGTCCCCTTGGTACAGGTCACTCCTCCCCAAGAACTGGTTCCAATGCCTCAAGAATTTAAATCCCTCTCCCTTGCACCACTGCTCAAGCCACGTATTTAGCTTATCTATCTTACTCTCTCTAAACTTATTTGCTCGTGGCACTGGTAGCAATCCAGAGATTACTACCTTTGAGGTCCTACTTTTCAATTTAGCTCCTAACTCCCTAAATTCAGCTTGTAGGACCTCCTCCCTCTTTTTACCTACATCGTTGGTACCTACATGTACCACGACAACTGGCTGATCCCCCTCCCCCTTCAGAATGCTCTGCACCCGCTCCGAGACATCCTTGACCCTTGCACCAGGGAGGCAACATACCATCTTGGAGTCTCGGTCTCGGCCACAGAAACTCCTATCTATCCCCCTTACAATTGAATCCCCTATCACTATAGCCCTATCCCTCTTTTTCCCGCCCTTCTGTGCAGCAGAGCCAGTCATGGTGCCCTGAACCTGGCTGCTGGTGCCTTCCCCTGATAAGTCATCTCCCCCAACAGTACCCAAAACGGTAAACCTGTTTTGGAGGGAGATGACCGCAGGTGACTCCTGCACTACCTTCCTGCCTTTACCCTGCCTTTTGGTCACCCATTTACTGTCTGAGCTAGCCTTTACCTGCGGTGTGACCAACTCACTGAATGTGCTATCCACAACATCCTCAGCATCGCGTATGCTCCAGAGTGAGTCCATTCGCAGCTCCAGCGCCGCCATGCGGTCCGCTAGGAGCTGCAGCTGGACACACTTCCTGCACACATAGTTGTCAGGGACAGTGTCCCTGATTTCCCACATGGCACAGGAGGAGCATGACACGGGTCTGAGCTGCCCTTCCATGACTTAACCCTTACAATACCTTTTTATTTACTACGATTTAGCTTAATTATTGAATTTGGGTCTGTTATGTCTCCAACCAAATATTGGCAAGACCGAAGCCATTGGGCCAGAAATTCGCGGCCAGAAGCGTGAGTACGGTCGGGGTACTCACGCATTTGGCCGTTGGAAATGCCGGCGTTCAGCAGGAACAGCGCATGCGGGGAACGCCGGCATTTCCAGACCCAAGGTCTATTCACAGCGCGTGCGACTGCACAGGCAGCGCTTGCGCAGTGAACTTTGTGGATTTCAATGATGGGTTCAGTGAGGGTAAGTACTTAGAAGTTACACTTGAAAAAAGCAAGTGTAAAGTTGTTCATTGGCTGCGGAGGAAGATATATTTTATCGTGGAGCTTCTGAAATGCAATATTTTTGTTTGGGAAAGGGAGGGAAGTTATTTTAAGAAATTTTAAGTAAGTTTTAAAGTTAAAATTTTTTTTTTTTTAAAAGGGTTTTCAGAACGGTAGGTAGAAGGAGCAATTGTGGCTGTGTGAATGGAATGTGAGAATGAGTTATGTATGTATGTCCACATATATTCCTTTACGTATATGTATGTATGTTTTATATTCCTTTACTAATGTGTATGAATGTATGTTTTTAATTATGATTTTCCAATAAGTTACTTTCTCTGAAAGTCATAATTAAATAATACATTCATACACATAAGTAAAGGAATATATACATAACACGCAAAGGAATACATACAGACATACATACTTTCAGAAGCTCCACGATAATAAATATCTTCCTCTGCAGCCTCTGGAAGAACTGTACCCATGCTTTTTTCATGTGTAAGTTGTAATGACTTGACCTCACTGAAAGCATTAATGAAAGCGGCGAATTATACTGCGCACGCGCTGCCTGTGCAGTCGCACGCGTTCTGCCTCTGAACCCCTTCGTTCAGAGGACAGGAAATGCCGGTTTTCCCCACATGCACTGTGCATGCTGAAAACCGGCATTTCATCCGGCCAGATGCGTAAGTACCCCGACCGTACTCGCGCATTTGGAAGGGAATTACTGGGCCAACATTTTACATGTCAATAAAATGAAAAATTTAACAATTGCACGACTTGCCCCCTCGCATCTGCGACTGAGGGTCCAAGGAGGTGCATTGCGCAAGAGGTCATCATCGTACGTATCCTCACACTGTTCCCTTTGGGGAACTGTATGAAGTGGTGGAAGATTTATGGCCGTGATTAACGCTCATTCCGTGACCGTAACCATCTTTGAACCAGCCATTAGGGTGGTTAGTCCTATGGCGGGAGGGTTTTACGGGCTCCCACAACCCATCTGAGGGGGGGGGCCACCAACACCCACGGACGCAAGTATCCCGCTGGATGTCCACCCAGAATTTAAAGTTGGAGCTCCGACTCCACTTGCCGGGACTGTCTGGAGTGGGGTTCAAAACCCTACTCCTTCTGGCCCAGCGGCGGGGATGCTTACTGCTACGCAAAAGGCCCACTCCGCACAAAAGGTGACACCCATACGTTTCCTGTGCCTTTTCCCTCCCCGTGACTGGAGCCCTATGCTGCCATTTCACGTTGCTAATCGGATTGGGCCTTTGTCATAGCGGTAGGATCCCCGCCGCTGGGCCAGATCAGGGTAGGGTTTCGAACCCCGCTCCAGACAGTCCCGGCAAGTGGAGTCGGAGCTCCGGCTCTAAATTCTGGGTTGACATCCAGTGGGATATTTGCGTCCGTGGGTGTGGGTGGCCCCCCCTCCTTGTATAGCTTGTGGGAGCCCGTAAAACCCTCCCGCCATAGGACTAACCGCCCTAATGGCTGGTTCAAAGATGGTTACGGTCACGGAATGAGCGTTAATCATGGCCATAAATCCTTCCACCACTTCGTACAGTTCCCCAAAGGGAACAGTGTGAAGACACGTATGACGACGACATTGCTAAATAAATAAATGGAATTAAAAAAATTCTTTTAGGGCTTTTAAAAGACTTTAAATTGCTTTAATTCTCTTTAAAACTACTTCAGATTACTCAAAATAATGTAAACATTTTAAAAAGTTTATAAAAGTTACCAAAATCTTCAAAAAACTTCCAAAAACCTATTTAAACTGCTGCTTTGCATGTAAAAATGCTTAGCAGCTTGACAGAAACATTGGGGGCGTGTCCAGTGAAACTGAGACCTCAAGGGGCGTGTCTCACTTGCACTGCATGCTCCTGGCTTCGCGCTGGCTGCACTCCTGGGCGGCGTGACGTCATACGCTGCCCGGGATTCTTCTTTTTCAAACACCAAGTCCAGGCGTCCCTGGAGCTGATCGGCAGTAGCGCGGGGTAAGTGCATATACGGGGCTTGCACGCGCGGCAAGCCCCGTTCACCAATTTCTGGCCCATTGTCTTTGGTCCCCACCACAAACTCCATTTCCTAGCCACCGACTCCATCCCTGTCCCTGGCCACTGTCTGAGGCTAAACCAGACCGTTTGCAACCTTGGTGTCATATTTGATCCCAAGATGAGCGTCCGAACACATATCCGGTCCATCACCAAGACCGGCTGCTTCCACCTCCGTAACATCGCACGACTAAGCCCCTGCCTCAGCCCATCTGATTTTGAAACCCTCATCCAGGCCTTTATCACTTGACTATTCTAATGTTCTCCCGGCTGGCCTCCAATATTCCACTCTCTTAAGCTTGAGCTCATCCAAAACTCTGCCGTTCATATCCTAACTCGCACCAAGTCCCATTTACCCATCACCCCTGTGCTCGCTGAGCTACATTGGCTCCGGGTCCAACAACGCCTCGCTTTAAAAATTCTCAACCTTGTTTTCAAATCCCTCCATGGCTTCACCTCCCCTCCCTATCTCTGTAACTTCCTCCAGCTCTACAACCCTCCTAGATCTCTGCGCTCCTCTAGTTCTGGCCTCTTGCGCATGCCGTGGTGGAGGGACTGAATGTTTAAGGTGGTGGATGGGGTGCCAATCAAGCGGGCTGCTTTGTCCTGGATGGTGTTGAGCTTCTTGAGTGTTGTTGGAGCTGCACTCATCCAGGTAAGTGGAGAGTATTCCATCATTGGCAGCTGTACCTTTAGCTGCCTAGGCCCTAAGCTCTGGAATTCCCTCCCTAAACCTCTCCGCCTCTCTACCTCTCTTCCCTCCTTTAAGATGCTCCTTAAAACCTACCTCTTTGACCAAGCTTTTGGCCACCTGTCCTAATATTTCCTTATGTGGCTCGGTGTCAACTTTTGTTTGATAATCGCTCCTGTGAAGCGCCCTGGGACGTTTTAATACGTTAAAGGCACTATATAATTGCAAGTTGTTGTTGTTGATGTATGAATATAGAAAATGAAACTAAAATATGATTACTTTGACTTTGAACGTTGTCCTTTTAAAAAAAATCTTTCCCAATTGTCTTCCCTTTCCTCCCGAAGGCACTAGCTCCTTTTAAGGTATGGTTGCACTGGCTTTGTCATCCTCTCATACATCACTTTATATGTGAGCCTATACAGTGAGTGTTGGCAGGCTATTTGATTGTAGGGGACATCACAACCAAGTCAATCCCATCCTTATCTAATGTGCATACACATGCACTTTCCAGCAGCAGTCAATGAATAACAATCAGGAGAAAGGACTCTGGCTGATTTTTGATTGTCCTTGCTGGAGGACACTGAAGCCAAATATAGCACCCCTTCCTGCTGCCTGGAAGAGATTTAAGCCATTGAACGAGGCTGCAACTATTAAACATTAAGAAAGAGCGCAGAAAGAAGCAAGTGATAACCACTGTAAACTCTGACTGAGTTGAGCTTGAAAGCCCTCTATTATTATTTCTTTCATTTCATAAATGAACAAATGCTAACTTTTAAAAAATAAAGATTTATCAAGTTGTTTACATCTTAAACTGGAAGTCTCAATTGTCATTTGATTAGTACAAAAGATAATGTGCCACCATGTCTCAGGGTTCATCCTTCCATAAATGAGAATTCTTAAATATTCTTCTGTTCTATCTGGAAGCTCTTAATCACGGGAATATGCTACAGTTGTTTTGAATGGCAGAGGTTGTGATTGTCTTTATGGCAAGCCTCAACAAATTAGGCAACGCTGCTCCTTCAGATCTGATGCTTCCTGGCATAAATCACACACACAGGATGTATTTTTCCTTTATTAAATTATTCTTTGAAGTATCTGTAAGCAAAGTGAGAGCCATAAATCAGGACAACCAGAAATCAATCAGGCACGGGGTATTCATGTTTGGCTAATTAGGCCACACAGACTAACATTGAGGTTTCTTCACCTGATTATACTCCAAAGTGTGCTCACAGGCAAGGCTTCACTTTGTAAAAAAAATAAGGTTTCCTTATTGTTCCCATTCATTTAAAGTCAATGTGCATGTTTTCTGTTGACTGGCTTAATGGTTGGTTGAAATTTGTTACCAAATTTTTGAAACTACTCAATCAGTGAGTCCTTCAGGTCTGCCAACAGAAAATGGCAGATCATCTTTATGTAGTCTTGACACATCCTAGAAATTAAGCCTCTAAAATAAATTGCCATAAAAATAGCAATTGCTGGAAATACAACAATGTTGAGTTGAACAATTTCAGATCATAACCACTTCTCCCATTATTTCGGACAGCAGGTGCTGGTAATTGCTCTACTGCTGCCATTCACAGCTCCTCTAGACCCATCTTTTGTTTCTTTACTTGTCCCATTACCACCTCCTTTTGCTCACATCAGCATCCCTTTAGTCATTTAATCATCCTGCCTCCGCATCGTGAGCGGTGAAAACGGTGTACTAAATTGAAAGAAGTACATGTAAATTGCTGTTTCACCTGGAAGGAATGTTTGGGGCCCTGGGTGGTGGAAAGGGAGGAGGTGAAAGGGCAGGAGTTACATCTCCAGCACTTGCACGGGAAGGTGCCATGGGAAGGTGAGCGATTGTTGGGGGTGATTGAAGAGTGAACCAGGGTGCCGCGAAGGGAATATTGGGCTGTTCCTGTTGGCCTGAGCCTATTAATCTTATTTTCTTTTGTGAGCTTTAATTTCCTATCTTCTTTTGACAGGGTATATGTCAAGGGTTTTGAGGAATTACACAGAGCTTGCCTGTGATGGAGAATATATCTCATTGCGATGCCCTCATAGAACAACCATCAGTATCCAGTCTTCATTTTATGGCAGAAGGGCACCCAGCCACCAGATGTGCCCATCTCGCTACCCACAAACTTTCAAAGACCTTGAGATGGAAGATCTGTCCTGTTCAGCTATCACATCCTTGCAGGTAAGTTTCAGACAAAGTATCTGAAACGAAGGGGGGAATTTTTATCTATCTCGCCCATCTTAAGATTTTAAACTTTCTGTCTTTCTGCCTTGCTTTCTTTCTTTTTTTCTTGTTAATGCCTGACTATTTCATGGCAGGAGACCACTTGTAATATGCAAATTGAGGTCCTATGACGTACATAGGATCCCGACCTATGTATGTCATAGGACCTCTGTCCATCTGTACCGATGTTGAGCGGCCGAAACAGCGGTCCTTTAAGGGAGCGCAGGAGGCCACCCAAAAAATGGCTCCAAAATATTTTTTTAACTTTTATTTTTGTGGGGCCAGGGGTAGCAGGAGCGCGCTTTATGGGCTCACAAAAATACTCTGGCCAGCAGCCAGCCCATGCACGGGCCTCGGCGAAAACCCTTCCCCCTGACCCACAGGTGCCGACTGTCAGCCTGCTCCATCTAAAATATAAATCAACCCACCCTTTCTCTTTCTCTCGCACTCTCTTTTAAAAATCACAAAATAAACTTTATCTGAGTAAAGCTTTTGAAATTTGTCCTATAGCTTTTATTCAAATAATTTTGAAAAACAACTGAGCAAAATCTTTTGCATGCTAAAGAAAAATATTCAGCTGATGAAATGTGAGTGAGGGGGAGGTTGATTGTTAAGTGTGTGTGTATGTGTGTGTGTTATGCCATGGGTGGTGTAGTTTGGTGTAGTTTTCACTTTGCACCTGTGGAACTACAAAATCAGAAAGCACTGTGACATCCCACATCATATGATAGCAAGATAGAAAATGACCAGGGAACCATGGCACATCTATGAAACACATCAAGGGAGTTGAGAAATTTACCCCAGTCTGTGGGACTACAATACTCAGAATGTACAAATGACAACCTATATCACGACATCTAGGCAGAAAACTTAACAAATAATAACTGCAATATGTGAGGACCAGAAAAGAAAAGTATTTTTTTCATTATTTTATAACAGATTAATCAATTAAATAAAAATTCTGAGCTAACCGTGTTTAGGATGAGGTTTATTGTGACATTTGCAGGGATGAATGTTTGCACTGGGGCCATGCAAATCCATTGTGGGAAGTAAGGGGAGAAATAAATATTTTAGAATTCTGCAACTGATTAAGAAAAATCAGGATGGGATGAAAAAACTATGAAATAAAGTTCTAGTATTTTGTGCAATTACTGGAAATCTGCCTTGGAAAGCAGAGTTTAAAAAATTAGGGCTGGAAATTCATTATATCCCAGGAATGGGCAGTATAATTAGAAAAGTTGGAGAATTAGCACCAGGCGCTAATATTTAAACTGCGTTTTTTGTTTTTATGTCTTATAATACTCCTGTGCAGCGCCTTGGGACATTTTACTACGTTAAAGGTGCTATATAAATACAAGTTGTTTGTTGTTGTTGCATGCAAAATTCATTCTCACTGTTCAAAGAAATGATTGGAGCGCTAATTCAAGTCTTTTAGCCCAAACTCATTGGCGTTACACTCAAAGGGTGGACCAATCAGGTGCAGTCTAATCGCAAGCCATGATTGCCACAGGCTTTTTCCAGTTCTCAAAGGGGAGGTTCATTGATGCTGCAGAACCTCATTCTCAGCATTGGTGGCTGTGCAGCTGCCTCAGCAAGCAGAAGCAGGACAAGGAGAAGGAACCAGAGGGCTGAAGCAGCTGTACTCAGGGCAGACCCACGCCCCAGGGAGAGAGCCCGCAGATTCTGTGATCAAACATTGGAGGCGTTGGTGTTCGCTGTGGAGAGATGGAGGGCTGTGCTCTACCTAGCAAGTGGCAGGAGGCCCTTGCCGCAAGTCTTCTGAACCATGTGGCGGGAGGTAGCGCAGCACATCTCGGGCAGCACTGTGGTCCTCAGGACCCACACACAGGGCAGGAAGAAATTTAGTCACCTCACTCGGGTGGTCAGGGTGAGTGAATGCTTCAACAAGTGCTACATATCACCATCTGTACCACAATCTTTACACACTGCCCAAAGCACCACACCCGCAGCACTCACCCACCAACAGTCTCTACCTACCAACACTCACACCCACATCTCACACCTTGCACACAATGACATCTGTTCAACTATGGCAGGCACTTCACCCAAACACATTGCTCCACACTCACTCACACACTTTCCTTTCTCTTGCAGGTCAAGGTGACTCACAACAGGAGGGTGCAGGAGTGCACAGGCAGAGGACAAGCTGACACCCAACCACGGTCTGCGCTGGAGAATAGAGTGCTACAGATTACTGGGCACCAGGTTGTGGGCGCCATGGCCGCCAGTGACGTTGACTCCCTTGGGGACAACAACGGTATGTTCATCCCTACTCCTTCTTCTCACATCCCACTTCCCCCTCACCTCAAAAGCGTTTCGCATTTTTTAGCTAATCATACTGTATGCATGCTTTTCTCCTTTCCTGCCCCCCTCCCTTCACCTTAACCCGACTCTTGTGCATTTATGCTTTCAGATAATGAGCAAGCACCTGAGCCGCCTGTCCCTGAGGGCACCATAGAGAGTGAGGCGGGAGAAGAGGACGAGGAAGAACACACCGCGTCACTGCATGTCTCACCCACAGGCACCAGCTCAGATACTAGCACTACGCGTTCTTTAGAGGCTAGTATAGTAGCGGGATCTGCACAGGGTGAGGCACTGGGGACGAGTGGGCTGCAGCAAGGCCAGGGGGAGAGGGTAGCTCGGGGGCCAGCTCCCTGGAGAGCAAGTTTGCGCATGAGTTCTGCTGCACAGGACTCAGATGAGGACTGTGGTAAACCACTTTTATCGTTCACTATCGTTACACTATAGTTATCACTGTTGTATTGTTATCACTGTTCTCACTGTTGTATCACTATACGAGGTCGCCTCTTGTCGCGCTGTTATACCTGGGCTGACCACCTCCGACTCCGCCCATGGCTCCACCTACCTGCCCAGGTATAAAGGTAGTCGACTGGCTGGTATTCCTCCTTGTTGGACCCGATCACCCACGAGGGTGGGCTCTGTTATTTAGTCAATAAAAACCTTTAGTTACGTTCCTAACTCGTCGCTTTTTATTGGACGAATTGATAGGTATATCAATTTTATTGACTAAATTTTAAAGATGTCTACTACTGGCCAGCCAGAAGCCCTCCCAGAAGCACAGCCACAGCAGCTTTCAGACACCGGGCTACGCCAGCCACACCAGCCGGCTTGGCTGCAAGCCCTCAAACCACCGTACCTGGATCTAAACCCACAGGCAGCAAACTCAGCCCTCAACTTCAAACACTGGCTGGACTGCTTCGAATCCTACCTGGAAGAATCCGGCGTCCCTCAGAGATCCAAACTAAGAGTTCTGAATGCCCAAGCGAGCCCGAGAGTATACGCACTCATCCAGGACACGACTACATACGAGGCTGCTATCAACCTACTGAAACAGCAGTACCGGAGCCCGGTAAATTACATGTACACCAGGCACCTCCTAAGATCCCGCCCGCAACAGCCAGGAGAGTCTGTAGCTGAATTTTTACGGGCGCTAAGAGCACTCGGCAGGAACTGTGACTTTAAAGCGGTGACAGCTGTTGAAAATACGGAAGATAATATCCGCGATGCCTTTGTGAAAGGCCTACGGTCCGACTACTCACGGCAAAGACTGCTTGAAGCTAAAGACCTCGACCTGGACAAAGCTGAAGCCCTCGCTCTCTCCCTAGAGGTGGCCCATCAGGACCAGGAGGCGTTTTCCAGGTACTGCTCGCGACCCTGGGACTCGGGCCTGACCCCTACTGCAATACCCTTCGCAGCGCCGCCCCCGGGACCTACCTCAGCGTCGGCGTCCCGGACCCGACCGGGACCGCCACCCCCGGTACCGGCTCCGACATCGGGCACCCGCGATCGGGCCGCCGACTGCTTCTTTTGCGGCCAGGAGAAGCACCCGAGGTCGCGCTGCCCAGCCAGGAACTCTACCTGCTCAACCTGCAGGAAGAAAGGCCACTTCTCTAAGGCCTGCAGGAGCGGATCTTCAGAGGCCAGCAGTGCCTCATGCGAACTGTGGGGGCGGCCATCTTCTTTCAAGGCAACTGAGGCCAGCATCCCCACACGTGAGTCATGGGGGCGGCCATCTTTGATCAAGGCAACCGACCCCAATAGTGCCTCATGTGAGTTATGGGGGCAGCCATCTTCTCCGCCATTTTGTCCTACCTCGTGGGAGACGCCATTTTACCCACCACGCCCGACTGCCACCGGGCCCCCGGACCCGACGACCGCCTCGCCCGCAGACGACAACGACTCGCTTACCTACACACTAGCCTCCGTCACTCTGGATCAAGCCCGCCCACACCACCTGTCCAAGTCGATGATGGACATCAAAGTAAACGGCCACGCCACGACCTGCCTGTTCGACAGCGGAAGCACGGAGAGCTTCATCCACCCAGACACGGTGAGCCACTACTCCCTCCCTGTCCTGCCAACGCGCAACCGAATCTCGATGGCATCGAGGTCCCACGCCACGGACATTAGCGGCTACTGCGTTGTGACCTTGTCGGTTAACGGTACGGAGTATAAAAATTTTAAACTCCTCGTCCTCCCCCAGCTCTGCGCTGCCGTCCTACTAGGGCTGGACTTCCAATCCCACCTCCAAAGTGTAACCCTAGCATACGGTGGACCCCTCCCCCCACTCACAGTCGACAACCAGCGAATGCTAAACCGCCCACCGCGTAACACCTGCAGCCTATCCACCCTCAAGGTGCCGCCACCTTCCCTGTTCGCTAACCTCACCCCCGACTGCAAACCCGTCGCTACCAAGAGCAGGCGGTACAGCGCTGGGGACAGAGCCTTCATTAGCTCTGAGGTGCGGCGCCTCCTAAAAGAGGGCATTATCGAGGGGAGCAACAGCCCCTGGCATGCCCAGGTCGTGGTCGTTAAGACCGGCGATAAAAATCGCCTGGTCATCGACTACAGCCAGACCATAAACAGATACACCCAGCTGGACGCATACCCCCTTCCCCGCATATCTGACATGGTCAATCAGATTGCACAATACCGCGTATTCTCGACCATCGACCTTAAGTCGGCCTACCACCAACTCCCTATCCACCCCGAGGACCGCCAGTACACCGCCTTCGAGGCGAATGGGCGCCTATACCACTTCCTTAGGGTCCCCTTCGGTGTCACCAACGGGGTCTCGGTCTTCCAAAGGGAGATGGACCGGATGGTTGACCAGAACGGACTGCAGGCCACATTCCCCTATCTAGATAACGTCACCATCTGCGGCCGCGACCGGCAGGACCATGACGTGAATCTGGAGAAATTCCTCCGTACGGCCCAACGGCTGAACCTCACCTACAATAAGGAGAAATGTGTGTTTAACACCTCGCGCCTTGCCATCCTTGGCTGTGTAGTAGAGAACGGACTCATCGGCCCCGACCCCGAAAGAATGCGCCCCCTCATGGAGCTACCCCTCCCCCACTGCCCTAAGGCACTTAAGAGAACCCTGGGGCTCTTCGCCTACTATGCCCAATGGGTGCCCAATTATGCGGACAAAGCCAGACCCCTCATGAAGTCCACATCCTTCCCCCTCACGGAGGAAGCGTGCGCGGCCTTCTCCCTCATCAAGGGAGACATAGCCAAGGCCACAATGCACGCAGTGGATGAGTCCATCCCCTTCCAAGTGGAGAGCGATGCATCCGACTTCGCCCTAGCCGCTACCCTTAACCAGGAGGGGAGGCCGGTGGCCTTCTTCTCAAGGACCCTACAGGGCCCCGAGATCCGACACTCGTCGGTCGAGAAGGAAGCCCAGGCAATTGTGGAGGCGGTACGGCGCTGGAGGCATTACCTGGCAGGCAAACGATTTACCCTCCTCACCGACCAACGTTCGGTTGCTTTCATGTTTAATAACAAGCTGAGGGGCAAAATCAAGAATGACAAGATCTTGAGGTGGAGCATCGAGCTATCCACCTACGATTATGATATCTTGTACCGGCCAGGTAAGCTGAACGAACCCCCTGATGCTCTTTCACGAATTACATGCGCCAGCGCGCATATTGATAGACTTCAGACCCTCCACAACGACCTCTGCCACCCCGGGGTCACCAGACTTTACCATTTCATTAAGGCCCGCAACCTGACCTACTCCATCGAGGAGGTCAGGACCATGACCTGGAATTGCCAGACCTGCGCCGAGTGCAAACCGCACTTCTATAGGCCGGACAGAGCAAGCCTGATCAAGGCCACCCGCCCCTTCGAGCGCCTGAGCATCGACTTTAAGGGGCCTCTACCGTCATCTGACCGCAATGTGTACTTCCTCAACATCGTTGATGAGTACTCCCGTTTCCCTTTTGCCTTCCCCTGCCCAGACATGACCAGTACCACGGTCATCAAGTGCCTGAACGACCTCTTCGCCTTGTTCGGGTTCCCGAACTATATACATAGTGACCGGGGCTCCTCCTTCATGAGCGAGGAACTCCGTCAGTTCCTACTAGCGAGAGGTATTGCAGCAAGTAGGACCACCAGCTACAACCCCCGAGGGAACGGCCAGGTGGAAAGAGAGAACGCGACGGTATGGAAGGCCGTCCTCTTAGCCTTAAAGTCTAAGGGCCTCCCAACCTCCCGCTGGCAGGAAGTCCTCCCGACAGCGCTGCACTCCATCCGGTCACTACTTTGCACTGCCGTTAACGCCACCCCCCATGAACGAATGTTTGTTTTCCCCAGGAAGTCGACTACGGGAACCACTCTACCAACCTGGCTGACCTCTCCGGGGCCCGTCTTGCTGCGAAAGCACGTGAGGGCCCATAAAATGGACCCCCTGGTCGAGAGGGTGAACCTCCTGCACGCCAACCCCCAGTACGCCTACGTGGCTTACCCAGACGGGCGGGAGGACACTGTCTCCTTACGAGACCTCGCACCCTCGGGCACTCCGGAGACACCACCTTTACCCCCCCCCACCCCCCCCCCCAATTCCAGCCCAGGTAGACGGCATGCCGGAACCCCACGAGCCTTCGCCGACCACGCAGACACCAGCATTAACACCGGATAACGCAGCACTGCCGCTGCGACGATCGGAGAGGCTTACGAGGCCTCCGGACAGACTGACATACCAGAACTGGTAGTACACTTCACCCCGCCGGACTCAAATCTAAACAAGGGGTGAATGTGGTAAACCACTTTTATCGTTCACTATCGTTACACTATAGTTATCACTGTTGTATTGTTCTCACTGTTCTCACTGTTGTATCACTATACGAGGTCGCCTCTTGTCGCGCTGTTATACCTGGGCTGACCACCTCCGACTCCGCCCATGGCTCCACCTACCTGCCCAGGTATAAAGGTAGTCGACTGGCTGGTATTCCTCCTTGTTGGACCCGATCACCCACGAGGGTGGGCTCTGTTATTTAGTCAATAAAAACCTTTAGTTACGTTCCTAACTCGTCGCTTTTTATTGGACGAATTGATAGGTATATCAAGGACCTCAATGGGGAGGCCTTTAGAAGAAGCATGATGGGCATGCACACCAAGATGATAGGTGCAATGGCAAGGGTGTCTGAGAGCCTCTTGGCAATGGTAAGGAGCATGGAGGAGTCCGCCTCCAACATTGCACAAGGCTCTGCTCACACCATGGAGCCCATCATTTCCAGCTTGCTAAGGATGGTAGACTCCCAGAGAGACCGTGGCGACCCAGACCTGATGCCGAGTGTGATGGGTGATCTGGCAGCTTCCATTGCTGCACAGGTGGAAGCGACGCAACGTCTTAGCGCTGTAATGCAGTCTATGCTTGGTGGCAGCCAATCTCAAACTGCTCTCATGCAGTCTCATCTTGATGCCCTGCAAGCGTTGACTGTTGCCATCATGGCTGGGTCTACCACCGTCGACCGGGGCTTTCACAGTGTTGCAGCATGCCAGCAATCTGTGCTCCAACAGATTGCTGGGATGCTGAGGTGCTGCTCCGGGGCAGTGGCAATGGGTCAGTGGAGTAGGAACCTGCTGTCTTCTCTCAGGGTGACAGCATTCCTGCTCACACCACTGCCACTCTGCCATTGCCCTTGTCGCTGCCTGTCATCCAGCCAGCCGAGACTGCTGCCGCCCATGCTGAGGTGGTACAGTCTACATCTGGGTCTTCTAGGCCCAGAGCTGGTCACGGGCATCCTGCAAGGCCATCTGAAGTCTCCCGCATGGACACTCAGCAGCCTTCCACCAGCCGTGCTGCAGCCACTGGGCCAACACTTCGTAGGAGCACCAGAGTAGGCAAAGGCACAGAAACGGCAGGCACTAAGGAACTGCACAAGGATGAATAGTTAATATTTTTGTTGTAACTATGGGTGCGACCTTGCCAGCCCTGGGGAGGCGGGTTTGGAGGCGGGACTGCCGGGAAAAAGGTAGACTCTGGGGGCGGGTACCCATCCCGCCCCCAACCCGCCTCCGTGCCATCTTCCCAGGAGGTGGGTAGCCGACCTGTGCCGGGTCCCGTCTCCTGGAGGCGGAAGGGGATTACAGACACTTAACTGCCTGTTAACAGGTAGAGGCACGGGCTTCCCGACGTCGGGAAACCCCTCCAGGGCCACCGAGGCGAGCAGTGGGTCTGCGGGGTGCAAAAGTGCGCTGTGAAGGTAAGTGATGGGTGCAAGTGTGGAGAGGTAAGTATGTGAGGTGAGTGGAAAGTGATAGAAAATGTTTACTTACCTTTGTTCCTTCCTGCAGGCTTCAACAGTTGGGGATGCGGAGAGTCTCGCATCTCACCGGCAGAGATGACAGATGGCTGCTGCATTCTCCGATGCAACATCCATCTAATTTCTACTCACAAAAGAAGTTTGATGAGACTTGAATACAAGGACTCATCAAACAACATAGAATGTCAGTGTTTGACAGCTTCACAGAGCTGTCAATCGATGACAATTTTGACAGATGAAATGTCATACGCTGACGTTCTCTGTAACCGACTTCCCCTTAATTGGCCTGCTAAGCCCTGTAGTGTATGTAACCGTTCCACCTTTAAGAGAACTATGTATGTAACCGTTCCACCTTTAAGAGAACTATTTAAGGGTTGCACTACTTTATCTTGGCTGCTGTATACTGTAATACCGGTAGTGACCACCCCGGTATATAAGTGCTGTGTAATGATTTATTGGGCAGTTCCGCCCTGACCTTCGACTAGTAAAGACCTGTTAAAAGTTACTCTTGTGGTCTGTGTAATAATTCTCATTATAACACACAGACTTAACAGTGGCGACGAGTACGATCTTACCCTGCGGCAGAGATACATCCAAGGCAGTTTAACGGACGTCGAGAAGAGGCATCCGCCCTCATCATTCTGCTGAGAGAAGACTCGGGTCTGCAGAGCAAAGGAAGAATTCTGACACGAAGCCTTCCATCAGCAACAGGTAGTGATCATCCCTTCTATCACGGTGGTGGGTAAGCCGATCAGCGACGAGCAGCAAGTCGGCCACGTTGACTGTGAGTAGGGGAGAAAATAAAGAACGGAGGATATAAGGGCGGAGAACTCGACCACGGCCGGGGAAAAGAGCCGGACAGAAGTCGGGGCCAGAGGCGCTGAGACTGGGGCAGCGTAAGGCACGGAAGCCGCGGTGCATGCAAACGCAGCCGGTGTGAGAGACCGGGCTACAAGCGGGCTGGGAGACGCAACAGCGTCGAGAGAGAGCTCGACCGCGACCGGTGAAAAAGGCCGGGCAGCTACCGAGGCCGCGAGGCATAGAGATATATTGTAAGGCAAATAAAATATCCGATGAAGATAAAGCACTAACCTTACTAAACTCAATGGGTTGTCTTTCCACAACGATAACATTTTGTTGTACCCAAAGCCATTTGATCTACGCTGAGTACCGCTGCCTTCAGCTGCATTTCCGCAGTGCCTCTCGCTGCGGCTTCGTGCAATGCTGCAATAGTGACAGCCTTATCAAGTGTAAGATCATTCTCTTCAAGCAACCGCTTTTGTGTTCCTTCTTTCGACAATCCACACACGAATTTGTCTCTCAGTGCCTCTGTCAGTCTTTCCCCAAACTGACAGTATTTCGCTAGCTTACGCAGTTCAATTAAGTACTCCGCGTTGCTTTCCTCTTTCAGTTGCGTTCTCGCATAAAATTTAAATCGTTCCGCTAACATCAGCGGTGTGGGGTTCAAATGATTCTTCAGGACAGCAACAATATTAGCGAAAGTCTGATCCGCCGGTTTAGCTGGTGATAGAAGATGCTTCAATATCCCGTATGTCTTCGCACCCATTGAGTTTAGTAAGGTTAGTGCTTTATCTTCATCGGATATTTTATTTGCCTTACAATATATCTCTATGCGTTCTACATACGTGGCCCAATCTTCAACATTGGGATCGAAATCGTTGATGTTACCACACTTAGGCATCTTCGCAACCTTCTTGAGAAACAAAAAGAAATTTTTCTTCTATTTTTTTTTCCAAAATGGCGGTTTCCCGCGCTTGTCTTCTTCCCCCGCCTACGAAAATGGCGGCTTCCCGCGTTTGCCTTTCTTCCCCGCTGGCTGTAATGGCGATTGCCGTATTGCTGCGTTCGCCCTCCCCAGCGGTTTTCAAATCGTGCCTCCCAGCCCCTCTTGCAATCCGGTCCTTTCTCCCCGACTGCGGCTGAGTTCTCCGCGGTTTTTTTTTTTTTTTTTTCTCCCGCGCCTTACGATTGTGCCTCCCAGCCCCTCTTGCAGTCTGGTCCTTTCCCCCCCCGGCTGCGGCTGAGTTCTCCGCGTTTTTTTTTAAATTTTCTCCCGTGCCTTACGATCGTCCCGGTCGCTGCGCCTCGCGGCCTCGGTAGCTGCCCGGCCTTTTTCACCGGTCGCGGTCGAGCTCTCTCTCGACGCTGTTGCGTCTCCCAGCCCGCTATTTTCTCCCGCGCCTTACGCTGTCCTGGTCGCTGTTGGAGTCTGAATCCGAATTCTGTTCATCCGAACTCTTCTCAGCCACCTTATGTACCTTTCTGCACTTTTCCTGCGGTGACTTTTTGTTGCTGGTCTTCCTTCCTGACCGGCATACTTTAGCTATGTGACCAAGCTTGCCACATTTTCTACATTCCTGGTCTTTAAACCAGCATTGGTTCTGATCCAACAGCAAGGAACTGGGTAGTCTGAGAATACGGAGATAGTATTGCAGACATACACGGGGCAAAAAGTATACCCCATCGGAAAGATAAAAGTCAAGGTGAGGCACAAGGGCAAAGAGCACCAAGGAATGGACTTATATGTACTACCTGAGGGAGGTCCACCACTTCTGGGACGGGAGTGGATCAGGAAAATACATATGGACTGGCACCCCCTAAAAGCAATGACGGAAAGTCCAGAAAATGAGCGGGGAGTCCTGAGGTGTCCAACGTGCAACAAAGTCTACAAACAAAGGGTGAAAAACCTGTTTCAGAAGCACGTGCTGCAGTGCGGAAACCAGACTTCACAGGAGGATGGTGACGGGTACAAAGCCCAGGATAATGATTCAAACAAAAGGAGGTACCCCCGACGCAGTGCCCGGGCCCGCTCAACTACATTTTTCGGGTTGACTCCCTTTTATGGTGGCAAGTCATATGGTGAAGAGGATTTTCCATTCTACCGAGATCCTTCGGGGAAGAAAAGAGGAGAGCAGTCAACTCAAGGGCAGTTAGACGGAGCCGATGATCCAAGCACGTCTTCTGACGAGGATATGGAATACTACTACAATTTCACCAGAACTGTCATCACGTCCGATCGCGAGGGAAGACTCGAGCCGTGCAGTTTCTTTGACGGCGAGGAAGATTGCCGCCTACCCAGGATCAGCTCAGACTCTGGAACTGATGATGGTAAGATCAGCCCATGTGCAAAAGACAAGTCTAAAATGGACTTGCAGACTAATGATGGAAAAACGAAGGAGTGCATAAATGCTTCAGAAGAGAACAAAGTATCAGAACAGAATTCCACTGAACAACAACAACATAGTTTGACAGAGAATTCTGAGTCTGTCCAGTCTACAGACATGCACATTTCTGAGGAACACTGGGCTCGAACTCAATTCAATTTCAAACTACAACAGCAATTAGAACAAATGATTCGCCGTTTTGAGCAAGAGATGAATGCAAAGAAAAAGTTCTTTGACACAGAGTGGGAGAATCTGGAAAGACAGCAGAAGCAGCTGATTGAGAAAATGGAACAGGAACACACAAACCGTCTGCGCGATGAGGCCAAACGAATCAAAGCTGAGCAAGAAAGGGAATATGTCAAATTCATCGATCAGTTGAAAGCTAAGAAGAAAGAGCACCCTTTTGTGAGCAGCGTCAGCAGTAATAAGCCACTCAGGAAATTGGTGGCAGAGGCAAAAGCTGAAGTGATGGAGGAAATAGAAGACAATAGAGAAGAAGCAGAAGATGATGCCTCATCTGAACCATTATCACCCTTACCAGGTCACGCACGTGGTCCCTCCGAACTGAGCCAAATCAGTCTGGAAGTAGAAAAACTTCCCAAGGTACTCGAGCCTTTAGAAGTCAGCAATGCTGGTTCTGAAGTTACGGAAGTTCAAGCTGTTAAGTCCAGTGAAGGACTATTAGATGAGTCACCCCAGCAACGAGAACCTACTACACCACCGAGAACTACTACCCCACCGAGGCGTTATCCGGACCGAGTCAGGAAACGCAGGAGGCGCCTCCGCAGAGACTGAATCTGTGAACTGTTTTAACATGAAGTTGTGTATATATGTTATGATGTTATGTTTAATGGGGAATATATACGGTTAAGCTAAAAAGGGAGGATTGTAGTGTATGTAACCGTTCCACCTTTAAGAGAACTATGTATGTAACCGTTCCACCTTTAAGAGAACTATTTAAGGGTTGCACTACTTTATCTTGGCTGCTGTATACTGTAATACCGGTAGTGACCACCCCGGTATATAAGTGCTGTGTAATGATTTATTGGGCAGTTCCGCCCTGACCTTCGACTAGTAAAGACCTGTTAAAAGTTACTCTTGTGGTCTGTGTAATAATTCTCATTATAACACACAGACTTAACAAGCCCGCTGGGGTTAATCAAGGGAAAGTAGCGTGGGTTGGCCACAAGTCGATGGAGGCGGGACTAAAACCCGACAAGCAGCAGTCCCGCCTCCAACTCGCCCCCATTGACAAAATCGCCCTCTATATGTTCACTGATTAGTGATAAATTTATTAATTCAGTTTGGATTCTTTAGTGGTGTGCCTCATTTCAGCTTTGCGCTGTGATATGGCCTGCAACAGGGATGGAATGATGGGGATGTGGTGAGCAACGGAGATCTGGGGTTTAATTCATTCGAACTGCAGTCTGATGAGGCGATCATGGACCGGCCTTCCGGAAGGCCGATTGAGTGGCTGCCTCCTCCCTCGCTGCTGTTCCTCCTCCTCCTCCTCGCCTTCCACTTCCTCCTCGTGCTCCTCCTCCTCCTCTCCCTCTTCCTCCTCCTGAGGTGGTCCCGCAATCCCTGGTGGCAAGGGCTGGGCCCGCATGATGGCCAAGTTGTGGAGCATGCAGCAGACCACCACAAAATGGGACACCCACTCAGGCGAGTACTGGAGGGCTCCTCCTGAGTGGTCAAAGCATTGGAACCGTTGCTTCAGCAGGCCGATGGTCTGCTCAATGATGTTCATGGTGGCAGCATGGCTCTCATTATATGAGTGCTGGGCAGGAGTGTTGGGGTTGCGGAGGGGAGTCATGAGCCAGGTGGAGAGCAGATAGCCTTTGTCTCTGAGCAACCAGTCGCGAGCTTGACGTGGTGGCTGGAAGAGTGCTGGGATACTGGTCTGGCGCAGGATGAAGGCATCATGGCTGCTGCCAGGATAGCGGGCATTCACATTGAGGATTCGCTGTCTGTGGTTGCAGACCAACTGTACATTAAGTGAGTGGTGGCCTTTGTGGTTACGGAAGATCTCAGGATTGTTATGCAGTGCCCGCAAAGCCACATGGGTGTAGTCAGTAGTGCCATGGGGAATCCCGCTATCCTGGCAAAGCCACATGCACGCTCGTCCTGCTTCTCTCTGGTGATGGGGAAGGACATGTAATCCCTTCTCCTACTGTAGAGAGCCTCTGTGACCTCCCGGATGCAGCGAACTGCGAGATGTTAGCTATGTCTCCTGTTGCAGACTGGAAGAATCCGCTGGTGAAGAAATTGAGGGCGACGGTGGCCTGAGAGGCCGTTGTCACCCTGATCTGAGACTGGAGGTCTGGTTGCAGGAGGTGGCAGAGCCTCCTTGGTGAAGCGGAGCCTTCTAATTCACTGCTCCTCGCTTAATTGGAGGTCGGAGAAGTGCTCTCGGAATACCCTCAGAGGGTAAGGCTTCCTGTTGAGAGCCCTGATGGCCACATGTTCCTGTCTTTCTCGTTGCCTCCGCTCCCTCTGCCGTAAATCCTGGAGGGCGAGTTGGACGGCCAGTACAGCCCCCATTAATGTAACCAAGTGTAGCAGTTTGAATTTTTTAAGAATAAATGCAGCAAATTTTTAGTTGCTACAACACTCATCATACAAAATAACCCTGAATTAAACTGTTGGACTTTGTGAAACTGACAAGAAACCACTGAAATTCCACTAACCTGATAGCTGCGATTCATTATTAATGATCCCTTTAAATAACGTCCCTGGAGCTGCCTTCCTGCTGCTTCATGCCAGCTCTCCCTGTCGCTGTTTACTCCAGGCGCTAAGGTAGGTGGCGACAATCAATTTTGCAGATCGGGCGCTCAGTGAGAGTTGCACACTTGCTGATGTCACGATCAACCTGACATCAAGGCTCCCGGTGATAACTGTTAGTGACGGCGCTGCGGGGGGGGGGGGCGTGATTTGGCGTGCGGCATTAGATTCATCTCACCCCAGTGATAATGCTCTAGCGCCCTGTTAGAGCCATCTGCTGGTGCTAACGGGAGGCGCTAAGGTACCAA
>NC_140995.1:119313006-119597334 GCF_052327205.1 Somniosus microcephalus
ACCAGAGGCGATAAGCTTATACGTGTTCTGGATAAAGCTTATTAGTATTAAGCCCATGGCTTACATTCATCAACTGATAAAAGATGTCAGAAAAAAAATTAGGAGGAAGCTTAACACTTTGAGTCTGGAACAAATGAAAATCCTCAGGGAATGTAACTCTGGAGAGTATCTCCCATAGTTGTTAGACACAGGCCAGTCCTGACAAGAAAACCAAAAGACTGATCCTTCATGCTTAACTTCAGTACACATCACTCCATAGATTAAAAAGAAGACAAGCATCCTCTTCCTCTTCTCCTTAAGAGTTCTGTATCCATCCTGTAGGTAGGTATCAGCTGTTTAGACTAACAGATTAGAATTATGACATCGTAAAAACATGGTGCAGATGTGCTGTGATCTTTAGAATTAAGATACTTTTGAAAATTGTACAATAACATTCATGTGAAGACCAGGGCCCTCAAATTCCTGGGGCTAGAGAGAGCATCAGGCCCGATTTCTGCTTAGGAGAGGGAGGGGATAATTTGGGTAAAACTCGATTTCACCAGGACTCTTCCCCAATCAGACTCTGTTTAAATTCCATTGGCGGGAGGTCATGGGTGCATCTCCCACCCAATCCCCGATGTCAAGGGGGCGTGTCTGGGAGAGTGCCGAGGCTACTCCAGGAATTCTGCCTTTACGCTCTTGAAAGACCTCAGCAGAGCTGGCTGACGGTGCGAGTCCCTTTGAAGCCTTCCAAAAGGCCCTAAACCTCACCTAGACTGAGGTAACTGATCCTGGAGGGGATCAATTGCTTTGTCTGGAGGCAAAATGGCTCCTTTTGAAGCTGAAGACTCCAAAAAAGTTCACTTTTTTCCTTTGGACCCATTGGGGCTAGTGGGAATCAGGCAGAGTGGCAGTGGGCTGCTTCGCCTTGCAAGTGCCGTTCAGGATGAGTGCTGTTAATGTGCCCTTGCAAGTGCTGGCAACTCATCCTGGCCATGCAAATGATGCCATCCTTGGGGATTTGGGACAGGCTCTCTAGCTTGGGGCTCGGGTGGGTGGGGGTTCCATTCTGCCCTACTTAGCAGGCAGAACAGTCCCTCAGAAATCTCTCACAAAATCACCACATTGTAAAGATTGTAGTGAAGCTTCATTGTTGCTGTCATCTTTGATAATCCAATACTTTATCTTATAAACGGGAACACCTGCTCTGTGAAACAGAAATTCCTGATAACTGGTAACCTTTAATGGGAGGCATTAAAATTATTGTCTTAGATGTTCTAAGCAGCTGTTTGGATTCCTGAAAGGCTATCCATAAGCTGAATTTAATGTTTTTTTTAACAGATTGGAATATACTTACTCCTTTCCGATTTCAGTTGAGCAAAGTCCTGCCATCTCATCCATTAAAAACAGTGATAGTTTATTTTCTACAGTAACTCTAGCCAGTGTAGTGAAAACAATTGATAAAAGAGCAGAATACAAGGTGCTGATTGACACAAATTGAACATGATGAGATAAGAACATTCTTTGGCCATTTCTGTCTTATGTTCTTAATCAAGCATTTGTGCAGTCAAGCATGATTTTGTGAAAATCAAAGTAAGGGTTTTATTTGTTTTTGTTTTACTGAACAAGGAAGTGACACAATTTGAAGAAACCTCTCAAGTTTGACAATAATATTTTAGTCTGCCAGTTTGTTACTAGCTGCAGGCAGTGCACATCACTTTAACGCCTCGTCTGTCAGTGATAATCCATGCCGTCAGGCCCAGACTGCAGATCAAGTGTAGGAATGCTAAGCAATCATCACTTTGTTTCAGTTAACAACACATCGCACCATCTGCATAGAGAATATATTATTTACATCATGCTGGAAAGGTGTTTTCTATCCCTTGGGGCTATTACTTAATTCTAGTTGACATCCCGTGGCATTGCACACAATAAGTCAGAGAATATAGTCACTCTCTTACCGATCTGATGTCTTTGTGTTGTGATTTCTCTGTCTTCCTTCTTTTGCTTCTCTCTCTCTCTTTCTGTTCTCTTCTGCTTCTTTCCTCTTAACTCTTTGGCCACGATTTTCCCTACCTCGGCGGGTCCGTGGCGGGTGAGGTCAGTGGCGGGTCGCGGCCTTGCTGCTGGCTCCATCCCGGCCTCTGACATGACTTTACCCTGATTGGGCTTGTTAAGCCCGCCCAGCACGTTTCCCGGTCCAATTGAAGGAAGCGGGTCTGATGATGTAATTTGATGACTCATCATCAGCCGGTTTCCTTAAAGGGACCATGCGCAAATTCACGTTGACATTTGTGCTGTCAGTGTTCTACAGCATTGAGGTGCTGCAAACACTGACAAGCACTGCACAGGGGTGCGCGGCTGCACCCAGGCTCTCCCATGACTCCCTCCATATGCTTATGAAGGGAGTCACAGCACGCAGGGAGGTTCTCTTCCCTTCCAATGGGCAGAAGAGACCTCCCCAGGAGACCAACGCAGCCTGGTTGCACATTGCACAGGAGGACACAAGCAGGGATGTCGTCTGGAGGACCAGGCTGCAGTGGTGCAAAAGTTTCAATGATCTCATTAGATCACAAAATGTTACTGCAAAGCCACACTTAAGCTCATCCTGATGTGCTACTCATCACATCCCCATCACTCTGCCTTCCCTACCCTACTCCTGCACATCCTTACTCACACCAACTTACCTTGCACCTCCACCCATCCCTCTCTATCTACATTATCATTTCTCCATCTCACTAGCCACCCCTCACACTCATCCTCATCCTAGTCCAATCACACCAACTAACAACACACAAGAGTAGCCACTTGTGTGTTTTAGCCAATGTTCATCTGAAGTTTCTGTTAATATGCTGTCAAACATTGAAATCTTTATTTTCAATACTTTGTGTTCTTGGACAGATTTGTGTGCACCTTTGGAAGTGGCTTAGTGAGTTGCAGTGAATGGTGAGACATAACAGCACCCCCTGCAATGCTGATGAGTGTGAAAGGAATGGCTTGGGCATTGTAGGGATGCTTTATGGTGTTGGTGTGGGGTGCTGCCAACCTGGCGCATCATGGTGTGCAGCATCAAGTGAAGTAAATGTGGCCATGGTGAGACCATCCCTTGCGTCCTGGGCAGCAATATGCACAGGTGCTGATGCCTTCTGTCCTGTGCAGCATCAGGTGATTGCAGAGAAGGTTGGTGTTATTGTTGGTGCTGCTGGTGTGCCTGGTGCTGCTGCTGTTGCGGCTGATCGTGGTCAGATTCTGAGGACCAAGGTGAGAAATTATAAACCATAGCCATGCTGATGGAATAGATGGCGGGTGAACTTGAGATGACAGAAGCGAGCTGTCAGTGGTGAGAGAGGTTGTTCCAATGAGGTGACACTTGAAAGAGAGCTTGCCCCAAACACTTGCAGCTTGCATAAAGCTCAATCTGTCTTCCAAATGCTTCAGTAAGCAACAGCTTCTGAGCTTGGAAAGTGAACAGCTGTGAGATGGGAGCTTTTATAGCACATTTCAAGCTGTCAAGTAATGAGATGATTCCATGGTCATTCAACTCCCGCTCAGCTTAACAGACGTGATCCCCGAGCAGCGTGGACCCCGTTGGCGAGCTGCTAAATTCTAAAGGTGAGCTCAAAATTGTTGTTAATCCTCTCTTAACAAGGTCATAATGACCTGACCCGCTGTCAAAAAAAACAATTTTCCTACCTGACTTGCCACTGATCACGCCCGCTGACCTCCCAGAAAATTCCCCCCTTTGTGTTTCTCACAAGTTGGGTGAAAAGAGGCCCTTGTCTTCAACATGTTTCCTTCCTCCCCTCCCTTTTTCCCTCCTCCCCTCCCTTTCTATCTGTTTCTCTCAATTTATTTTTTTTCACAAAGAAAATTGAATTAAAATGAGAAAAGATGCTGTCTACCTGCCTTACTCTCACTCTCTAGCTGTCTCACAGGTGTTGGCAACGAATATCTCTGTTTTGCAGGAGGAAGAAATGATCAATTACCTTTTCCAACTATAAGCAAAACACAGGTGTATAATTAGTTGGCTTAAAAATTCAACTGATTTGTTTTGAAAATTCAACTAACATTAACTCCTCTTATTCTCTCTCATCCCTGGCCCTAGTCTCGCTGTCTGTCTCTCCTTCTCTTCCCCACCCAAACTTAATGCATTTTCTGAAGTTTATAGAATACAAAACAAAGCTACAAAAGGTGTGTGATCAGTTTTTCTCTCTTGTACAGACATGCACATATGGCCTCTCTGTTTTTTTTTTACAAAAAGCACTCAACATAAAGTTTACCATAATAGTTTATGAAAATGTGTCCTCTTGTTTTGCAAAAATGGCCCAGAAATTCGGGTCGGGGGCTTCCCGCGGGTGCAAGCCCTGACCTGCACTTACCTTGCGCGCCAGCCGTTGAGCTGTGGGCCCCCATGGAATTCCGATCCTGGGCCTCCTCCAATTGCCGGCGCGCAGTGCTTGCGTATCCCGGGGCGCAGTTAGTTTGATGAATCCCCTGGGATCATGTGGGCCATGGGGAGCCAATCGGAGCAGGGAATGCTTCATTCATAAATTTGACAGGAAGTGCTGTCAAACTTAGAAATACTACAAGCCCCAAAACATCACTAAATCTTCAAATAAATTCTAAAAAAACATCACATTTTTAAAATTAACTATAAATTACATGAAATAACTATTTTAAACAATAATTTAAATTTTTGAAAAAAATAATTTTATTTTCTAACGGGTCTAAAAATAAACTTACCTTTCTTTAAAGTATTTAAAAATAATAAACCTGTGGAAAAAATGTTTTAATTTTAATTAATTCACCACTTACCTTGTAAAAAGCAGGCCTTACGACTGCTTTTTAAATGTGTAAATTCTGGAGACTTACCCTCCCGGGAAAACCCGCAAAAAAAACGCAAGTTCGATGCGCACGTGCATTCTCTCCTGCGCACGCGTTCAAACTCTGAACCCCTTCTTTCAGGGGAACGGAAGTGCCGGTTTCCCGCGCACGCGCAGTGCATGCAGGAAACCGGCACTTCCATTGGGCCTACGGGTGAGTACCCCGTGCGTACTCACCCGTGGAGACCCGAAGTACTGATGATTTGAAGAAAAGCTACTGAGCATAAAGTGCTACAAGCCAAAGTAAAATATTACTTCAGCACTATTGACTGGTACATAAACTCGGGTGAGTTTAATGCTCCCTCTCACCCCAACCTCCCGATTAAAATCCATCCTCATCAAGTCAAGTCCAGGCTTTAGAGATCTGCTGAAGCCTTCAAGTAAAAAATGTTAATGAAGGCATTACAAATGTAAAAGACAATTCAGTGGATAAATTTAATTACATTATTGTGAAATATGCAATCTTTTAAAAAAAAATTGTTTAACCCTTACTTTTTGACACAAGAAATTT
Source organism: Somniosus microcephalus (assembly GCF_052327205.1). Lineage (NCBI taxonomy): Eukaryota > Metazoa > Chordata > Chondrichthyes > Squaliformes > Somniosidae > Somniosus > Somniosus microcephalus. The sequence continues at coordinate 119,318,380 of NC_140995.1, forward strand.
CAGTTACTCAGAAAAAATTGTCAGCTAACAAAAATTCTGAAAGAATTTCAGCGATTTATGCGGACTAGGTGGCTGGATTGTGCAATCACCGGATTATGTACTCTCACTATAAAATAGCAGCTATTGTGTGCCACATAGCCTGATGCCTCCGACATTGAAAAGGCCCATTATAGCACCACCTACATGAAAAACAGGTACTGCAAGTACTTATCGTTAGTTTTCAATGAAAGGTGCCTTGTACTAAATTTAATATATAATAATGTCTGCATTGCAAGTTGATTCTACATATTTGAATCCAGGGCTTAGCATCTCAATACAGCAGCAACAGCAGCAGCAAGAAAGCCACTGGCCGCAGTATCAAACCCAGTTTCAAGAAGTATATTGTCGCCCCGCAACAGGTCTCCTCTTGCTCCAGTTATCCATCTAGGACAGTCTCCTTGTTGAAATAAATACTTCCTCTTGAATGAAATAAACTCAACTATAGCTCTATGATTAACCCTAAGCTTTACCCTCACCCTAAACCTATTCCTTATCGCAACTCAAACACTCAATCACACTCCAACTCTCAGTTCAACTCTAGCCTTCATGTCACTTGTAACCCTCAGCACAACTCGAATTAACACTTTCTGCAATGCTAATCCTATGCCCTACCCTAAACCTCAGCTCAATTCTAAAACTCAATCCAACTCTAACCCTAATTGCCATTCTAACTGGGGAAGATTTTATTCTGGAGCAGATTTATTCAGAAACACAGTCAGCAATAAGGCAGAGGGTTCAATGACAACCAAGAGGGAGATTTGTTTAGGAAGATTAATAGAGACAGGGAAGAACCTGATAAAAGATTAATAAAGTAAATGTAACTACACTTTTAATAAAAAATCGCTGAATCGTGAGCAAATGGCAGTTAAATCAGAGGAATCGAGAATGAAGCAAAAGCCTTTTACTAATCTTGTGCGATGTAAAAGGCCAACTTTAGAAACTTCTTGTGAAAATCAAAAATTGAAACTATAGGATAAGTTCAATGCTCCTGCATTCCCAGCATTATATTCACAAGCTGAAGGGAGTGCAATTGAAGAATTAGGGCTATAGTGATGTGGCCCTATCTATGACTTATGCTTCCTTCGAGTGTGACTCAGTGTTGGGAGGACTGAATTTCACATACAAGTCCTCAATGAGATAAGAACGAGAATCCCTGACCACTTTAACATATGCTCTTTTTGTTTGTTAACTGTTAATGAGTAATTAATGGAAAATGTGCAGATTTACTCAGGATTGTTCAAATTGCAAATGACATTAATTTCACAAATTGAAGTTAGCATTCCTGAGGGAACAGGTAGAGCTTAAGGAGTGATTAAATAAAGACGGGGTAAATTTTCGTCTTCACTGCCAGGACGGTACTTTGTCGGAGCCTACTTACTCACCACCAGTCGTAGAACCCACCAGATTTTTATTCCACTGATTTTGGTGCAATGAATATCAGGTGGGCTCTGTAACAGGTGGGTGATCTGCTGTGCCACATTACTGCCAAGGCAGTGAAGACAAAAAAATTGCCAAATAATCCAAATCTGATTTAAGCATTGGCGAGCCTGAAGGGCAAATATATTTCTTAATCCTGATGTGAGGAGATTATTTATTTAATAGTAGGTTAGACACATAAGAATTAGTAATATGTATATTTTTCCCTTCCCCTCCCCTGCCCAAAGGTGCTGACACTTGCTGCATTACAGCTCCATAGCTGCTAGGCAACCACCAGTACCAATCCCAAGAGGCAATTATTTATGCATAAGTTTTGACACTGAATGTTGGCAAACTATTTCATTAACCCAATTCCCCCCCACCCCGTGCCACCCCCACGCAATGGGGCTGTGGCTAATTCTGGTGTCCTTATCACTGTCCCACTGAGAACAGCTAAGGCAGCAGATTTAACCTGCTCTGTGTTGCTCAGTTACTTACTGGGTAAACTCATTGAACCATCATGGGAACGCTCAATAATATTTTGATCAGTGGCTCAAGAATTAAATAAACTCTTGTTGGAATCAATTTTCAGTAATTTCCTTCTAAGATGATGACCTAAAAAATGGAAATGGGAGAAATCATTCAGACAGGATGGTGATGGTGTGAGAAATGGAAAATGCCACACTAGTGCTTTTACACTATCCTAGAGGTTATACCACATTGTGAAATATATGAATTAATCTCGCATTATTTTTTGAAGAGCACTGATGTACAAATTGCGAAAGCACGTGATATTTGGAGTAATATTTGTTTTTTGTGTTTCTCTAGAAAATGTTGGATGAATGCCAGGACAGAAGGAATTGTCAGCTTCTTGTCAATAGTCGAATATTTGGAACAGACCCTTGTCCTGGAACTACCAAATACCTCATTGTATGGTACAAGTGCCGGCCAAGTAAGTAGCTCACCCAGCATTCATTTACATTTGATTGATGAGAAATATTTTAGTTCTGTTGGTAGTTTTGAATATTTAACCTACAATATATCTAAACCAAGGACTCACAATTATCAGGAAAATTAAAGCAGAAATTTCATTTTTCTTCTCTGGTTTTTTAGGAGGTCTGTCTGGTAAAAACAAAGTTTTATTCCTGTGTTAATTATGGAGAAAAACCTGTCTTTATTTCATACAATGCTTTAAAAATAGCTAGGGTTAAAATGGAGATCAGAGTCCAGCTGTCTAATGGAGAATGGGCCTAATAGTTGGTTCTGGAAATCAGGCAACTAGAAATCGTTGTTCTTGGCGAAATTCAAAATGTGCATTGCTTAAGAACATAAGAACATAAGAAATAGGAGCAGGAGTAGACCATTTGGCCCTTCGAGCCTGCTCCGCCATTCAATGAGATGATGGCTGATCTTTTGCCTCAACTCCATTCACCAGACCTATCGCCATATCCCTTGATGCCCTTACTAGTCAGAAATCTATCGATTTCTGTTTTGAATATACCCAATGACTGAGCCTCCACAGCCATCTGGGGTAGAGAATTCCAAAGATTCACCACCCTCTATGTGAAGAAATTTCTTCTCATCTCAGTCCTGAATGGCCTACCCTTTATCCTGAGGCTGTGGCCCCTGGTTCTAGACTCCCCAGCCAAGGGAAACATTTTCCCAGCATCCACCCTATTAAGCCCTGTAATAATTTTGTATGCTTCAATGAGATCCCCTCTCATTCTTCTGAATTCAAGAGAATACAGGCCTAGTTTACTCAATCTCTTCTCATATGACAGTCCCGCCATCCCAGGAATCAATTTCGTGAACCTTCGTTGCACTCCCTCTATGGCAAATATATCCTTCCTTAGGTAAGGAGACCAAAATTGTACACAGTACTCCAGGTGTCGTCTCACCAAGGCCCTATATAATTGGAGTAAGACTTCTTTACTCCTGTACTCAAATCCTCTTGTAATGAAGGCCAGCATACCATTTGCCTTCCTAATGGCTTGCTGCACCTGCACATTCACTTTCTGTGATTCATGTACAAGGACACCCAGGTCCCTTTGAGCATCTGCAATCCCTAATCTTTCACCATTTAGGAAATACTCTGCCTTTCTGTTTTTTCTACCAAAGTGGATAACTTCACATTTATCCACATTATATTCCATCTGCCATGTTCTCGTCCACTCACTGAGCCTGTCGAGATCCCCTTGAGGCCTCTTCACATCCTCTTCACAACTGACATTGCCACCTAGCTTTGTATCATCAGCAAATTTGGAAATGTTACATTTAGTTCCCTCATCCAAATCATTGATATAGATTGTGAATAGCTGGGGCCCAAAGCACCGATCCTTGCGGTATCGCACTAGTCACAGCCTGCCATCCTGAAAAAGACCCGTTTATCCCTACTCTTTGTTTTCTGTCTGTTAACCAATTCTCAATCCATGCTAGTATATTACCCCAATTCCATGTGCCCTAATTTTGTTCACCAACCTCTTGTGTGGAACCTTATTGAAGGCCTTCTGAAAATCCAAATACACCACATCTACCAGTTCCCCTTTGTCTACTCCACTAGTTACATCCTCAAAGAACTCCAATAGGTTTGTTAAATAGGATTTCCCTTTCATAAATCCATGTTGACTCTGCCCAATCTTACTATTAGTTTCTAAGTGCCAAGTTATTGCATCCTTTATAATAGATTCCAGCATTTTCCCAACTACTGATGTGAGGCTAACAGGTCTGTAGTTCCCCGTTTTCTCGCTCCCTCCTTTCTTAAATAGCAGGGTTACATTTGCTATCCTCCAATCTGTAGGAACTGTTCCAGAATTTTTAGAATTTTGGAAGATGACAACCAATGCGTCCACTATCCCAATGGCCACCTCTTTCAAAACCCTAGGATGTAGGTCATCCGGTCCTTGGGATTTATCGACTTTTAGTCCCGTTAATTTTGCTAGTATTGTTTTTTTACTAATAATAATTTCTTTAAGTTCCTCATTCTCGCCACACCCTTGGTTTTCTCATATTTCTGGGAGGTTTTTTGTGTCTTCCTCCTTGAAGACAGAAACAAAGTATTTATTTAATTTCTTTGTCATTTCCTCATTCCCCATTATAAATTCTCCCGTCTCTGACTGTAAAGGACCTACATTTACCTTCGCCAGTCTTTACCTTTTCACATACCTATAGAAGCTTTTACAATCCGTTTTTATATTTTTCGCTAGTTTTTGCTCATATTCCATTTTCCCTTTCTTTATCAATTTCTTTGTCCCCCTTTGCTGATTTTTTAAAAGATCCCAACCCTCAGGCTAACCGCTTTTTCTGGCAACTTTATAAACTTCCTCCTTTTTAACTTAATACTAGCTTTAATTTCTTTTGCTAGCCATGGTTGGATCACTTTTCCTTTTGGGTTTTTATGCCCTAGAGGAATATATGTTTGTTGCAAATTATGCATTATTTCCTTGAATGTTAGCCATTGTATGTCCACCTTCATACCTTTTAATGTAGTCTCCCAATCTACCACGGCCAACTTGTCCCTCATACCCTTGTAGTTTCCTCTGTTTAGACCATGACCAGATGGATTCCCTTTGTTTATGTCAACACATCTGTTCAGAAATTAATTAAGTAATGCTTGATGGTTTTCAAAACACTGTAATCGTACCCTAATATATCTCCCATTCCTGGCTCCTGATGCTCTTCCTTTTTCTGTTCTCTGCTGAGGTAGACTAATAAGGTACAGATGTTTTCTGCTATACTGATGGGCATGGGTAATAACTGCCATTTTAAAATGTTGTCATTGGATGGCAAAGAAGGACAGAGCTGCATTGAGAGGCAAAAACTTAAGAGTTATGAACGTGACTTTTGAGCAGCTAGCACACACATGCAGTGAATCTGCCCCGTAATGTAAATAAGGTTAATTCAGAGCAACAGCAGGAAATTTACTTCAGAAATTACTCTGGTAAAAATAAGGATGACTAGTAGAAAAAGTAAATCTGTGAACAAAAGGTAATGGCACAAGTTAGGATAAGGTAAGATTTATTAATGTGTCCATTGTATCATTTGCACTGATTCTCAGAGATGGTGCTTATTAATTTCAATTATATTAATAACACTTCGATATGTTTGCACTGTAGATCAAATTGTTTGTCATTTATGTCAAAGACTTGCAAATTACTGTGAGCAATATTAACCATGAATATTTCTGGAGAGTATGTACATAGATGTACAAAGAATGGCCCAGATTTTGCGGTTAACGGCGAACGAACAGTGCCAGCCGTTCATTACACTTACACTTGCCCACAGGCTTTCTATGGGCTGTTGCACTGGAAGTTGCAGTGATCAGAAATCCATTTTGGAACAGCACTGTCTATAGGAGATCTGGGACCTGTGTGAACAGGACAAGCAACTGCGTAACTCCTCAATCAATCCGCTTGAAGAATCTTTACTGACGCATGCAGAGTCTGAACCAGGAAGTGTAAGTTAGAATAGTTAAGCCAATGGCAAATCATGTACTGAAAGCAAAATAAAGAGAGGGAAAGAAAGATAGGATTAAGAGAGATAAAAGAGACAGAAAGGAAAAAGTTAAAATAAAATCATTTAAAAATTTTTAAAAATCTATTAAAATCTGAAGGAATGAGCCTCCACACTTGTAAAAAATAACTTTCAGTGCCAGAGAACTTGTTTGGCAGTAATTAAGACTTCTCACGCTGTTAAAAATTTACTCATACTGGAATGGACAAGCCCTAACATTTTCTGGCGAGTTTAGTGCGTATATATCACGCTGTTCCATGTGTTTCAATGCCGAGCCCCTCGGCGAGATCCCAGTATAGCGCAGCTTCTGGAGGAGCAGGGCAACTTCCTGATTTCCGTGTTTATCTGCGCATGTGTGGTAGCCGGAAGTTACTATCCAAAAACGGTGAGCACAAAAACACCATAGGTGGCTCTCCTCGGCATGCCTCATACAGTGGTCAGTCTCACGGTCCATCCCAGTCAAGGAAAACAAGCTACTTCTTAGACAAATGCAGCCATGATGCTTGCTTCCTGGTTAACACATGTATTATTGTTGTGAATCATACAGAATGTAAAAGTAATATCTGTAAATCAATTAGAATTCTTTGGGCCTTTCTGACAAAGCATTGTTTACCTAAAGAGCATTCATTTGTTATACCTGTCAGGTAATGCCAGTAGAAAAAAATAAATCGGTATAGCAGTAGACAGCTCCCGTGGTTCCAAAAAAATAAAGCAACTAACTTTGATGCCCTGTACTTGTTTTTAGGAGATAAATGCTTCCTTTGTTACTGTGCAAAACTGTCAGTCCTAATGGAATATGTGGAATATGTGTCCCTCATATCAGTCTCATCTTCTGAGTTGCAGGTAGTAAACCAGATTGCCATGGTTTGCTATCTGGTTACCTGCCATTTACAGAAACAATATCTTCTGTGAGACAAAACCCTGCTTGTTAACATCATAGGGGACACTGAATATAAGATTGAATAAAACACACCTCCCTGTTTGGACAGATCTTTGCTGTTTATTATTGCAAGATAAATGTAACACTTCAGAGCTAAACCAATGAAATCAGCTTACCTTTTAAAAAATGTTGTACATAAATCAGATTTAAAAAAAGTTAAACATTCTATTGGGTCAGACTTCACTGATGAGACTGAACTGAGACGAAGCACAAGTTGCAGAAACTGTGATTAGATTGAATGGCAGTCTTTTGTTAGGTAAGATTTGCTTCCTTTCGTAACCAAAAGAAAATACTGTTTTAGAGAGTGTACCTGTTTTCTCATTTAGCCTAGGATGAAAATTCACTAACATCGATTTTTTTGGGTTGCAATTTAGAAAAATTATTTTCCTCCTCCTCTTTTAGGTTTTCTAGTCGCATGGACCATTCTTAGGTCAAACTAGCGAGTTGATTTCCTCCCAGCTCTCTCTCAACGTCGTTTTGTAACTTACCACATGATTTTTTTTATTAGAGGTTTAGCTTTAGGAAGTTTTCAAATCTAGACTAGCCTAGACAAGTGTCAGTCCCTTTGTTAATTGCCTGCACAGCACTGCATTTCTGTCAGTGTTACATCTTTGATTAATAGAGACCATCTATTATTTCAGTTTATCTTTTATCTAAACACACTTATCATTGGATTGCATTTTCATTTTGGGGTATCCTAAGGCCTGGTGCTATTCAGTAGATAATTTATTTTATCTCTAGAGTGGCTACAATTAAATTTAACCACTCATGTCTCCATCACAAGTGGCTTTCATTCTGGTGCTCCTGGAGCACGTGGCCTTTGTAATGTGCTTGTGGCACTATTTCATTACAGAAGCTAATGGCCTTTGAGGCAGCTTTTTGTATTGACGGGAGGGCAGCACAGGGAGACAAGCCTTTGTACCAAGACACTCTTTGCAAGGCAGGTGGGTAAATACAATTTTAGAATGAAGGGGCGGAGGTCATCACCTTTGACCTCAGGGGAAGCAGAACTGCATTATTCTAAAAAACCTTTCAGACTGCATACACTTCTTTACCTTTTGAATATTTGGCATTCCCAATCCGTTAAAATCCATCTATAACAACAGGCCATCATTCTTCACAGTGTTTGCTTTAGTATTTGGCAAAAGCGTGACTGAAGCAAAAGAATAGCCTGATAGTAAAACAAAAGCAAGTAAGCCACATTGCAAACAGGAATTATAGATTTTCAACAAGGGACAGTTAAAGAGAAACCCACAAGGATGTGTAAGTTGCATTGTAACTTTGTGAATGTAGTCAAAGACTGTTACCACTTTTTGGAAAGTAGTCAAAGGATCCTCTGTTATCCTAGTTATATTACAGGAGCTGGTTTGACACCAGCTCCTGCTTCATAGCATTGCAAGCCAGCAACACTGAATTATATTGCTGGTTTCACATTGTCCTCTGGTTAGTCAAATTGGAGCTCAACGCATGTATGCTTGTATGCAGAGCTCGGTTTACTGATACTGAAATGCTGGTTATATTTTTAATGTCAGCAAAGACCCAGCTGAACAATCAGCTCTTTGTTAACACTTAAAAGTTTAAAAATGTAGCATAAAAAGTTGAATCACTTTGGAAAGTTTTAAAGTTCACTTCACGTGAGCTGCCGTTATCGTCTCCCAGTGCAGCAGGCGGTCTCGCACTGCCTGCCAGGATTCGATGTCCCAGCAGATCAGCAACTTCACTCTCCAGATGTACTGCAGCTTCTACATCAATTTGATGTGAAAACTTAAAGGGACCACAGATGGCCACTCACAAAATGGCACAGTAAACTTTCAATTTTTTCTTTGGTGTGCCCAGGAGGAGCAGGAGTGCTCCTCTTAGGCCACTCCAAAAGACTCGGGCGGACCCGCTGCTCGTGGTCTCCAGCTGGCTTAGCCCAGCAGCCGGCCGATATCCCCCCTCCTAGAACTGGCGAGCAGCAGTGAGGTGCCATTCTAATGAGACTGGGCTTCAGAAGGGGCGGGCAGCGCTCCGCCGACTTCACACCGGTTTCCGCCCCTATTAGAAAATTGCCCCCCTGGTCTCTGAGAAATCTTGCAACATGACTGGGAAGTTGCTTGGGCTCGTAAGGTATGAGTTGGCCAGTTGTTCAGTGACCACCAATGTAGATAGGTTGACTCCTTGCTTTCACCTGGTCATGGTGAATGGGAAGCAGCTAAGGAGGTTGTGAGACACTGGCTACTTTTTCACAATAGTACATAGTAGCCTGGTGAAGGACTACCATTATGATAAGGGCAAAGTTGCCTGCATTCAGGGACTGTGAATGACCACAGATGCACCGTGGCCAGAATTTGATTGGAATACTTTGGTTACACAGGGGTCACAGAAGTGGGAGTTTACTTGCCCAAGCTGCTGGATGTTTTAATAAGGAATGCTGCAAACAAGCATCTCAGGACAATGCAGCCCAGGGCTGGCGTTATTGGTTCAGCACAAGCAGAAGTCAATGATCAAGTTGCACAAAGCGCATGGCTCACACATGTGAAGAAACTCAAGGGCTGGGGCAATTTCAAGTGGAAGGCCTACTGGGTCGGCTCCAAATCCCGCAGAAGTGAGTGGGGCAGCTGCAAGCAGTGAGCCAAATGATGCTGGGGTATCACCATTCAGAGAGGTTTAGATGGTACAAACCAAGGGGTTTTGAGGAGGTTAAGCTGGCCAACCATGCTCGAGGGTTCAGGATAAGGCCGAAAGAAAGCTCACCCCTCACCACACAGACTGAATTAAAAAAGGCAACATGTTCTGGGACAGTGTGTAGTCACACAGGAGGACATGGGGTGTTCAGGAAGCAGGACTGCACCACACCTCAGGCAGGATGAAATAGACATGTGTCTCACCTGCTCAAGGGGGCGACATGGGAAACCAAGTGGTACAGTGCCCAACCGGGCGACAGGGCAAGCTGTGCATGTGGGTACCAGTATCTCATTTCGGTGCCAATGGACAGCCACAGGCAGCATGTGGCAGAACCCAAGAGCAGTGCCTAGCAGTTGTCCACAGGCGAAGGTGGTCCAGCCACAGTGGTTGCCCAATCAATTTGAGCCCCACTACGCATAGCAAGTGCACCCTGCCGCAGAATACATGGAACTGTAGTTGGTGCAAGGAGTCGGAGGCACCAGGCGTAGGGGAGGCACGTCCCTTGGATCCTTAGGATCCTGGGTCCAGTAGCATCGACAGTCCTGCTGGTGTACCAAGTGGTGAGTGCACAGTTTCTCTAGCAAGCTGCATGGACCTAACCTGGGGGAGGAGATACGTCACATTTCAGAATTTTTCTTTGACCAGTTGTTCCCAGAATGGATTTGGGAAAAGAGCTATTCTCAGACCGTAAACTTGTAAACAATAGACAATCCCTGCTGAACACCTAGGATCAGGGATCTCACAACACAGGCTAATGAATTGCTTATCATTTACAGTTTTTTGGGGTAACAACATTAAAGCTTAGCTCATTAGCATTTTAATCACCTTTCCTTTCAATGCCTTTTCTTTTAAAACTTGTGTGAATATACTTTGCTTTAAAACACAACTATTAACTCTTTTTTTCTCCAATTTCTTTCTGTAGAAAAATGGTAAAAAAAATCCTGAAACGTGGCAGCTAAGCACAATCGAGGGAACATGATAATTTAATTACCATCTACTGAATATAATCTTTAGCCGTTAAAAAGGTGGTTTGACCAGTTCAATTCTGAGTTTCCAGAAACTGAGTAAAATGTAGGACCCTGATTTGGTTGGTTAAAAGGAGAACTTAACAAATCATTTTACGTAATTACAGATGAATACAAGAGTAAAGTGGCTTGTGAAGATGACAAGCTACGACTGAACTGTAAACGGAGTATGGTGATAGCCATCTACTCTGCCGTCTATGGCCGGTCACATGAGGGGAGCTTGGAATGTCCTTACCAGAATGTTGGAGCTCCAGCTATAGGTAAGTGTGATGTATTTACAAAGCTAAGAATTGACTAATTATATAACAAGGCAGGAGGGAGATGACAATAGTCTGAGCATGTCCCGTACACGGTCAAACTGGATGGACTGTTTCTTTTCTCATTAGAACCGTATATTCTTATGCCCTTCATTCAAATGAATAAACCATTAGAATGTATATTTTTAATTATAGAAATATGGGCCGGATTTTTAATCTGGAGGTGGATTGGGAATGGTGGGGGCTCGGGAGCAGTGGAAGCTCGGGAGCGGTCAGGAAACCCGGGAGAACGGGTTTTCCGCAGGCCCTGCCGAATTTAACGACAGGGCCTGATTTGCATGGGAAGCCTCTGTTTCCCACCCACAGCCAGCCAGATTGAGAGGCATTAGGCCGCAGAGAGGAGGGAGGTAGGGATCGAGTGGGGGCCGAGCGGCCACCGGGGGCCGGAGGAGGATCGGTTGGGGGTGGGGGAAGAATGGGGAATGGCATCAAAGGATTCGGGTGGGGGGAGGGAGAGAATGTGGTAGAGCATCAAGGGATCCGGGGGGGGGGGGGGGTTGGAGAGAATGGGAAACAGCATCAAGGGATCGTGGGGAGTGGGGGGAGAGAATGGGGAATGACATTAAGGAATTGGGGGTGGGTAAGGGAGCAAACAGGGTCTGGCATCAAAGGATCGGTGGGCGGCTGGTGGAGGGGGTTTGGGGAGGAGAAGGGAGAAAACAGGGACTGGCATCAATCGATCGGGGGGGTGGGTGGGTTGGTAGAGAGGGAGACAGTGGGGTCTGGCATAAAGGGATTGGGGGGGTGGAGGGAGAGAATATTGAGGGGCGTGGAGAATGATCGGGGTGGGGGCGGGGGAGAGAGAACATCGAGGGGCCTGAAGAACGATCGGGGGGGCTGGGAAGAGAGAACATCGTGGGGCCTGGAGAATGATCGGGTGGGAGGGATGCCAGGAAGGTGATCGGAGGCCTGGGGTGAAGTGGGGGGGGGGGGGGGATCAGAGGCCTCGTGGGAAGGTTCTCCGATCGTGGGGGTGGGTTAGGCAGGGACGCTGGATCCAGGAGGTAAGTACTTCCCTCCTGGATCCAGCAGTCCTTGCCTTCCATTAGCTGTCGGGTTTCCAGAGGCGTGGGAAACCCGGCCAGCTACAGTTAAATTTAAAATGGTGGTTAAATTTGAGGCACGCCAGCCTCATTATAATATTTAAATGGATGACCCACCTCCTGGGAGCGGGTTGGCTGCCCGCCCCGTCCCGCCTCTGTTAAAACCGGAAGTGGGCGATTTGGAGGCGGGTTCTGGTTGGGATTCAGATTTTTAACACTTTAACTTCCCACCTGACTCCAACCCACCTGTTTTTTGGGAGTTAAAATTCCCCCCATAAGTTCAGTTCTCCTGATGCCTGAGCAAGTTTACTCAGTGAGTAGCTGAGCTCCACAGATTGGGAAGGTGCTGTTAGCTGATGCCGAATAAATGCTAGATCTCAGTGCCCTGTAGTTTGCAAGGGAGAAATAGGCCAGGTATCTGTTCCTATTCATTATGCAGTGAACCTCCTCCTGGAAGTGTACATGTGTGGACATTGGGTGAGGACAGGCTCAGGCTCAGCTGTGAGCCTGAGGCTATAAAGATAAGACAGCTTTAAAGAGAAGTAGAGATAGAGATAAAGTAATACTATATACAACATCATGCTTCCATGCTGGGACCATTGGACATGTCATGCCAAGGAAGGCAGCTTATCGAGAATGCATAATGCAAGACTTAAGGTTAGTTATATATCATGGCGTTTTACTCAATTTAACTGCTTGCCAATAATTTCACAAGTATTTATTCTCTTGGTATCTTATTAGGCTACTTATGGCTCTCTTATATCTAGTACTTTCCATTCCTAAGGCTCTTTGCTGCCAAGGGTAAATCCGCCCTGTATGCTTTATCGTGATCTTCATTTCTTCCCTCCTCTGTTGTACACCTCACTCTTAGCTTGCACACTTCTTTTGGTTTGATCCTCCCTCCAAATTTGTAGAGGCCAGCCGATCTCCCAAGTGTATAATTGGAATAGGGTCTAAAGAGGAGTGTGATGCTGGAGGTGGGAGGAAGCCACAGGAAGGGTAAAGAGGGCTTGGGGAGTAAGACTAGAGGCTGTGAGGTGAAAGATAGAGGAGGGTTAGAGGCTGGGAGGACCAGGGAAAGTCGAGCATAGATGGAGATTAGGGGCGGGGAGGGAAGTAGAGTAGGGTTAGAGGTCAGAGAGGGGAAGAAGGTGGAGTGGGGTTAGAGAGGACAGAGCAGAGTTAGCGGCTGGGGGAGACGGAAGGTAGAGTAGGGTTAAATACTCTGGGTGGGATTATTATTATGTGCGACACAACCAGGGTCGGGGGTTGCTAGATAATGGCTGAGATGGGCGCCTGGGAGTTGGGGCAACAGACAGTGGAGTGGGAAGGGGAAGGGGGGATGCCAGGTAGGGGGAAGGGTGAGGGACGATGGAGAAAGGGAGTATTTCTAACTTTATTATCTGTAAAGTGCTACAGGCACTCTGTATGTGTTCTATACTTATATATATTTCTTTAAACAAATTATCTTTTTAAATACGATATACATATAAAAATGTATCGTATATTTATTATATTATACAGTATTTATTATGACATATAATACATAGTAGATTGTTGTATTGTTATATATAAAATTATATTGATTTAAAATATATATATAAATAATGTAAAATATTATAATATTTCAAAATTACATAAGGTCCAACATAAAAAGCAGCAGAGGCAGTCATATAGTAATCGGGGTGGTAGGTAGTGGGGCCTAGCGTAGATAATGGCTGAAAGGTGATTGGAACAGTGGTAGTGAGGCAGGAGATTGGGGTCTGGTATAGAAGACCAGAAAGGGCCAGGACCACTTTGAGCAGCTGAATATGTGTCTCGGAATGCCAAAGGGCACAAATAAAAGCACCGGGCCAAGAAGGCTGGAATAGGTTGGGAAGTGGATGACACTGGGAACAGCAAAATTGCAGGATGGAACACTGGACATTGAAAGCAGGCTTGGCAGGTAGCAACATTTTTACTGATTTAAAAAAATTGTAAACAAAGTAAAGAAACTGGAGGTCTCCATGAAGCACATGGGAGGAAACAGCAGGTCACGGAGAACGGGAGTGGGACCGTCCATGGTTAGCGGCAGTAGTGGGACGGAGGAGGCCTGAAATTGCCCAAAGGGATGCTCCAGGAAACCTGGAAGGGGGCAAAATTGTAAAAAAGAAGTGATTTAAATATAAAATGTAGTTCTTGCCTCCAATGCTCACCATTACCAATATGGCTGATATGCAGTGGTGCAGAAAGTTAACCTGCTTCACAGTGACACACAGTGGGCAGAGCCTGCAGCAAAATTCAGACTGCAAGCTATTTTTAGCCATAAACTCTCGCCATAAAAATGTCAGCTATTGCGTGACACCAGGCATGAGTGATTGTGCGTAAGACAGCCGTGACATCTTTAGCATTGAAGATAACTATTATAGCACCACCTACAGGTGTAACAGGAACTGCAGGTATAGGTTTTTCTTTTGGATCAAGATTGACGTGAGTTTTCAATGAATCATAGAATGAATGATATAGCACAGAAGGAGGCCATTCGGCCCATTGTGCCTGTACAGCATGTGTCCCATGTAGCAAATTTTATAACAGCAGCATTCATTATTATGATCAATTTTCAAAGCTCCTGTTTTAAAATCAGATTATGCCGCGAAGTCTTTGAATTAAATAATCAGCTTTGTATCAAGCACAGCTTATTACAGTAAGTGAATACTTAATGTTAAATCGATTGGACCTACATTATTATTTGAATGTTCACGGTGAAAGATAAATAGATGCCAATGAACTTTTCTCTAGTACCTGGCTTCAGAAGTTACTTCCTATTAAACTGACCCACTTTAAGACAACTCCAATGAATGAGGTGGTGAGGGGTAAAGCTAAAGTACAAGAGGGTGTGTAAGATACCCAGAAGAGCCTGAAAGCTGTTTCAGATATTAGGAAATATTTTAGTAATTTTCAGTGTTCCAAATTAATCAAACCTTTGTTATTTTTTTCATGAAAGAACCATGGCAATTTGCTGCAATTGTTGTAAACTAACAGGCTGAATGTTCCTGGGCCACATATAATTATAAGTTTACAATTGGTATTAAATTAATTTTAATTTGAACTGATGATGTTTGCTTTCCCTTCCATTAATATTGTATCAGTTCAAGTATTAGGAAGTCTCTTCATTTATCATGGGAGGGTTAGGATATAATGAATTGAATCATACTGTTTTTTACAGTAGACTGATTAGTGTCACAGGAGAAATAAAATCAGCCTTGTTTACGTGGTCTGTTTGAATCTAGAAGAACAACAGATAAATCCATACTTCCTGCTGCAGTGTAAACCGCCTTCAGCATCTTCCGCAGGCTGTGATACTCAGTTACAGCTTGCAAGCTTTTACAGTAGCGCTGCTGCACAGCAGCTTTGTCTGAAACAAAGAACTGGTTTTCAGCCAAATTATTTTTATTTGTATTGACATTGTCAACAGAGGCAATATTGTTTTAATTAAATGTACCCAACGTAAGTTTAATTACTGTAAATAACTTGTCAGTCGTTTCCACCAAGTTGTTTAGTTTGACTCATTTAAAATGTACACTCAGCTTGAAAATGAGGGTAAAGATGTTCTGCATCTTATGCTGGCAGTCTCTTACCCTCTGTCTGTAGATTTTAATGATACCGGATTTAATAAATTGGAATGGTAATTTTCACCCTCTGGTAGGTCTGTGAATTACACAAGACGACCTCCAAAGATAAATGGAAACACGCGAGTAATTGTTAACCAAAACCAATGCAGAATTTGAACAACTAATATGAATAAAAAGACCGATTATTTTTGGCACAATTGGGAAGGGGCAAACACATGTTCACAAAATACAAAAATATTAAACAATTTAAAGACAAAGCATTTGAATATTGTATGTTAATGCAATTTTCAGTTCAAAATTCTTAAGTACAAGTTCAGATTTAATATTTTACAGTGTTACTACCTGATGTAAATTGGCAGCATTTAGCACAGTGTGATATAGGACTCATGCTCTTGCTGCAATTAGAATGGGTGGTACAATCAATTGTGAACATCAGACATGCACATGAGCTAAACTAAAAGAAATGCACTCACTTCATTGCAGATATGTGGGAACTAGATGGATTATTGAGAACAATGTTACGGTGAACTGTGATGCTTCTCCTGGTACGTTGCCAAGAATCTAGCAAATAACGGCAAACAGAGATGGCTCTGTGTACAGTATTAGAAATAATTTTCTTGGGCATAGCTTAAAGCAGTTTTGCTTTCATTCTTAGCTGTTTCACACAGAGAGGTAATAATGACTTCAGATTTGTACAAGAAGTCTCCTTCACCATAAGCCTGGGGTCATGAAAGCAGTATTGTATATTGTAATAAATGATGTTGGAGTAACTGGATCTGATCATTTACTCAGCATGTGAAAGACACTTGTAATTAATCACTTCTACAGGGAAAATCTACTAGCAGCTCTTTCAGTGGTAAAAATGAGAGAGCTGACTCTGAGATAGAGCTGAAAGAACACACTTTTAGTGCAAACTAATACAGGTGGATGGAGGCTGTCAGGAGCTGAAGCTTTCAGGTTAAAGAGTTATGACAAGATGAGGATCTGAGCGGTGTCCAGTGGAACTGTCCAACTCCAACATCTCATTAGAATCCACGTTTGCATTCAGCTGATCATAACCATGTCGGAAGCCACTAAAACTGCAATCAGACCCCAAGTTAAATCTTGGCACGGCAGTTTTTATATATTAATGGCCAAGGCCCATAGTTCAGGACACTATTGAAGAGTAGGCAAGAAAATGTGATAAATCAAGAAGTCAAGTTTGGGTTTTAAGAGGCTGTAGATTGCAGGAGGGGATGGAAGACTGATGTTTGGCAACAGGTTTCTTGCAGAGCAGAGAATTCTACTATTTCACAATGAATTACACCCTGACCTCAACAAACGGACCGATTCTAGATTGTCTTTGATTTCTTTTGTGGAATTTTGGGCTTCCTTAGTGTGGCTCCCTTTCCTTTGCATTCGGGCTTCTGTAACACAAATGGGACAGCCTACTCGGAAGTGCAACTCTACTTATGCACTATTATCAATGTAATCCATTGGGATTAAGCAGCTGTTTCTTACTGAAAGATTCCTGTGTGTTGCATACTTGACATGCCTAGCTAACATTGCAACAGATTAGTAAGTGGACAAATGAAGCTACAAAAAGTTATGTTTATGGTGCAGTTGATACTCAGGATGCTTTAACATGATTTTATTTTGGCAGCATGGCGATTTGTTTTAAAGAACAAGTAGCAGAAATTGTAGTCTTGGGGAATTTCATTAATGCTCTCATTTACCTTGGATAAGTAGCCAGCTTTTTCGAGTGGAACTCTGTATTAAGCTTGCAAAGAGGTCATTATTCTTTTGTGCCCACGTGTAAAGCCTGCCAGATGTTAGTGTAGCTGAGGAATAAAGCACAACTTTTCACCTAATTTTTATTACTTATTAAAACAGTCATGTGATGATCAATTAAACTGCAGATTTTGCATTGTTTCAGTGTAGGTTTTGCATTGGACCAGTGCAGATTCTGTATTATAATGGCAGTATAAGGCAATCAATCTAAGCACAAATCAATTAATCAGAAGGCAGTCTCACATTAGATGTAGTATAACTGCAACCAATGCAAAATGAAACACCCTGGCTCTCTGTGAGATTGCTTTTAATTTTAATAAAGAGGCAACAGGAAAGCCAGCTCTTTACTAACATCAAAATTGTGTTTTTCCCAGTGTTGGTGAGCAGAGCTCTGTATGTGTATTTTCTCAGGTAGAGTTCTCCTTTGATTGGGCATAGGACACAACAGTATAATGAAGTACTGTTCACCTGCAATGTTCTCCAAAATGTATTACAGTAGTGTCCATCTGGGACCTGTAGAACAACTGCAGGATAACTTACATACCCAAATACATTAAGAACAATTTAATCTATTTTAGTTTAAAGGTTTTATTTACCTTAAACAGAGAAAAGTTCCAATGTATGCATGGTGATTATAGCAGTGGCTTATTGCTACGTTGTGTGGAAACCTGGATGAATGACCCGTAAAAGGCCAGTTTCTGAAAACAGACCATTGTCTGGCACTCGTACAACATAACTCAACTTTTTGGGGCCTGTGGATTTTGTGGTTCAATACCACTGGCTGGTTTGTCAGTAAACATTACTGTCTCACGGTTTCTAACTATCATGATGGAAGGAAAATATGCTATAATTATGGTTTGTTCCAGTAATATTGCCTGCGGGTCCAGGTGCAGCAGAATCCATTCTATTTATATTTTGGGGTGGGGGGGTGGGGGGGTGGTGGTGGCGGCGCGGGGAGGGGAAGAGGAAATTCAGCAGCACTGATGCACAAGCTTACACATGTACAGTGTTTTAAAGTAGTATTTACAATCTTGTTTTTGGCTGCTGTATCATACTCAATGCTTGTGAAAGGCAGCTATTGGAAAATGTCATTGCCAGCTAACCTGCGTGTGTGGAACTGTAGTCTGACAGTGGCCAAAAAAAGGTGGCAGCCTCTGTTTCTGCTGGCATTGTTTATATTGCTGCAAAAGATATCTCGGCTTCGAAAGCTACTGAGAAACACATATCTCCTTAGACAGGTCTCAGAGGCTCTTAAGGCAACAGCACCGATGCCTTAAAGTGCTGCCTATGCCCCGATTACCTTATCACACTGCCACTGAAGTCAGGACTGCTGTCTGTGGTAGCACTAAAAGGTAAATATCTGCGTTACATTTGTGCAGTAATATATATTTTAACGAAACACCCTGAAGCTTCTTTCATGAATTCCTGGGATTAGATGAAGTGACAAAGGATAATAGTTGCTTTCAGATATTTGTGAAGTCGTCAGCTGTGCTTCTCCTCACCAAAGGTCACATTCAATTTGTTTCAATAAAAATTTCACTGGATGCAGCCACCCCCTACAGTTATCTGCTGCCCTGAATCTGTTCATGCACCAAGTGTTATTAAATTACACAGAGGGTGGTTTGATCGTGGAATTCACGGCCTCAATCCGTTGTTGAAATCGAGTCCATAAATTTGTTTAAAAGGGAATTAGATGGTTGAAAAAGAGGAGTATTAAAGAGTATGGGGAGTGAGATTAGACTGGATGGCTCATGTGGAGAAAAAGTCTAGGATGGAGTTAATGGACCAAGTAGCCTGTTTCTGTGCTGTATTCCATGATGCCACTGGTCTGATGCAGGCACTCAGTTTCTCATAGAAAATGGCCGAGATCAGTATCAGGCATCATTCCAGCTTCAGGCCCAAACATAAGTCCAACAGCAAGAACTGGCATATTATAAACTCTGATTGAAGTGGACACCTGTATTATTTGTCAGAATCAGTCACAGACTCTTGACAAATGGCTGAAGCCATTGTAGAGCTAGACTAAGAATAAGCTAAACAGTTTGTCAGAAGCCAAGGCTCATATTTTCCAAATGCACAAATGCTCTTTTGTTACTCACACCAATGGCTCAATCCAGTTACAAAGAAATCAGTATTACTTTCTGAATACAGGATTAGAGCTTCTTAGTTGCACTGCTGAAGTGAATTGAACTCTGGTTTTCCATATTTGTTTGTTTTGCTCACATTTCTGAAGGTACTCTTAGAGTAGCAATTTAAACCCTGTGAAGCCTTATTATTACTGAGTGAAGAAAACCAGAACCTGCCATCCACGATTGATTAGAAAAGGAAACTTCTTTGATAAATAAGGTGTTGTAGATCTCTGGGAAAATTGACAGATAATCGTCTGCACCAGCCAGTATAGGAGTACAATTTGCTATAAATGTACGCTTTACTGTCAATTGTAGTATTTTAAATTTCATATTCGGAAATTTAAGACTATAAGAGATGATTTAGATTAGTGGTTCCACACCCCTGCAATCAAAGACAAGTTTCTAGAAGTCATGACAGGCTATAATTTAGTAAATTCAGGTCAGATTGCAGAGAAGTGGGTCTACGGGTCTTCACACATAAAGGACAAACAGTATAGTATTACAACTGTTAGTGGAAGCTACTAACCATACAATGCTTTTTTTTTTGCACCTAAAGTCGTTTTATAACATGTTCTAATCCCTTTTACAACCGTCTACTAGTTTTCTCATGACAATAACCCACTCCTTGGAACTACTGGAGGAGCTATCCAGTTTTGATCCTTTTAGCCTTTTCTATATTACATATTCCAAAATTCCCTCCTTAATATCTCTGCATGCTGCTTCCTTCAGCTCTGGTATTGGTGCTTGTGCTGCCTCCTTAGGGTGTACTGCTGGTACTGGTGCTTCCTCCTTCAGGTATGGTGTTCATACTGGTGCTTCCTCCTTCACATTTGATGTCATTACTGGTGCTTCCTCCTTCATATTTGATGTCATTACTGGTGCTGTCTCCTTGAGTTATGACACTGGCACTAGTGCTGCCTCCTTCAAGTCTGATGCTGGTACCAATTCTGCCTCCTGCTTTTATTAGACAAAGAAAGACTTTTTTTTTCCATTCGTTCACATGATGTGGGCGTCGCTGGTAAGGCCAGCATCTATTGACCATCTCTAATTACCCTTGAGAAAGTGATGGTGAGCCGCCTTCTTGAACTACTGCAGTCCGTGTGGTGAAGGTGCTCCCACAGTGCTGTCAGGGAGGGAATTCCAGGATTTTGACCCAGTGACAATGAAGCAACGGCAATATATTTCCAAGTCAGGATGATGTGTGGCTTGGAGGGTAACTTGCACTCATCCAGGCAAGTGGAGAGTATTCCATCACACTCCTGACTTGTGCCTTGTTGATGGTGGAAAGGCTTTGGAGAGTCAGGAGGTGAGACACTCGCCGCAGAATACCCAGCCTCTGACCTGCTCTTGTAACCACAGTATATCCAGTTAAGTTTCTGGTCAATGGTGACCCCCAGGATGTTGATGGTGAGGGATTTGGTGATGGTAATGCCATTGAATGTCAAGAGGCGATGGTTAGACTCTCTCTTGTTGGAGATAGTCATTGCCTGGCACTTGTGTGGCGCGAATGTTACTTGCCACTTATCAGCCCAAACTTGAATGTCATCCAGGTCTTGTTGCATGCGGGCATAGACTGCTTCATTATCACAGAATCACAGAATCCCCACAGTGCAGATAGAGGCCATTTCGGCCCAGCGAGCCTGCACCGACACATATCCCACCCTATCCCCGTAACCCCACGTATTTAATCCCCTAACACTAAGGGTCAATTTATCATAGCCAAATCAACCTAACCTGCACATCTTTGGACTGTGGGAGGAAACCGGAGCACCCGGAGGAAACCCACGCAGACACAGGGAGAATGTGCAAACTCCACACAGACAGTCACCCGAGGCCGGATTCGAACCCGGGTCCCTGGCGCTGTGAGGCAACAGTGCTAACCACTATGCCACCGTGCTGCCCATTATCTGAGAAGTTGCATTTATATAGCACCTTTCACAAACTCAGGACGTCCCAAAGCGCTTTACAGTGAATTACATACTTTTGAAGTGTAGTCACTGTTATAATGTAGGAAATGCGGCAGCTGATTTGTGCACAGCAAGGTCCCACAAACAGCAGTGTGATAAATGAAGAGCTAATCTGTTTTAATGAAGTTGGTTGAGAGATAAATATTGGCCAAGGCTCTTTCTCATTCAGCTGAGAGTGCAGATGGGATCTCGGTTTAATGTCTCACCCGAAAGACGGCACCTTTGACAGTGCAGCACTCTCTAAGTACTGCACTGGAGTGTCAGTTAGATTTTGTGTCCAAGACTCTGGAATGGGAGTTGAACCAACAATCTTCTGACTCGGGTGAAGGTTGAAATTCACATTGCCCTGGATTTTGCGGTCAGCGGCGAAGGAACAGTGCTCGCCATTCACCTCGCTGACAGCAGCCCACAATGATTTGACCGGCTTTAGAGTGGTGACTGATGTAAGAAAACTACTAGGCACTTGATCTAAGTGTTAAACAAAGTTTTAATAAACTGTTTTACAACATGGCGGTCTAGTTGTGTCCTTCACTAGTTCCTGTTAAGAATGTCCTGCGCAAGCTGGGCCCGTGCCCGAGTATTTATACTCTCCCTGGACAGCGCCACCCGCAGGCTGCTCAGTATTATTTCATAAGTCTTTCTTTCATGAATGACTGATTCATGTCAGTGACTACCAGCCATTAGGCATCCTTTCCAGTGCGGCGTCCTCTATGGTGGATCTGTGATGCCTGTGGGCAGAGTAAGAAACAGCGAGGCTCTGCAACCAATCAAATTGATGACTCCTCGCTGAGACATGCTGAGTCCAAACCAGGAAGTGTAAAACAGGAAATATAAATTAGATTTAAATCATGTAGAGAAAGCAAAATAAAGTTTGGGAAATACAGATGGGATTAAGGGAGAGAGATAAAAGAGACAAACAGAAAAAGTATGAAAAAATGTATTTTAATTTTAATTTTTTAAAATCTGCAACATTAATTTTATTCTGAGGGAATGAGACTCTACACTTTTAAAATGACTTTTTCAGGGCCAGAGAGGTTGTTCAGCAGTGCCGGGCTGACCGATCGCAGCCGGCACCCTGCAGCACATGGCAATGACATCATCGCCGGAGGTGCAGCGTGCAGGGCGGTACCAGCTACCACCGCCGCCGCTAACCTCCCGCTGAATTTTGTGGGAGGTGTTAGTGGCGGCGTACCCGGGCGCTAGGTGCTTTGCACCCCCATTAGCGCCCTCTAATGGGAGGTGCAAAGCAACCAAATTTCCCTCCCAAATACTTTCTATTGTAGTTCATATAAAAATGTTAACAGTGTGTCAAAGTATTATTAATTATCCACCTCCACCTCAGAGTTATTATACAGTAATGTCAACATGTGCACATCATACGAATAACTTTCATGTTAAAAATAAAACTACTTTACATTTTTTGTGTAATGTCACAAGGAATAGTGCATATTCTGGAGGAAGTTGGAGAGGAAGGCACCATCAACCAAGTATTAATAGTAACGGTGCAAAACTGCATTACCTTTATGTCTCCTATCTCTACCGTGCCTGTCATGGTCACCATTAAACCACAAGAAAACAAAGTGTAATATTTAACAATGTAGATAAAAAGAAAAAACAGAAATTCTGAAAATCTAAAGTAAAAGTTTTATGAGAGTAGTTTGTATATTTGAACCTATGACGTCAAACTTTTGCAGCCCCCCCAGTCTTTTGTCCCATTTTCAGATGGTGACTGACCCACCACATATTGTAGGAACTTTCTGTTTGTAATTAACCATATACATTGGCAGTGATTTGATGGCAATAATTTTTGTGTATAGTTCTGCTTGATATTTGCTCTTGTTGTTTATGAGATCTTCACAACAATTGAAGTATTGCTTTGTAAATAACAGCACGCAGGCTATTTTCTTGGAGGGGACATTGACTTACAATTGAAAAGTTGTATGGATGTTCAGCACTTTTATATATGAACACCTGCAGGTTTATTCTCTCCCTGTGCTATTTTTAGCACATTGGTTTCAGTGATCTTCTGCTTGTTTAACCACAGTAGTTAACCATCATATTTTAAATAGATTAATAGCTGTGCAAAGTAGCAGACATAGGAAATTGACACAAATACATTAGCCACATGGAGAAAATTAAACCGCTTAATATTTATTTTAGTATTGAAATTGAACAACACAGCTATAGCAGTTGCATTTTGGACTATATCTCGCAACATGGAGGCGTGAATTTTGCTGTGAGCGGTGAAGGAATGACTTAAGCTGTTCACCTCATGTACAGTTGCCGAGAGATTTTTCATGGGCTTGTCAACCGAGATTTCTGGTAATTGGACACCTGATCCAGTGTGGTGCCATCTACAGGGGCACCTACAGGGGCACACTGACTAATCCAACGCATTCCTGGCCAGACTCCCATTTTCTACCCTCCGTAACTCTGCTGCTCGTGTCCTAAATCGCACCAAGTCCTGTTTACCCATCACCACTGTACTCGCTGACCTACATTGGCTTCCTCGATTTTAAAATTCTCATCCTTGTTTTCAAATCCCTCCAAGGCCTCATCCCTCCCTATCTCTGTAATCTCCTCCAGTCCTACAACCCTCCGAGACACCTGCGTGCCTCCAATTCTGCCCTCTTGAGCATCCCCAATTTTAATCGCTCCACCATTGGTGGCTGTGCCTTCAGCTGCCAAGGCCCTAAGCTCTGGAATTCCCTCCCTAAACCCCTCTGCCTCTCTACCTACCTCTCTTTCCTCATTTAAAACGTTCCTTAAAACCTACCACTTTGATCAAGCTTTTGGTCATCTGCCCTAATATCTCTTTATGTGGCTCGATGTCAAATTATGTTTGATAACACTCTTGTGAAGTGCCGTTGGACGTTTTACTACTTTAAAGGCACTATATAAATGCAGATCAAGCAGCAGGGAGGCTCTTCAACCAATCAGATTGAAGAAACTTCACTGAGACACGCAGATTGCAAAGCAGGAAGTTAAAAACAGGAAATATAAATTACATTTAAATCATTGTACAGGAAATGAAATAAAGATTGGGATGTACATATGGGATTAAGGGAGAAATTTTTAGAGGAAAACATAAAAAAAATATTTTAAAAATCTGCAACGTTAATTTTTTTCAGAGGGAATGAGACGCCGCACTTCTAAATGACCTTTTCAGGGCCAGAAGGGTTGTGCAGCGGTATTTATCACTTATTATTTTGTTAAGTACTCAGTTACTCATGATTGTACTAGCCCTAACTTTTTCATCTGTCTATAGTGCGAGAATAATTAATAATTACCCTAAGTTTACGCCATTACAGTGATCTCTGTGCAGATTCCATCGGTGAATACTGCAACAGCACAACCTGTGGAAGAGAAGGGTATCACTGACAGCAACTTCCGGCTTTCCACGTTTAACTGCACATGTGCGGACGCCAGAAGTTGCTGTCAGTATTACCCTGTAATACCGGTGAGCGCTGGCAACCTCGCCGTTATTAGTACAGTAAAATCCGGGCCAGCCGAGTGAATATGGAAGAGCAGAAAAACAGTAAGATTGAGTTGACCTGCATCAAACTAGCAACATTATACATCTGTAATTATCTTGTGATCTTGTAAAATAAATATCAGCAAAGGAGGCCCTTTTAATTATCATAAATAGATTTCATAAAAATTAAAGAGGAAAGCAGGTGTTGTTTCAGAATGACAGTTATATGCAGATCTCTTAAACTTTAAGACCTAAAATGTGATACCTGCCCCACCGAAGAGACCCGCTGCCTATCTGTGATCACGAAGAGCTGAGTACTCCATTGATTCTTTTTCCTTCATAGCAAATTCCACTGGCAGTTAAGAACCAATGAGCAAAGCTCTCTGCACACGTTGGAGTATGTCACCAGTAATTTCTGCGGGGGTTCTCCCGATTTCCCGCCATACCTTTGGTGCAAGATCGATGGAAACCCCAAAGCAATGACATAAATGGAAGTTGACACCTTTTCTCACAAGGCGACTACGGACCAAGAGCTGGAAAGTGGGATTAGGCTGGCTAGCTCTTTTGTAGCTGGCACAGACATGATGGGCCAAATGGCCTCCTCCTATGATTCTATGAACCTCTGTGTGCACAAAGTTCTATACTTGTGCTCGAGCAAATGTGCACAGAGCTCGACCTTTCCCCTATGATGTGGTTAGGCAGTGTAACTGTGACTCATTGATTTTAGGAAAACAGCTGATACTGCTCCCTTTGGTGCAGTGCAACTGGTACATTCCAATGCAGCAATCACTGTGACATCAGCAGTTTATGAAAAGTTGATACCAATTTACCGAATGCTGGTAATGGCTGCAAAAAGAGTAGAGTTTAAGCCTTATAATTTGAAGTTGTTTCTTTCACAACAAAAATTAATTATCCAATATTTCAAGTTAAGCAATGTCTCATCATGTAGGAGAGTGGGAATTTAGTGCTAAAAACTTGAATGAGCAAATAATTTGAATTAAATAGAGCAGATTGTTAATAGGGAAACAGTTTTCATTTGTTGATTAAATAATTAACATAAAATAGGGCTAGAGGACTTTGTAGAAAACTTATCTGTTTAAGAACCTGGAGCTATTCAGGAACATACAATTAACAATATATTAATTGCACAAAATTATATATAGTTGTCAAATATTGTTACGATTTTGAGTTATTTTTGTATGATTTAAGTTGACTTTGTTAAGGAAAGTTTATCTAATTAAGTTTATAAATTAATAATAACATAACCAACAATGTGCTCATGTCTATTGAATTAGCTAAAAAAGGTTACTGTAGGTCACTCTTTTAAGTTGTGAGGACCACCCAGTGTTATTCATACTAATGAACCAGTTTCCCAGTCAAAGCCACAGGGACCGAAAAATGACCTTTTTAACCTATAGATCTTAAGGACATTCCTCGTATACACGGCAGACATTTGCAACACTGGACCTAAAGAGAAACATCATCACCAAGCTTAAATGTATCCAATTGTTTGTTCAGAAGATCATAGGCTCATTGCAACAATGTTACAAAAGTGGAATCATTGCCCAGAGCCCCTAGGCTTGGCTTTGTGTCTTTATCTGGAGACTTGTTACTACTGGACGACAATTTGGTATCATTTGCCTTTTGATTCAGAAATTTGAAACCTCCTAAACTGAGTGTCACACTTTACACACCTGGGCCTGGAAGAGCAGTACCACAGCATACACTGTGCAGGGGCTTTGGAGCAGGATCCAATTTTGCCAGAACTCCCTCTGTTTCTACCCCGAAGCAAAAATTCTGATGGAGGAGGTAGACATTACTGAAAGTGGTGGGGGTGGGTGTGGGGGGTGGGGGTGGGGGGGGGCGGGGGGTGGGGTGTATCACCAGTTAGAAATCACACCGCTTCCATCATTCTTGTGGCCAACGGAAAGTACCCCTGCATGATCATCCGGGCATACTTGAAAAATTAATATGGAAGTCAGGCTCCATTGTTGATCAATCTGTGGCTGAAATGGCCAGCACCACCAATGGACCAGCAAGGTGCTGCTCTGATTTTCCTGTCCAACTGTGAGGCAGACACCCAGGGAGCTCCGTAAGGTGCCTGCCTCCTTATATAAGTGCATGTGTCTCCAGGATTTGGGACTGGATCAACGCCAGGCCAGACTGGCAGCTGGAAGTCCCACCCTACCACACCTCTTGTGGTGGAGTGGGCCCTCCTGGAATTTCTGGATCTAGGTGTTCAATAGGGTAGAGGCTCCATTAGGTGATTGGGACACAGAATTCCAGGAAACTGACATGTACCCGCAGTAAACCCTCTGAAACTTAGCCACTTACAATCATACAATGCCTTGCACTAGACACTGGCAAACTTTCATTGGACTGGCAGGGACTTCAGTGCATACTCTCCAGTAAACTATGAGGGACTTTGAAGCACACCGTCTTCCAAGTTGTAGAAGAACACAGATGCAAACTACTAAAGCCATCACTAACTGTAGAATTAAGAAAAATAAGTTCCAATTTTAACCACTAAGATGCCCAAACAAAATGGAGGGTAAAATGATCTTTGCTGTGGCATTTTTATTAAGAGGAAGCCATCCTAAAATTCATCTGAGTCTGAACTGGTTTGAATTGGGCCAAGTTTAGATAGTCCTGACTTGACTCAATTTGGACTTGGTTTGGATTAGTGATGTAAATTCGCAGCTCATCCCTCATAACTACGTTCAGTTTCCACAAAATTTTGCAGTAAGAGAAATACATATAAGAGAACAATGAGGCAGAAATATCTCTTGTCAAAAGGTTTATTTTCGGTGGTGCAACCTCATCAATGTTTTCATAATTTAAAATTAACCATTAGAATCCACCTAATCAATACTTTAAACAAACAATGCAAGTGAAATTACTGAGTGACTCGCCCCAGGGAGATTTGCATGTTGTCCAACAGTTGGTTACTAGGTTGCAGAGGCATGGAATGAGATTCCCTCCCTGTTGTCTGGCCAGGGATCAAAATGTGGGAGGTGGATTTGAAGGAGAGAAAAAAATAAAACAATAACTTGTTTCTGTGTTGTGGGGAAGGGGGGTGAAGAACAAAAATTAAATGAGATTTACTGCTATTTAATGGAGTTAGCACATTGTGGGACCTGGTTTTGAAACCAGCCCGGACTGATGGTTTGAAAGTTTTTCCTCTCTGCTGGCTGCTTAGGAAGAATAAAGCCACATCCTAGCAGTCAGAAGTATTACACAGTATTACATAGTATTTATAGCACAGAAACAGGCCATTCAGCCCAACAGGTCCATGCTAGTGTTTAAGCTCCACACGAGCCCCCTTTCACTCTTCTTCATCTAACCCCATCAACATATCCGTCTATTCCTCATGTGCTTATCTAGCTTCCCCTTAAATGCATCTATGCTAGTCGCCTCAATCGCTCCTTGTGGTAGCAAGTTCCACATCCTAACCACTCTCTGGGTAAAGAAGTTTCTCCGGAATGTAGTATTGGACTTTTTTGTGACAATGTTATATTTATGGTCCGAGTTCTGGTCTCCCCCGCAAGTGGAAACATCTTCTCTACGTCTACTCCATCAAACCCTTTCATAATATTGAAGACCTCTATCAGGTCACCCCTCAGTCTTCTCTTTTCTAGAGATAAGAGCCCCCGTCTGTTCAGTCTTCCCTGATAGGTATAACCTCTCAGTTCTGGTATCATTCTAATAAATATTTTTTGCACCTTTTCCAGTGCCTCTATATGCTTTTTATAATATGGAGACCAGAACTGTTCACAGTGCTCCAAGTGTGGTCTAACCAAGGTTCAACACAAGTTTAACATAACTTCTCTGCTTTTCAATTCTATCCCTCTAGAAATGAATTGCAGTGCTTTATTTACCTTTTTTAAATGGCCTTAATAACCTGTGTCGCTACTTTTAGTGATTTGTGTGTCTGTATCCTCAGATTCCGCTGCTCCTCAACCCCATTGAGAGACTTATTTTCCAAGTAGTATATGGCCTCCTTATTCCTCCTACCAAAATGTACCAACTCACACTTATCTAAATTGAAGTTCATTTGCTAATTACACGCCTATTCTGCAAGTTTATTAAAGTCCTCCTGTATTTTGTCACAGTTCTCCTTTGTATTAACTACACCCCCCAATTTGGCGTCGTCTGCAAATTTTGAAATTGTACTTCTAATTCCCGAGTCCAAATCATTTATGTAAATGGTGAACAACAGTGGTCATAGCATCAATTCTTGTGGAACACTTCCTACCTTTTGCCAGTCTGAGCAACTACCTTTAACCCCTACTCTCTATTTTCTGTTTTGTAGCCAGCTTGCTATCCATTCTGCTACTTGTCCCCTGACTCCACATGTTCTGACCTTAGTCATTAGTCTACTGTGCGGTATCTTTATTGAAGACCTATTAGAAATACAAATATATTGGCCCAGAAATTCGGGTCTCCACGGGTGAGTACGCACGGGGTACTCACCCGTAGGCCCAATGGAAGTGCCGGTTTCGTGCATGCACTGCGCATGCGCGGGAAACCGGAACTTCCGTTCCCTTGAAAGAAGGGGTTCAGAGGTGGAACACGTGCGCTGGAGAGGCAGCTCGTGCGCATTGAACTTACGTTTTTTTTCCAGGTTTTTCTGGGAGGGTAAGTCTCCAGGAGTTACACATATAAAAAGCAGGTGCAAGGCCTGCTTTTAACAAGGTAAGTGGTGAATTAATTAAAATTAAAACATTTTTTCCACAGACTTATTATTTTTAAATACTTTAAAGAAAGGTAAGTTTATTTTTAGCCCTGTTAGAAAATGTAATTAATTTTTTCAAAAATTTAAATTATTGTTTAAAATAGTTATTTCATGCAATTTATAGTTATTTTAAAAATGTGATTAAAAAAAAAAAATATTTGAAGTTTTAGTGATGTTTTGGGGCTTATAGTATTTATAGGTTTGACAGCTCTTCCTGTCAAACTTATGAATGAAGCATTCCCTGCTACCATTGGCTCTCCATGGCCCACGTGATCCCAGGAGACGCATCGAACTAACTGCGCCCCGGGATACGCAAGCACTGCGCGCCAGCAGTTGGAGCAGGCCCAGGATCGGAATCCCACGTGGGCCCACAGCTCAACGGCCGGCACGCTAGTTAAGTGCATGTCGGAGGCTTGCACCCGTGGGAAGCCTCCGACCCGAATTTCTGGGCCATTATGTTTACTGCATTACCCTTGTCTATCCTTTCTGTTACTTCTTTTAAAAAATCTATAAAGTTGGTCAAGCATGACCTTTTGAAATCTATGCTGACTACACTTTATTATATTTTCAATTTGTACATGTTTTTCTATTACATCTTTTGTTATGTCCGTGTATAATCAGACACAGACTGTGGAGAACGGTACAAACGGTGTTTACTCAACGTGGCTCAGACTGCAACTGAACTGTACAGATTACTACTCAACGTTATATACAGGTGTGGTCACTGCCGGCACTACAGTATACATGAGCTGTAAAAAGTAGTTCTCCCTCTTAAAGGTACATACATTACTTCTTTGAGGAAGGATT
This sequence comes from Somniosus microcephalus, assembly GCF_052327205.1. Classification (NCBI taxonomy): domain Eukaryota; kingdom Metazoa; phylum Chordata; class Chondrichthyes; order Squaliformes; family Somniosidae; genus Somniosus; species Somniosus microcephalus. Next base: position 119,348,830 of record NC_140995.1, read on the forward strand.
CCATTATCTTTCCTATCACTGATGTTAAGCTAATTGGTCTATAGTCCTCTGGACTTGTTCTATCTCTCTTTTTAAATATAGGAACCACATTAGCTGTTTGCCAGTCCTCTGGCACTATTCCCTCTACTAATGATTTTTTATATATATGTAATAATGCCTCTGCTATTTCTTCCCTAACTTCTTTTAATATGCGCAGATGCAATCCATCCAGACCAGGGGTTTTATCCTATTTAAGTTTGATTTAGTTTATCAATTATCTTCCCCCTTTCTATCTTAAATGTCTATGGTCTAGAAATTCAGTGGGCTGCACCACCAGTTAGCGCCTAAAGAGGGCACTCAGTGGCTTTAGCGCCACTGGCCATGCCTCCCGCGATATTTAGCGGGGCGCTAATGGCGGCGTTAGCCTGTAGCGCTGCGCCGCCACCGATGACGTCATTGGTGTGCGCAGCACCCCGCTACCGCCCCGATCGCGATATTTGGTCGCGCCCGCCTCTGTAACGCCGGTCGCAAATCGCGCCCGGTTCACGGGGCCTACCTGTGGCGGTAGTGGCGCAAATTAAGGTGGAGGTGCGGGGCGGCCATTTTTTTCAGTGGCCGCCTGCCAGCACCTCCGTCCCCGGCCTCCTGATCCCCCCTGGGCAGTGCCGGCTGTGTCCCGAGAGCCCGGCACTTCTCCTCGGTGCCGGGCTCTTTTGCTGGCACTCGCGATCGGTCATCGCGCTGGTGCAGGCCCCTTCCCCTTAAGAAGCGGAGGAAGGCCTGCAGTACCGCAGCGTGCCATGCCGCAGCGTGTGGCGCTGCGGCACGTTGCGCTGCGATATTCAGTTTCAGCGCCCCAAGAGGGACGCGGGACGCCTTGAGCAGCGCCCCGCGTCCCTCATGGGGCGCTCAAACTGAATTTCCGGCGGGCGCAACGGCTCTGTTCGCAGCGGTAATTCCGGTGTCCAGGCGAGCTTGGCGCCCCGTTTGGGGCTCCACCGAATTTCTAGGCCTATATCTTTATTGATCTCTTCTTCTAATGTTATGTCCACCATGTTAAGTCTTCAGAAACTGCTTTTAATTTAGTTTAGATTGGCACTAAATTTGCAATTTCCACTCGAAGACCATAAGGATGGTTGCAGTGGAGAAATAGGATTGTCAGGTTGATGCAGGAGGTGATGCTCTTTGGAGACTAGGAATTAAAGTAGCTACAGGGAGCTTTAGTCTGCATCTGCCCAGTGCTGTGCTTGACCTGCAGCATTTAATGCATTCCAGAGGATGTTACATCTCTGCCTGTGAACCCTCTTAGACAGCAATATCACCTGGAACTCTATGCCTTTCGTGCAGAGCTAACCATTACTTGCTGAACCGGGGTTGTTGAGCACATAACAGACTTTGGGAAATTTGTAACTTGCCCGTTGGTACCAGTACAATTTATCTAAGTCCTTCTGTGCTCCGAACAACCACCAGGATCAAATTCTGAAAGGAGCACAGAGAGAGATGGTCTGATGAAGGGCTATCCCTGAAACGTCAACATTTTTCCTTTCCTTACAGATACCGCCTGCCTTGCTGAGTGTTTCCAGCATTTTCTGTTTTTGTTTTAGTATTACAGCATCTGCAGTATTTTTTAAATCAAATTCAGGAGATATCTAAATACTGCAGATGTTGGAAATCCGAAATAACAACAGAAAATGCTGGAAAAACTCAGCAGGTCAGGCAACATCCGTGGAGAGAAATTTGAGTTGACGTTTCGGGTCGAACCCTTCTTCAAAACTGGAAAGAAAAGAAAATAGATCGAAGGCAGGGCTGCGATCGGACAAAAGAAGTGAAAGAGACAAAAGAAGTAGAAGGGACAATAAAAGATGTTCGAAGCCAGACGAGATGGTAATAGGCTGAGATTAGGTGTGAAGTGTACTGGCAGGGCAAGAGATAGCTGTCCTCCTTACAATTTCAGTTACCTCTCACTAAATAGTGTTTTATGCCAAATACAATAAGCAGACAAACAAAAATATGTTTTTTCAAAAGTATGGACTGTACATGCAATTTAAAAGGAATGCCCATGCCCCCTGAGAAAGCCTGACAGCTCACATGGTAGAAAGTTCAATTCCCAAACTGGAGAGTTGTAAGTGTGAATCCCAACATTGACTAATATTTCAACTTACACTCCTTCATTGTGTGTGTTTCACCACATCAGATAACTAGATGGAGTTCCGAATGGTATCCCAAGTGACGCAGAAACCGGCAGCATCGGTCCTATCATGCAGAAATGTCCCTTGTGTCAAATGACCATGTAACATGAATGACAGCAGCAATTAGCGTACAAGAGAAAGCTAGCTAGAAATATAAAAACAGATGGTAAGAGTTTCTATAGATATTTAAAAAAGAAAAGACTTAACAAAGTGAGTGTTTGTCCTATAAAAAGTGAGTCTGGGGAATTAATAATGGAAAATAAGCAGTTGAATTGAACAAATATTTTGCATCGGTCTTCACTATAGAGGATACAAGTAACATCCCAGAAATAGCTGTAAATCAGGAAATGAGAGGGTGGAACTCAAGAAAATTACAATCACCGGGGAAGTGGTACTGAGCAAATTGTTGGAGCTGCGGGCTGACAAGTCCCCGGGTCCTGATGGACTTCATCCTAGGGTCTTAAAAGAAGTGGCTAGTGAGATAGCTGATGCGTTGGTTTTAATTTTCCAAAATTCCCTAGATTTGGGGAAGGTTCCAGTAGATTGGAAAATAGTGAATGTAACTCCTTTATTCAAAGAAGGAGGGAGACAGAAAGCAGGAAACTACAGGCCAGTTAGTTTAACATCTGTCACAGGGAAGATGTCAGAAGCTATTATTAAAGATGTTATAGCAGGGCACTTAGAGAAGTTCAAGGTAATCAGGCTGAGTCAACATGGTTTTGTGAAAGGGAAATCATGTTTAACCAATTTATTAGAGTTCTTTGAGGAAGTAACATGTGCTGTGGATAAAGGGGAACTGGTGGACATACTGTACTTAGATTTCCAGAAGGCATTTGATAAGGTGCCACATCAAAGGTTATTGTGGAAAATAAAAGCTCATGGTGTAGGGGGTAACATATTGGCATGGATAGAAGATTGGCTAGCTAACAGGAAACAGAGAGTGGGCATAAATGGGTCATTTTCTGGTTGGCAAGATGTAATGAGTGGTGTGCCACAGGGATCAGTGCTGGGGCCTCAACTTTTTACAATTTCTATAAATGACTTGGATGAAGGGACAGAAGGTATGGTTGCTAAATTTGCTGATGACACAAAGATAGGTAGGAAAGTAAGTTGTGAAGAGGACATAAGGAGGCTACAAAGGGATATAGATAGGTTAAGTGAGTGGGCAAAGATCTGGCAAATGGAGTATAATGTGGGAAAATGTAAAATTGTCCATTTTGGCAGGAAGAATAAAAAAGAAGCATATTATCTAAATGTTGAGAGATTGCAGAGCTCTGAGATGCAGAGGGGTCTGGATGTCCTAGTGCATGAATTGCAAAAGGTTATTATGCTGGTACAGCAAGTAATTAGGAAAGCTAATAGAATGTTATTGTTTATTGCGAGGGGAATTGAATACAAAAGTAGGGAGGTTATGCTTCAGTTATACAGGGCATTGGTGAGACCACATCTGGAGTACTGTGTACAGTATTTGTCTCCTTATTTAAGGAAGGATGTAAATGCATTGGAAGCAATTCAGAGAAGGTTTACTAGACTAATACCTGGAATGGGCGGGTTGTCTTATGAGGAAAGGTTGGACAGGCTAGGCTTGTATCCGCTGGAGTTTAGAAGAGTAAGAGGTGACTTGATTGAAACATATAAGATCCTGAGGGGTCTTGACTGGGTGGATGTGGAGAGGAGGTTTCCTCTTGTGGGAGAATCTAGAACTAAGGGTCAGTGTTTAAAAATAAGGGGTCACCCATTTAAGACAGAGATGTGTAGAATTTTTTTCTCACAGAAGGTCATGAGTCTTTGGAACTCTCTTCCTCAGAGGGCGGTGGAAGCAGAGTCTTTGAATATTTTTAAGGCAGAGGTAGATAGATTCTTGATAGCAAGGGGGTGAAAGGTTATCGGGGGTAGGCAGGAACGTGGAGTAATCAGGTCAGCCATGATCTTATTGAACGGCGGAGCAGGCCTGAGGGGCCGAGTGGCCTACTCCTGCTCCTAATTCGTATGTACGTATGTAATGGAGGATTCTATAGCTTAGGCCAAACTAATCTTCCAGCTGAAATGTGGTGGGTGGGTGGGTCATCAGAGGGGGACCTAAAATCACAAGGGGAAGAAAATATGTACACACATGTTCACACATACACATACTTATATCCTCTCCCAGAACACTCACATTCAGACCATTATTACACTTTTCTATAGGCCCCAATATTAATAAGTGGTAGGAGGCCATAGCTGGGGACCCAGCAGTTAGTGGAGGGGAAAACTAGAGACCGCGATCGGGGTGGGGGTTAGGGGGGCTGAGAGGTCGGGGGCACGATCAGGATTGGGGGGAGGGGATAGACCCCTTCTGGCCCACAAGGAAACCTGAAAAATAAATTTTAAACTGACACTGCCTTCTTCACCACCCCGGCTGAGGCCTCAGGTTGAAATTGCAGATCAGATCCTGATGACATCATTGGACCTGATCTGCATATTTAAATCAGGACCCTGCTTCCTTCCTGTGGGTGTCCTGCTCGCCTGCTCAAAAGAGCAGGTTAATATGGGGACACAGTGGGAAGGAAACGGGATCAGTCGGGGTAAGTGACTCTCATTATTTTAACTGCCTCCCCGTCCAGTTTCCGCCAGGTGTGGGCAGTTAAAATCGGGGCTATGGCTTTGCTGCCCCCCACCCCCCACTGAACACTCGCACTGAAACATTTCATTACACACATTTACTTTGCCTTCCTCCCCCTAAGAACACTGAACCTCAAACACATTGGCCCAGAATTACTTGGATTGAATTTATGCAGAAATTATTCTGAAATTTACGGCAGTTTCTTGCTGATTGCAATTTATGGTGAAATTTCCTAAGAAACTCATTTGGTTACACTGAAACGTGAAAAATGGTTTAAAGCAAGCGAAAATCGAGGCCAGAGGAAAGCGCAGATCTTACGCCATCTCCATGGCAATAATAGAAGACCACATTGATTAGACAGTTTTTCTACTGGATAAGTCCCTTTTTATCTTATTGATTTTTTTGAAAATTAAAATTTGAACCATCATTTCTGCACATTTAGCACAGTATGTTTAAGAAAATACAATTGTGAAAGCTTTTTGTCTTTTTATTATAACTGATTCTGAGGGCTAGAAATTGGGTGCATGAGCACCTCCTGTTAGTGCCTCCAGGGGGGCGCTAATGGGCCGCAAATGACTTTTCGCCCGGGCGCAGCGCCGCGAACGACTCCCGCTAACTTCAGCGGGAGTTTAGTGGCAGCGGTAACCGGTAGCGCCCCACTCTGCTGCGCAGGTGTCATCACCGTGCGCAGTGCCCTGTTTTTGCCCCACCTGCAAAATTGGCCCGCACGCCCTGAATCTGTGCCGGGCGATGACAGCGACCGATTCAGGGGGCGGGAACAGAGCGGCAGGAGGCTCGCGGGGCGCTAAGTAAAAAGGAGGTGGCAGGCGAGGAAAAAAAAATCAGCTGACTAACTTGTCGTGGCCATTGTATCTTTGAACGCGGGGTCCGTGCTGCGTGGTCCAGGTAGAGTCCTGCAGAGTTGTGGGCTTGGGCCCCCCCTTTAATGAGGGGAGGAGCCCTTCCATGTGGCAGTGCTATGTGGCCCAGTGTGTAGCACTGCAGAACGCACCGCCCCGATATTCTGGGTTAGAGCTCTGAGAAGGAAGTGGAGTGCTTGAATTAGCGCTCCACTCCCTCTTGGGGTGCTAAAACCGAATTTCGCTGTCGCCAGTGCTAATAAATGCCGGGTGCTAAAGTTAGCTCCCAGGTGATGTTAGCGCTCCACAATGGTCGATACCAAATTTTTCCCCCGAGACCATAAAAAAAATTCAACAATATAGAAACAGAAAGTAGAGAGTCGGGATAAATGGGTCATTTTCTGGTTGGTAAACAGTAACTAGTGGGGTGCCGCAAGGATTGGTGCTGGAGCCCCAACTATTTACCATCTACATTAATGACTTGGATGAAGGGATCGAATGTAATGTAGCCAAGTTTGCGGATGATACAAAAATGGGTGGGAAAGCAAGTTGTGCAGAGGACGCAAAGAATCTGCAAAGGGATATAGACAGGCTAGGTGAGTGGGCAAACATTTGGCAGATGGAGTATAATGTGGGAAAGTGCGAAGTTATTCACTTTGACAGGAAAAATAAAAAAGCGAATTATTATTTAAATGGAGAGAGATTACCAAATGCTACAGTTCAGAGGGACCTGGGGGCCATTGTGCATGAAACACAAAAAGTTAGCATGGAGCTACAGCAAGTAATCAAAAAGGCAAATGAAATGTTGGCCTATATTTCAAGGGGATTGGAGTATAAAAGCAGGGAAGTCCTGCTACAACTGTGCAAAGTATTGGTGAGACCACACCTTGAGTACTGCGTACAGTTTTGGTCTCCTTATTTAAGGAAGGATATACTTGCATTGGAGGCAGTTCAGAGACGATTCACTAGGTTAATTCCAGAGATGAGGGGCTTGACTTGTGAGGAAAGGTTGAGCAGGCTGGGCCTATACTCATTAGAATTTAGAAGAATAAGAGGTGATCTTATCGAAACTTTCTTCGACAGCACTAGGACAAGGGCAGCAGACGCATGGGAACACCATCATTTCCAAGTTCCCCTCCAAGTCACACACCATCCTGACTTGGAAATATATATGTTCCTTCATTGTCGCCGGATCAAAATCCTGGAACTCCCTCTCTAACAGCACTGTGGGAGTGCCTTCACCACACGGACTATAGCGGTTCAAGAAAGTGGTTCACCACCACCTTCTCAAGGGTAATTAGGGATGGGCTTGGCAGTGACGCCCACATCCCATGAACAAATAAAAAAAAAAAGTTCTGCCACCTCCCACCCATGCAAAAGTCCAGAGACCGCGAGCTTCCTGCATTTCTGAACAGGCGTAAATTTACACACAAAATGTTAGGCACATCAGGACCCGAAAATCACTATTTCTGGTGCTTTGCAGCAATTTTTTTTAAGTTCTCCTCAATGAAACCGGCACTATAAGAACATAAGAAATAGGAGCAGGAATAGGCCACTTGGCCCCTCGAGCCTGCTCCGCCATTCAATAAGATCATGGCTGATGCTGGGCTCAAAGCCACTTCCCAGCCCGCTCCCCATAACCCTTCACTCCCTTATCTTGCAAAAATTTGTCTAGCTCCACTTTAAATGTATTTAATGACCCAGCCTCCACAGTTCTCTGGAGCAGAGAATTCCATAAATTTATGACCCTCTGGGAGAAGAAGTTCCGCCTCATCTCAGTTCTAAAAGAGCGACCCTTTATTCTAAGACTGTGACCCTCGAGTTCTAGATTTCCCCATGAGGAGAAACATCCTCTCTGCATCTACCCTGTCGAGCCCCTCAGCCAGTGGAGAGTTTTCCTCCTAATTCCCATTAACTTCAATTTTACTAAGGCTCCTTGATGCCAGACTGTTGCCTTGATGTCAAAGGCAGTCACTCTCACCTCACCATTGGAATTCAGCTCTTTTGTCCATGTTTGGATGAAGGCTGGAGTGAGGTCTAGAGCTGAGTCATCCTGGTGGAACCCAAACTGAGCATCAGTGAGCAGGTTATTGGTGAGCAAGAGCCGCTTGATAGCACTGTCGACGACACCTTCCATCACTTTACTGATGTTTGAAAGTAGACTGATGGGGCGGTAGTTGGCCAGATGGAATTTGTTCTGCTTTTTGTGGACAGGACATACCCTGGCAATTTTCCACATTATCGGGTAGATGCCAGTGTTGTAGCTGTACTGGAACAGCTTGGCTAGACGCGCGGCTAGTTCTGGAGCACAAGTCTGCAGCCCGACAGCGGAATGTTGTCGGGGCCCATAGCCTTTGCCGTATCCAGTATGCTCAGCCATTGCTTGATATTACATGGAGTGAATCGAATTGGCTGAAGACTGGCATCTGTGATGGTGGGGACCTCAGGAGGAAGCCGAGATGGATCATCCACTCTGGCTGAAGATGGTTGTGAATGCTTCAGCCTTGTCTTTTGCACTCACGTGCTGGACTCTGCCATCATTGAGAATGGGGATGTTCATGGAGCCTCCTCCTCCCGTTAGTTGTTTAATTATCCATCACCATTCATGACTGGATGTGACAGGAATGCAGAGCTTTGATCTAATCCGTTGGTTGTAGGATCGCTTAGCTCTGTCTATAGCATGATGTTTCTGTTGTTTAGCATGTATGTAGTCCTGTGTTGTAGCTTCATCAGGTTGGCCTTTCATTTTTAGGTACGCCTGGTGCTGCTCCTGGCATGCTCTTCTACACTCCTCATTGAACCAGGGTTGGTCCCCTGGCTTGATGGTAATGGTCGAGTGAGGGATATGCCGGGTCATGAGGTTACAGATTGTGGTGGAATACAATTCTGCTGCTGCTGATGGCCCACAGTGCCTCATGGATGCCCAGTTTTGAGCTGCTAGATCTTTTCTGAATCTATCCCATTTAACACGGTGGTAATGCTACACAACACGATAGAGAGTGTCCTCAATATGAAGACAGGATTTCGCCTCCACAAGGACTGTGCGGTGGTCACTCCTACCAATACTGTCATGGACAGATGCATCTGCAACAGGTAGATTAGTGAGAACGAGGTCAAGTAGGCTTTTCACTCGTGTTATTTCTCTCACCACCTGTCCTTCTGGACTCGGCCAGCTCGGTTAGTAGTGGTGCTGCCGAGCCACTCTTGGTGATGGACATTGAAGTCCCCCATCCAGAGTACGTTCTGTGCCCTCGCTACCCTTAGTACTTCTTCCAAGTGGTGCTCAACATGGAGGAGTACTGATTCATCAGCTGACGGAGGGTGGTAGGTGGTAATCAGCAGGAGGTTTCCTTGCCCATGTTTGACCTGATGCCATGAGACTTCATGGGGTCCGGAGTCAATGTTGAGGACTCCCAGGGCCACTCCCTCCCGACTGTATACCACTGTGCCGCCACCTCTGGTGGGTCTGTCCTTCCAGTGGGACATACCAGGATGGTGATGGAGGAGTCCATTATTTCTGATGCATTTCTGCACATAACAATTAAATTGTTACAATACCATAGTGCCATGAGTGCTTAAAAAATACCATCTGTACATTTGGACCTGTTGCTTGAAAAGGGCATAATGCATAAAAGGAGGGGGCAGGAGAAGAGCATCAACGAACAGTTATATTATTCCACATCATCACTATTGATCCACATCTTATTGATGATCTGTAGGCTCTTGCAGCAATATGCTGAAAGACTTCTGAATTCTACTCCTACACCTTTACAGTAGCAAAACTGTCCAGCCAATGTCATTTTCTGTTATTACCATGGAGATGACTGATTTAGCAAGACCTAATTTTCGGAGGCTCCTCTGAGGTCTGTTGACATTAAAGGTTAGTCAAAACATTTTAAATGATTTGTGATTGATGGCTTTCCACACACTAAAATGTTATCCATTGAGGCAAACAGGATTTCCACTTACTCTTTGCCCTTTCAACAGTAAAGTTTATGCTAATATAAAACTATAGTCTTCGTTGAAAAATAAACCCGCTGCTCTGATTTCAGCAGCAGAGCTGGTTGTCTGCTGCAGTGCTGTTAGTTTAATGGCTGCTGTTTGTTTTTCTTGATGATTTAATATCAAATTTACTGCCACTGATGTATGGGTGGGGCAACAATGGGTCCAGAGTTCTTACCCTTTGAATGGAACCATCAGTAGTTTTGCTGAAACTGCATCTGCTCAAGAAACTTTTCCTCGACTCAAGTGATGTTGTTAACATGGCTTTGCCATATAATGGGGCAGTAATTCCTCCCCAAACGCGTGAGTACGGAAGGGGTACTCACGCGTCTAGCCGGAGGAAATGCCGGTTTTCAGCATGCACAGCGCATGCGCTGAAAACCGGCATTTCCTCTCCTCTAACCCAAGAGTTGAAGAGGCTAGCGCGTGCGCTGTAGGGGGCAGCGCGTGCGTCTTGGATTTCCTCTGTTTTGGGGGATTTGCGCATGTGTAAAGGCCTCCGGTCTTTACGCTTGTAAAAAGGACACGTAAGTATTTATTTTTACAGGTAAGTGGTGTTTTAGTGCAATTTAGAATTTTTTTTCCCACAGGTTTATTATTTTAAAGAATCTACAATAAGGTAAGTTTCGTTTTAGGCCCTTTTTATTAAAAATTTATTTTTTTCAAAAAAAAAAATTATTGTTTAAATTATTTTTTAAAACTTATTTATACTTAATTTAATGATTGGGATGTTTTTTTAAATTTTATTTAAAGTTTAAGTAGTGTTTTGGGGTGCAGTACTTCTCATGAGTTTGACAGTTCTTTCTCTCAAACTTATGAATGAAGTTTCCCCTCCCCTGATTGGCTGAACAGTGCTCACCTGATCCCAGCCGGCACATCGCACTAACTACGCCGCTGGGTCAGGTTAGCACAGCGCGCCGAGATCAGAACCTGGCCACTGACAGGAAATCCACTGCGGGCCAGGTTTCAGATGTCGGCGCGCAGGGTGAGTGCACATCGGGGGCTTGCACGCGCGGCAAGCCCCCGACACCAAGTTCTGGGCCACTAACTTAAAGGGACAACATTTTCAAAACTTGGTATGGAAAACTTTATTTTATTTGGGAAGGAAGAAGAGCCCTAACAGTCATTTTGCTTTTTAACTACAGTTGTTGTATTGTGTACTTAAAAACAAATTTCCTTAACATCATTTCTTTTGTACTACCCCACCCCCTTCTGTTCCCGAAGGCAGTGATTCATGCTGGGCTGTGGTTCCACAGGTGTGGACAATGATCCAGTATCTCCCCAAATTGTCATTATTTATGAATAAACCTATACAGTGAGAGTCAGAAACCTACTTGATCTCGTCCTCACCAATCTACCTGTTGCAGATGCATCTGTCCATGACAACATTGGTGGAAGTGACCACCGCAGAGTCCTTGTGGAGAAGAAGTCCCGTCTTCATGTTGAGGATACCCTCCACCATGTTGTGTGGCACTACCACCGTGCTAAATGGGACAGATTTCGAACAGATCTGGCAACTCAAAACTGGGCATCCATGAGGCGCTGTGGGCCATCAGCAGCAGCAGAATTGTATTCAACCACAATCTGTAACCTCATGGCCCGGCATATCCCTCACTCTACCATTACCATCAAGCCGGGAGATCAACCCTGGTTTAACGAAGAGTGCAGGAGAGCATACCAGGAACAGCACCAGGCATACCGAAAAATGAGGTGTCAACCTGGTGAGGCTACAACACAGGACTACTTGCATGCCAAACAACGGAAGCAACATGCAATAGACAGAGCTAAGCGATCTCACAACCATTGGATCAAATCAAAGCTCTGCAGTCCTGCCACATCCAGTCGTGAGTGGTGGTGGACAATTAAACAGTTAACAGGAGGAGGAGGAGGCTCCAAAAATATCTCCATCCTCAATGATGGTGGAGACCAGCATGTGAGTGCAAAAGACAAGGCTGAAGCATTTGCAACCATCTTCAGCCAGAAGTGCCGAGTGGATGATCCATCGCGGCCTCCTCCTGAGGTCCCCAGCATCACAGATGCCAGTCTTCAGCCCATTCAATTCACTCCACGTGATGTCAAGAAATGGCTGAAGACACTGGATACTGCAAAGGCTATGGGCCCTGACAACATTCCGGCAATAGTACTGAAGACTTGTGCTCCAGAACTAGCTGCGCCCCTAGCCAAGCTGTTCCAGTACAGTTACAACACTGGCATCCACCTGGCAATGTGGAAAATTGCCCAAGTATGTCCTGTCTACAAAAAGCAGGACAAATCCGACCCGGCCAATTACCGTCCCATCAGTCTATTCTCAATCATCAGCAAAGTGATGGAAGGTGTCGTCGACAGTGCTATCAAGCGGCACTTACTCAGCAATAACCTGCTAACTGACGCCCAGTTTGGGTTCCGCCAGGGCCACTCAGCTCCTGACATCATTACAGCCTTGGTCCAAACATGGACAAAAGAGCTGAACTCAAGAGGTGAGGTGAGAGTGACTGCCCTTGACATCAAGGCAGCATTTGATCGAGTGTGGCATCAAGGAGCCCTAGCAAAACTGAAGTCAATGGGAATCAAGGGGAAAACTCTCCATTGGTTGGAATCATACCTAGCTCAAAGGAAGTTGGCTGTGGTTGTTGGAGGTCATTCACATGACATCACTGCAGGAATTCCTCAGGGCAGTGTCCTAGGCCCAACCATCTTCAGCTGTTTCATCAATGACCTTCCCTCCATCATAAGGTCAGAAGTGGGGATGTTCGCTGATGATTGCACACTGTTCAGCACCATTCGAGACTCGTCAGATACTGACGCAGTCCGTGTCCATATGCAGCAAGACCTGGACAACATTCAGACTTGGGCTGACAAGTGGCAAGTAACATTCGCACCACACAAGTGCCAGGCAATGACCATCTCCAACAAGTGAGACTCTAACCATCTCCCCTTGACATTCAATGGCATTACCATCGCTGAATCCCCCACTATCAACATCCTGGGGGTTACCATTGATCAGAAACTGAACTGGACCAACCATATAAATACTGTGGCTACAAGAGCAGGCCAGAGGCTGGGAATTCTGCGGCGAGTGTCTCACCTCCTGACTCCCCAAAGCCTTTCCACCATCTACAAGGCACAAGTCAGGAGTGTGATGGAATACTCTCCACTTGCCTGGATGAGTGCAGCTCCAACAACACTCAAGAAGCTCGACACCATTCAGGATAAAGCAGCCCGCTTGATTGGCACTCCATCCACCACCTTCAACATTCACTCCCTCCACCACCGGCGCACTGTGGCTGCAGTGTGTACCATCTACAAGATGCACTGCAGCAACTCGCCAAAGCTCCTTCAACAGCACCTTCCAAACCCGCGACCTCTACCACTTAGAAGGACAAGGGCAGCAGACGCATGGGAACATCACCACCTACAAGTTCCCCTCCAAGCCACACACCATCCTGACTTGGACCTGTATTGCCGTTCCTTCACTGTCGCTGGGCCAAAATCCTGGAACACCCTTCCTAACAGCATTGTGGGTGTACCTACACCATATGGACTGCAGCGGTTCAAGAAGGCGGCTCACCACCATCTTCTCAAGGGCAATTAGGGATGGGCACTAAATGCAGGCCTAGCCACATCCCATCAATGAATAAAGAAAAAAAATTTGACTCTGGAAGGTATCACAGCCAAGCCTAATCCAATCCTCGTCTAATATCGAGGCATGAGATTTCCATCAGGATTTCTTGGTGATCAAGAGTGAATTCACTCTCCCTCGGCCAGGGGTGCAAGGACAGTTGTAGCACCTCTACTGGCACCCCAACTGGGATCAGCAATTGAACCTGGGACTTTATGGTCTTTATGCCTCAGTTCCACAATAGCTAATAATTTCCCCTTTAAATGCCAATGTACTGAAAAATCATGTATTCCCTACCCCTACTCGTTGACAATGGAGCAAAACTTATGTTGCTTGTTTCAGATTACTCATCATTTCCCACAGTTTAGTTGTATTGCTTTTAGCGATCTAAACTGAGGTCTTCAAAATGATAAATGGATTTCATCGAGTAGGGGCAGAGAAGCCTTTTCCTCTGGTAGGGGCATCCAGAGGGCGCATAATCTGAAAATTAGAGCTAGACCATTTAGGAGTGAAATCTGGAATCACTTACTTTTTTGCACAAAGGGTAGTGGAAATCTGAAACTCTCTCCCTCGAAAGGCTGTAGATGCTGGGTCAATTGAAATTTTCAAGACTGAGATCAATAGATTTTTGTTGGATAAGGGTATCAAGGGATATGGAGAAGGTGGGTAAATGGAGTTGAGGTACAGATCAGCCATGTTCTGATTGAATGGCAGAACACGCTCGAGGGGCTGAATGGTCTACTCCTGTTCCTATATTCCTTTGTTCCTATGATCCTGTTTTGGAACTTTGTTTCAAAAGCAGTTCCTGCAAAAAAAAATCATTTTTTTGCCAAACAATCATGAATAATTTACAAAAACAAGCATTATTCTCCTTTTAAGTTTGAAGAAATTAACAGTAATGCCAGAAAAATCAATTTCCATCATGACTTTAAATGGTAAATTCACTAGTAACAGGCTGTGTCAGAAACATTGTGGCTCAGAAAATACTCTTGGTGTTTCTTAGTTTTTCCCAATATTGATCTTATCAAACTACCTTTTGAAATTGAGTTACAAATCAGCCATAGGTAGTGCTTCCAAATTGGATAAAAGTAGGAGTCTCATCAAGACTCAGACTGCACGATTACAGTTCAATCTGTCATTAATTCCTTTTTGTGCTTTTGTGTGGCTCTCAGCCACTCTTAGCTAGGATATAATTACTACAGACATTATGAATTAAAGAAGTATTGTCATGAGATTAGGGAGCTTTAGGGCAGATTTAATTCTTGGAAGAGTGCTGTGAAAATTAGTTTAAATGCTGCCATGTATGTTGCCTGGCAACAATGTTGAATGTACTTTTTGTTTTATTTTGCTCCTTTGTCTGCCACAGGACAAACTGCTGGTGTTCAGGTGTCTTATTTTGATTTAATGTAATGAGTATAAAAATGTTAACAGCAGACTCATCACAGGGTTGTCCTATGAGGAGAGATTGAGTAGATTGGGCCTATACTCTGGAGTTTAGAAGAATGAGAGGTGACCTCAATAAATCATATAAGATTCTGAGGGGGATTGACAGGGTAGATGCTAAGAAGTTGTTTCCCCTGGCTGGAGAGTCCAGAACTAGAGGGCATTGTCTCAGGATAAGGGGTCGGCCATTAAAGACTGATATGAGGAAGAATTTCTTCACTCAGAGGGTTGAGAATCTTTGGAATTCTCTACCCCAAAGGGCTGCAGATGCTGAGTCGTTGAGTATATTCAAGGCTGAGTTAGGTAGATTGTTGGACTCTAGGGAATCAAGGGATAGGGAGATAACGCGGGAAAGTGGAGTTGAGGTCGAAGATCAGCCATGATCTTATTGAATGGCGGAACAGGCTCGAGGGGCCGTATGGCCTACTCCTGCTCCTAATTCTTATGTTCTTATCACTGTGCATTTTTGCTGTTTACAAACCTAATCATGTGACTTGCTAGTTATTTTATCACCAAGAAATAGCCTTTATATAGTGCCGTTAATGTAAAGAAACCTCCCAAGGTGCTTCACATATAAGCATAAGGAAAATGGACACTCAGCCAGAGAGAGAGTGATTAAGAGGTGTGACCAATAACATAGTTGAAGAGATAGATTTGAAGGTGGAGATATAGGTGAGTAAGTAGAGAGGTTTAGGGTGGGAGTTCCAATGAGTGGCTGAAGCCTTTGCCACCAATAGTAGAGCAAAGGAAGGGGTTAATTTATAAAAGGCCAGAGTCAGAAGACCAGAGTGTGCGTGAGGGGGAGGGAGTTATAGAGCTGCAGGAGATCAAAGAAGTAGCATGACGTGAGGCTTGAAGAGTAATGTAAACAAAGACCATGGGGGAACAATTGAGTCGTGCTCCCTTCGGGGCGCTAACTACTTTTAGCGCCCCGAGGAGATTAGCGCTCCCGAGGTTGAAATTGAGTGGTAGCGCCCAAAGAGGGAAGTGGGGTGCTACTGGAAGCGCCCCGCCTCCCTCCTGGGGCGCTGCGAGGGAATATCGTGGTGCTACATGCCGCGGTACTGCAGGCCTTCCTCCCCGGCATTACAGCACACCTGGGGCTCTTAAAGGCACATACACCACAATTCCTCCCCTTTTAGTTAACCAGTACATCATATTTTAAGTAATTATTAATTACATGTTATAAGCAAAATAATATACATTGCTGTAGTTAATTAATTATAAGTTAGTCTCTCAGGAGGCTTCCTGACTCGGTCCGGATAACGCCTCGGGGGTGTAGTAGTTTCTGGTGGTGCAGTAGGTTCTTCTGGCAAGGCTGATTCGGCTTGAATGCCAGTGTTGGGTTCATCGGGTTCCAGTATCAGCGGATCGGAGGTAGATATGGGTATCTCTACTTCATCGTTAGATGTATAGAGTGGTGGTGTAGGTTGTCCCTTTTCGGATGACTTTATGATTTGGTCAGCATGGCGCCTTATTATGCTTTCTCTGATGTCCACGGTATACATCAGTGGTCCTAGTCGTGTGCAGATAGTTCCAGGCTGCCATTTCTCGGTACGGTAGTCCCGGGCCAAAACCTGTTGACCTATCTGGAAGGCCCTAGTTGGCCTTTCATTCATGCCTTGAAACTGACGGTTCTCCACGTCCCTTCTGATGTTGGGCTTGACCAAATCCAGCCGGCATCTTAGGTTTCTATTGAAGAACATCATGACGGGAGTTTGGTTGGTAACCATATGTGTTGCATTCCTGTATGCGAATAAGAAGTTATCCACCTTGTGCTGAAGTTTTATGTCTTCATTACCCATGGCCTTTATGGCCTTCTTGAAGGTCTGGACAAACCTTTCAGCCAATCCATTAGTGGCTGGATGATATGGGGCAGATGTGTAATGCTTAACACCATTGTTCTTTAAGAACCTCCAGAACTCTTCAGACACAAACTGTTGTCCATTGTCAGAGCAAATCTGTTCAGGCAGCCCATTCCTGGCGAATATGGTTCGTAAGACTGTAATAGCTTTTTCTGTGGTGGTTGAGGACATTTTTATTACCTCTGGCCACTTTGAATGTGCATCCACCGCAATTAAAAACATCGAGTCCATGAAGGGACCAGCAAAATCAATGTGCACCCTTTGCCATGGAGATGAGGGCCACTCCCAGGGATGTAGAGGGGCTTGTGGTGGAGCGTTTTGGACCTTCTGGCATTCTAGGCAGCTCTTGGTCATTTCTTCGATGTCTCCATCGATACCTGGCCACCATACAAACGCCCTAGCTAGGTTCTTCATTTTCACTCCACCCAGATGCCCCTCGTGAAGCTCCTTTAGCACTTTATCCTGGAGTTTGGGTGGAATCACCACTCTGGATCCACACATCAAGGTTCCTCGGCACACTGACAGCTGTTCTCTTCTTTGCGAGAATGCCTATCTAACAGAAGGCAGAGGGTTGGGATAAATGGTTCATTCTCAGACTGGCAATCAGTAACTAGTGGTGTTCCTCAGGGGTCAGTGCTGGGTCCCCAACTCTTTACAATCTATATTAACGATTTGGAGGAGGGGACCGAGTGTAACATATCAAAGTTTGCAGATGATACTAAGATGGGGGGGAAAGTAGTGAGTGAGGAGGACATAAAAAACCTTCAAGGGGACATAGACAGGCTAAGTAAGTGGGCAGAGATTTGGCAGATGGAATACAATACTGGAAAGTATGAGGTTATGCACTTTGGCAGGAAAAATCGTAGAGCAAGTTATTATCTTAATGGCAGGAAACTGGCAAGTACTGAAGTACAAAGGGATCTGGGGGTCCTGGTGCACGAAACTCAAAAGGTTAGTATGCAGGTGCAGCAAGTGATTAAGAAGGCCAATGGAATGTTGGCTTTCATTGCTAGGGGGATAGAATATAAAAATAGGGAGGTATTGCTTCAGTTGTACAAGGTATTGGTGAGACCGCACCTGGAATACTGCGTACAGTTTTGGTGTCCATACTTAAGAAAGGACATACTTGCTCTCGAGTCAGTACAAAGAAGGTTCACTCGGTTAATCCCGGGGATGAGGGGATGGACATATGAGGAGAGGTTGAGTAGATTGGGACTCTACTCATTGGAGTTCAGAAGAATGAGAGGCGATCTTATTGAAACATATAAGATTGTGAAGGGGTTGGATCGGGTGGATGCAGGGAAGATGTTCCCGATGATGGGTGAAACTAGAACTAGGGGGCATAGTCTTAGAATAAGGGGCTGCTCTTTCAAAACTGAGATGAGGAGGAACTACTTCACTCAGAGGGTGGTAGGTCCATGGAATATGCTGCCCCAAAAAACTGTAGAAGCTACATCATTACATAAATTTAAAACAGAAATAGACAGTTTCCTAGAAGTAAAGGGAATTAAGGGTTACGGGGAGCGGGCAGGAATTTGGACATGAGTCTAGGTTCGGATCGGTCATGGCTCTGTGGGTAGCGGAGCGGGCCCAGGGGCCGTGTAGCCTGATCCTGCTCCTATTTCGTGTGTCTAATTCTGTTAGATGCAGGAAATGGTTCTGTGATAGTGGATTGGCAGTTAGGATCAGATCAGCCATGATCTTATTGAATGGCGGAGCAGGCTCGAGGGGCCGATTGGCCTACTCCTGCTCCTATTTCTTATGTTCTTATGTTCTTATGTAACAGTGGTTCGCCATGTGCTGGCCATCCCTTCACTGTTAAATCGTAGACCCGTGAGCGAGTCAGGTCATTTCTCGTCTCCCTTTCAATGGCAGAATTTGTCACTGGTAGACATTCCACTACGGTAGAGTGGAACATCTCTACTGGGTCTACTGTAGGTGCCTCTTCTACCGTTGGCAACGGTAGGCGCGATAAACCGTCAGCATTCCCATGCTGTTTTGACCCTTTGTATTCTATGCTGTATTGGTGTGCCCCTAGAAAAAGGGACCACCTCTGTAGCCTTTGCGCTGTCATAATGGGAACACCTTTTTTAGGGTTGAATATGGAGATGAGGGGTTGATGGTCAGTCAACAAGGTAAATTTTTGTCCGTGTAGGTAATGGTTGAATTTCTTCACTCCCCATACCAGGCTGAGTGCTTCCCTGTCGATTTGGGCATAGTTACGCTCAGCTGAGTTTAATGAGCATGACGCAAAAGCTATCGGCCGTTCTGAGCCATCAGGGAATTTATGGAATAATACTGCTCCTATGCCGTAAGGGGATGCATCGCACGCCAGTTTGATTGGCAGTGATGGGTTGTAATGAGCCAAAACTTCTTCGGATGTGATTAAGTCTTTGCATTTATGGAAGGCACGTTTACAGTCTTCATTCCATTTCCAAATCACTCCTGTTTGTAGAAGTTCATTAAGAGGGTGTAGAAGAGTTGATAAGTTCGGTAAAAATTTATGATAGTAATTTATTAATCCCAGGAACGACCTTAATTGTGAAACATTTTCAGGTGCTGGGGCTTTTATAACCGCTTCAATTTTTTCAGGTGACTTATGCAACCCTTCATTATTAATTATGTGGCCACAATATGATATCTGATTTTGGAAAAATTCGCACTTGGGGCGATTCGCTCGTAGGCCCCGCTCTTTCAGCCTAGTGAGCACCTGCTCCAAATTGGCAAGGTGCTCGTTGTCGTTTTCTCCTGTTATAAGGATGTCGTCTACGTAGCATTGAGTCCCCGGAATCCCTTGCAGGACTTGCTCCATAGCTCTTTGCCAGATAGCTGGAGCTGATGCTACTCCAAAAACCAGTCGATTGTACTGGTACAGGCCTTTGTGTGTGTTTATCGTGAGATACGTTTTAGAGGCCTCCTCAACCTCCATCTGTAGATATGCCTGTGCCAAGTCAATTTTGGTGAAACGTTTCCCTCCGGATAGTGAGGCGAAAATATCTTCTATCCTCGGAAGAGGATACTGTACTGTGCGAAGGACCGGGTTTACAGTCACCTTGAAGTCACCACAGATGCGAATTTTTCTCTGTTCTTCAGATTTATCTTTATTCAATGCTTTTTTCATGACTGGAACGATGGGTGTTGCCCATTCGCTCCAATCTATTTTGGATAATACGCCTGCTTTTTCCAAATTCTCCAGCTCTGCCTCGACTGCTGGACGTATTGCGTATGGCACCGGTCTTGCCTTAAAAAATTTGGGAATTGCTGCATCTTCCACTTTTATTGAGGCGGTGATGCCTTTCAAGGTTCCTAGTTTCTCTTGAAAAACTTCTTTGGCGTTGGCCAAGATGTCTTTTAATCGTTCAGGTATGATGTCATCATTGTTTTTTTCCTTACTGGTCACCGTCAGTGCCTGAATGGAGTGCCAGTCTAAACGTATCTTCCTGATCCATTCACGTCCCAACAACGGTGGACCACCATCTTGTAGAATGTATAAATACAACTTTTGTATTTCTTTGCCGTTGTATACAACAGGCACCCTTATTTTTCCTTTGGGGTATACTTTCTGCCCCGTATATGTTTTTAAGATAATGGATGTGTCTTTTAGAGGTATATGCGAAAATAGCCTCTCATAATCCCGTCGATTTATTACGGTTAGAGCTGATCCTGTATCTAGCTCCATTTTAACTGGGGACCCTGCTATTGTGAGGGTAACCCAAATGGTTTGGTAATCATCTTTGGCAAGTACATTATGTAATTTGAGACAGCTTAGTCTCTTGTTTTCGAAGTCGCTATTGCTCTTCTGGTCTTCGGAGCTACTGTCCGTCATCATTTGTACCTTCCTGTACTTTTCTTTATTGATTTTTTTTTCTGTCAGTGGATTTATTTTGTCCAGATCGGCATACCCATGCAATGTGTCCAATCTTCCTGCATTGCCTGCATGCTTTGTCCTTGAACCAGCAGTCCCTCTGGTTATGGGTGGATCTGCCGCAGCGATAACATCTTTCGAAACCCTGTGTCATTTCATGGGTGCCGAAGTCCTGTGTCTTTTGTTGTATATCTGCAGCTCCTTTTGCTGCTGCTTCGTATGATACAGCTATACTGAAAGCTTTGTCCAATGTTAAATCTTATTCAGAAAGCAGTCTTTTTTGTGTTCCTTCACTTAAGAGACCGCAAACGAATTTGTCTCGAAGATAATCTGATAGTCCTGCCCCGAATTGGCAGTACTTTGATAGCTTTCTTAATTTGGTTAGGTAATCAGCGTTAGTTTCATTCTTGTGTTGATTTCTCTTGAAGAACTTGAATCGTTCCGCTATCAGCAGCGGTGTTGGGTTTAAGTGCTCCTGCAGGGTATCAACAATTTCTTTAAAATTCTTGTCCTTTGGTTTGGCTGGAGTGATTAAATTTCGTAACAGCCCGTATGTCTTTGCGCCCATTAAGTTCAGAAGTACTGAAGCTTTTTTTTCATCTTCTATTCCATTTGCAGTGCAATAAACCTCTACTCTTTCCACGTATGTGGTCCAATCCTCTATTTCGCTATCAAAAACATCAATATTACCAGATTTAGGCATTTCAGAAAAGATATGGCGCATCCCGCGCTTTTCTTTTCTTTTCTGTAGCAAAGATATGGCGCTTCCCGCGCTTTCCCGCCGCTGCTGCCGATAACAACGCTGTTTACTGCGGTTTCCGTTCTCTTTTTAAATTTTTTTTAATTTACTGTTGGAGACTTGTTCCCGCCGGAGGTCTGAACGCTGACCTGCTTGCCGCGCCGGCCGTCTCCCGAGTGCTCCCTCCCAGTCTGTTATTGCTTGCCTCCGATTTCGCTGCCTGTCTCAGCTGTAGAGCCAGCCACTGGAGCCCCAGCCTGACGCCTAGGAAGGATTAGCGCAGTACCTGCCACCAGCTTGGTCAGCTGGTGAAACCACAGCTTCTCTCACTTCTTTGAGTCTTCTGGACGCCCGAGGAGTCGATGTCCTTGAGGTGCTGCCGAATTGCAGGTAAGTCCGTTTCCACTTCGTCACCACTGTAGTGTCCGTGTGTTGATAAAGACACTGAAGACAGGAGTTGGTTCATAGGTATTTACTAAGCAAAGTCTGGGGGGGGGTTCTAACGGATATACACAATATACAGGCTTATATAGCCCGAGTGGCAATTACCGGCATTACAGCACACCTGGGGCTCTTAAAGGCACATACACCACAGGATTGAGGTACAGATAGAGGCGGGCATTGTGGAGGTGGAAAAAAGCAGTCTTGGTGGTGTATATGATGTGGGGTTTAAAGCTCAGCGCAGGGTCAAATAAGACACCAAGGTTGCAAACAGGCTGGTTCAGGCTGACAGGGTGGCCGGGAAGGGGAATTTAACCAGTGGCAATGGGAAGGAATTTGTGGCGGGCGACTGCAAACGGCATTGATCTTTGTGATGTTGAGCTGGAGGAAGTTGTGACTCATCCATGACTTGATATTACATAAGCCATCTGGCAACATGGAGGCAGTTGAGGGAATGAGAGAAGCAGTAGTACTGAGTGTCATCAGCATACATGTGGAATATGTGGCAACTTGTGTTGCCCAGGGGCAGCATGTAGATCAGGAAGAGGCGGGGGGCAAGGATAGATCCTTGGAGGACTCCAAAAGGTACATGAACAGGAAGAAAAGCCATTGTTGGAGATGAACTGTCTGCATTTTGATAAATAGAGGTGCCGTGCAAGGGCAGGTCCAGGGAGCTTAATGGTGGAGGAGAGGTGTTATAAGAAGATGGCATGATCAACTGTATCAAATGCTGCAGGTGAGCAGAGGAGAGCAAGGAGGTATAATACACCACCGTCATAGTCACAGAGGGTGACATGAATGATTTTGACGAGGGACATTTTGGTGCTATAAGAAAGGCGGAAGCCAGACTAGAGGGGCTCAAGCAGGAAATTTTGCGAAAGATAAGCATGAAACTGGGTTTTGTGGATCGCAGAGAAGAAAGGGACAGCAGTACTCCTTTAATGATGAGTTGTTTAGTATTTGTTGTCTATCTCTTCAGCTTATTTTGCTTGTCGGCTTATATAACAGTCACTGCACTCTTTAAAAAAAGATCAGTGTCAGTTGTTTCATTTGGAGACATTCAACAGTGTGATGAGGTGCAAAATGGATACAGGTATTTTATATTTTAAGGCTTAATACTTCATTTGCTGTGAGAGAGCATGCAGGAGCTATATATTCAGCAGTTATTGCTTATTCATCTGTCAATTCTTTAAGTTGGATCAGTATTTTTATCTACAAAGGTGTAAATCTTCATTAGAGTAGGGCCTTTAAGGTTTCATTCTCCTGCTATGTCTCTCGTGACCTTTGACATTGTTCAATTTAGTTGTCGTCTGGATTTCCAAGTTATGCATCTTTTCTCAGGCTATGGGTCAAGCTGCTAAAATGAATTTCAGACAATAACAGTAGTAAGTAAAAACGCTCTTATAATAGAGATTCTTGACAGTGTTAATGCATAATGTGAGCGATAATGGAATGCAGTGAGTGCATTAAATCTTGCTGTTGGTGTACCATATGTCAATGTTGCAATCATTTGTATTTTTTTGGCCTCCACAAGTCAGTATCTAGACTAAGATTTGTGACTTTGATAACTTACTTAAGATTTATTTAAATGTTTTGATTTTTAAACAGTAAATGTGCAGAATGGTAATGTGTCAATTGGGGAAAAAGCTATCACTTCTTTCTTGCTTTCCCTGCCTTCAGTCCCAGTTTGCCTGTCTAGCATTCATCTGTACAAGTCCAGTGATATTCTGTTACTATATGTATGACTATACATACAGAAGGAGGAAAAGCCTACATAACCATTACATCAAGCTATCAGAGAGACTAACTTGCTGTTACATATCTGTCAATGCTGAATTGTATTTTTTTTCGTTCCTGGGATGTGGGCATCACTGGCAAGGCCAGCATTTATTGCCCATCCCTAATTGCCCTTAAGAAGGTGAGCCGCCTTCTTGAACTACTGCAGTCTGTGTGGTGAAGGTCTTATTATTGTTTTTTGGAGCGGTTTTGTACAACGGAGTGGCTTGCTAGGCCATTTCAGAGGGCAGTTAAGAGTCAACCACATTGCTGTGGGTCTGGAGTCACATATAGGCCAGACCAGGTAAGGACAGCAGATTTCCTTCCCTAAAGGACATTAGTGAACCAGATGGGTCTTTCCGACAATCATGGTTATCATTACTGATACTAACTTTTTATTGTAATGAAGGCCAGCATTCCATTTGCCTTCCTAATGGCTTACTGCACCTGCACATTCACTTTCAGCGACTCATGTACAAGGACACCCAGGTCCCTTTGAGCATTTGCATTCCCTAATCTTTCACCATTTAGGAAATAGTCTGCCTTTCTGTTTTTTCTACCAAAGTGGATAACTTCACATTTATCCACATTGTATTCCATCTGCCATGTTCTCGCCCACTCACTGAGCCTGTCGAGATCCCCTTGAAGCCTCTTCACATCCTCTTCACAACTGACACTGCCACCTAGCTTTCTATCATCAGCAAATTTGGGAATGTTACATTTAGTCCCCTCATCCAAATCATTGATATAGATTGTGAATAGCTGGGGCCCAAGCACCGATCCTTGCAGTACCCCACTAGTCACAGCCTGCCATCCTGAAAAAGACCCGTTTATCTCTACTCTTTGTTTTCTGTCTGTTAACCAATTCTCAATCCATGGGTTGGATGTCATCGGCTGTCATCAGCTTGATTAGATAATACTGAGAAGGCAAGTTTTGTTTCGTATGCTTTTACCCAATTCAGCGCCCATTCTCCATGGTTGTCTAAAAGCAGGAACAAATCTAATTTGTGTGGCGACAGGGGTAATCATGTAATACCCTGGTGGTTCAGTGATGGCTATTCATTTGATTCCGTAGGAGTATAGTGCTTAGGTCTGCTGACTATACCACATTTTGTAGAAGATTTGCATGTGAGATTACAATCTCTTTCCCACTAACCTTAGGATAGCAACCCTATGTATGTATGGACTGTACCATTATTTCCTGGCACTTCGCTTGCTTCTTCCTATTAGAGAGTAGGATATTGAGAAAAAGCAATGCGGACATAGCTATTACACCATCCATTTCACCAGTGGAATGACTCTATTAAAACTATAGGCCCTATAATTTTAACAAGAGCTTTCATTATCATTATAGATGCTAGGATAGTCCTGTTCCATTACATTATTTTCCTTTTCCTTCCAAGTCAGTGCCTCAAGTACATGACTGAAAAACTAACAGTTAGGTTTTGTCTAATATTCACAGCTCTGTAAATGGTATGAATCCAATTCCCTGCAGTCTAGTTTTAGTTATGTGCAGAGTTTTCATCCTTTGAGAAATTCATGTCTTTATTTCAGACAGTTTTCAAAATAGCTAATATTAAAACTGAAGTTGTCTTCCCTTAAAGTTCAACATGCAGGAAGGCCGATAGGATGTTTAGACAAAAGCCCCTTTCAACTTAAGATGAACAAATTTGAGTCCTTTCAATAACAATGACTATATTATTTGTTTTTTTCAGCTCATGTGAATCAGATACAGTTTTGATTTCAATTATTGTCATGTTTATAAGACAACTATTTTGAAATGTTAACATATGTGAATTGACAGACTGGAATTGATTAATTTAATTTCTCTAACTGATAAACGTAAAGGTAAATGTTTGCAAAAGACAGTAATACTAAGACATTGACACTCACAAGGTGTGACAGCTGACTTCAGAGGTAAGATTGCGACATGAAAGTATTTGCCTAGTATAAATCTCAATTGCTCATGTCTTTAATTCTGACCGGGTTGGGGGGGGGCAGCGTGATTCAGGAATCATGGCCGGAATTTTCACATTGGAGAGCGGGTCGGCGGTTAAAAGCACTGAAATTGACAGCGCGTAGGGAACCCACTGACTTCCGCCTGTCACTGGGGCGCATTTATATAGCGTTTTTAATGTTAAAAACTACACACACGCTCGGGAGAGGCGGGCGACCTCATTGAGGTACTTGCTCGTTTACAGACCCTTAACTGTCTTTTTAACGTCAGGTTTGAACTTTAACTGGTTGCGCACACAAAAAAAACCAGTAAATACTATCAGCCTCCTCTCAATTATCAGCATAGAGATGGAAGGAGTTATCAACCGTGCCATCAAGTGTCACCTAATCACCAATAATTTACTCAATGAGACTCAGTTTAAGTTCTGCTAGAACCACCCAGCCCCAGTCCTTATCACAGCCTTGATTCAAAATGGACAAAAGAGCTGAATGCCAGAGGAGAGGTGAAAGTAACTGCCCTTGACATCAAGACAGCATTTGACCAAGTATGGCACCAAGGGGTCCTATCAAAATCTGAGGTCATTGGAGGTCAAAAGGAAAATTCTTCAACAGCTTACGCAAAAGAAGATGTTTGTGGTTACTGGAGGCCAGTTTTTACAGCTGCAGGACATCGCTGCAGGAGTTTCTCAGGGAAGTGTCCTCAGCCTAATTATCTTCAGCTGTTTCATCAAGGACCTTCCCTTAAGGTCAGGAGTGGGGCTGTTTGCTGATGATTCCATGAAGATTCAGCTCAATCAGAACTCCTCTGATAATGAAGTTGCCCATTCTAGCCTACAGCAGAACCTGAACAACACCTAGGCTTGAGTTGACAAGTGGTAGGTAATATTTGTACCACAAGAGCACCATTTTGAAGATGAGAAACTCTAGCCATCGCCCTCTGGCCTTCAAAAGCACCATCATTGCTGAGTCCCCACCATTAACCGTTTGGGAGTTACCATTGACCAGAAGCTTAACTAGACCAGCCATATTGATAGCAATGCTATAAGAACAAGGCAGATGCTGGGTATTTATTGATGAGTGAACCACCTCCTGACCCTTCAAAGCCTGCCCAGGACAATCTACAAGATTCAAATTAGGAGTGTGATGGAATTCTCATTATTTGCCTGGATGGGTGCAGCTGCAATAACACTCAAAGCTTGACACTATCCACGGCTACGCAGTCGCTTGATTGTCAGTCCTGCCACTGGACTCAATATCGACCCTCTCCATCAGTGGTGCACTGTGGCTACAGTGTGATCTACAGGATGCACTGCAGCAATTCACCAAGGTTACTTCAACATGTTTACCCTTCTCTGCAACTTTTACCACTGAAAAAGCCAAGGGCAGTAATGTCCTGGGAACACCATCTGCTCAATGGTCCTCTCCAAGTCACACACCATTCTGACTTGGCCATATATTGCAATTCCGTCATTGTTGCTGGGTCTATTTCCTGGAATTCCCTATTGAACAGCATTGTGGGAGGATCATCACCACAAGAACTGCAACAATTCAAGGAGAAGGCTCATCACCACTTTCTCAGGGCGACTAGGAATAGATAGTAAATGTGGCCTAGTCGGCATCACCCATATCAAGAACAAATATAAAAGAAAAATTCCCTGACAACCTAGCGGTAAGTATGAGTCTGATTCAAAGGCAGTCTAGTAGTGGGGCCTTGCTCAGGGTGGAGCATAACTTTGCTTTAGAACCAATTAAATATTGAATGCTCTGAACAGAAATGCTTATCTTGGTGAGATCTTAGAAATCAGTATGTCGTTTTGGGTTAATTGACCATTGTTTCCAAGAATGACACAAACAAGGGCAGGCTGACTGATTCATGCCACCTACTCCTTTAAGGGTCATTACATTTCTTCCCAGCTTTGTTAAGTCATTACTATCTTTGTTTAATTTCTTGCATTAATCCTGTGGCCAGAAGACACCCACACTTGTACAGACATGAGCGTTGAAAGGAATAACTCTGCAGGTGACTGATTATTGTGAATTCCTTTTTTGCATAGTGTTTTAGAAGAAGGGGTGGAATCTCACTTAGTTCAGGTTTTCTATACAACTGTTGAGCAGCAGCTTCATGGAGCATCCATTATAAGCAAAATAAAAGCCAAGTATCTACATGCACGGTGATGAAAGAGAGATTGTTTTGTTTGCTCTCACTTAGAAAGACAATCCATCATGGCGTTTTCACACACCCATTCATCAGTAGCATGGATACCAGCACTTAAACAAGCTTGGTGCGGTATCACCCATGTTGTGACAATAATAAAGCACGCCTTTGTTTAGAGATAAAGAAACTTGTGTTTGTGATTTATGAAGACCTTGAGTAAGTTAAAGCTATCATTGTCTTTGCCTCTTGTATCATGAAGAGTCATGTAGCACTAGGCTGCAATGTTTGTAGTCATGGCAATATTATCATGAATAAAGCAACAGCTCCATGGAGGCTCTAGGTTCTCTTCGCTGTACTTGCTGCAGCCAATGCAGAATGGGGTAACCAAAGGCTTTTAGTAGTCCTTCAATGAAGCTATTGGGAATCAAGATTAAAACCTGGCACACCAGACTGATGCAGGATGAAGGCATCATGGCTGCTGCCGGGATAGTGGGCATTGACCATCAGGAAGCGCTGGCCGCGGTCGCACGCCAACTGCACGTTAAATGAGTGGTAGATTTTGCGGTTACGGAAGATCTCAGGATTGTTATACGGTGCCCGCAAAGCCACGTGGGTGCAGTTGATGGCGCCCTTCACCATGGGGAAGCCCGCTATCCTGGCAAAGCCACATGCGTGCTCGCCCTGCTTCTCTCTGCTCAGAGAGAAGACAACATAGTGCCTTCTCCTGGTGTAGACAGCCTCAGTGACCTCCCAGATGCAGCGATGGACGGCGAACTGTGAGATGACAGCTATGTCTCCTGCTCAGACTGGAAGGATCTGCTGACGATAAAGGGAGGGTAGTTTTCTTATCTATGCTGTAGTTTTGCACAGAATATTTTTTCAATGTTTTCAGATACTGTTCACATGGAGGATAAACACCAACAAGGACTGGTTGGGCCGAATTGGCTGTTCCAATGTTGTAATTTCTATGTAACTCTATACAAATATGAAAAAGATTATTGGCTTTAAAATTCATGGCGCGGCCTTTCAAGAGTGGGTGTAGATCTGGAGCAGAGCCTGCCCACTGCTGACATCCATGACCCTGTTCAAAATCATACGGTCATTTAAGTGTTGCAGCCAGGATCTGTGCTGTTTCCAGTGCAACAGAGGCCGTGTTCACTGTCCTACTGAGTTCTGGAATTGAAAAGCTCTGTTTGTTTCTACTTTCAGTTTTGACAATGCAATCAATCGCCCTGTGATTGTTCTCCAATCGATTGCACAGCTGAAACTGGCCTACCAATTTTTAAATTCCCTTCATAGGTGCTAGCAAAGCTCCTTAAAACCTACCTCTTTGACCAAGCTTTTGGTCACCTGCCCTAATATCTTCTTATGTGGCT
The DNA here is from genome assembly GCF_052327205.1 of Somniosus microcephalus. Taxonomy (NCBI): domain Eukaryota; kingdom Metazoa; phylum Chordata; class Chondrichthyes; order Squaliformes; family Somniosidae; genus Somniosus; species Somniosus microcephalus. The sequence continues at coordinate 119,377,697 of NC_140995.1, forward strand.
CTCTATTCGCTTCATCTCTAACATCTTCCAGTTCTGAGGAAAGATCATCGACCTCAAACGTTAACTCTGTTTCTCTCTCCACAGAAGCTGCCTGACCCATTGAGTGTTTCCAGCATTTCAAGGATCTAGTGAAGTACAACTAGACCTCCATGTTCTGAAACAAGTTGATTAAAGCCTTGCTTTATGCTTAAACCAAGTGCGTAGTGAGTTTTATTACGTCCCTTAACATGAATGCCCATGACACTTAGGGGTTTCCTTTATACCAGGTACCTTCATCTTGAAGTGTTCCTTCACTCACATCTTTAAATGCACTCAGCCTGCAAGAAACCTCCTAACTATTGTAGCTGAATGTTGCATGTACATGTCATCACACCCACTTTGGCTGACATGTGAATCTTGTTACACGGCATCTTCATAACTGGAACTTCTCACTTCTTTTACTCTTCCTGCGGAAGAAGACAGCCCATAACAATCAATGAGAGAACACTTTCAGGAAGAAAATTCGGGACCTGTAATCCCGTATGAGGAGAAGCCCTCAAAATCCTGAGAAACAAGATCAGAGAGGAGTTCAATTGTTACTTCCTTCTCATCCTACTCTCTAATTGATTAACTGCCAATAAAGCATCTGCTCAAGGTCTTTATCATGGTACACCAACTACTGAGAGGTATATGTGAGGCTGCTTCTTGGGACATCCTCTCTCTTTCTCTAGCTGTGCCACACAAAACTTGAGTCAGACCCCATTATATCCAGCTAAGCCAGCAATTCACAGCACACATCCTCATTCACTGTATCCCTCCCAAGAACCAGCTCAGATACATTCACCCTGGGGGATTTAGAGATCGAGCTAGAAGAGAGAGCACTGGGTGAGATCACAGCGAGGGTGATCAATTGGTGATAGCATCAGAGGCAGGGGAGGGACCTGCTGTCTGGAGGGCCAGCTTGCATCCTACCTTGGCTGCTGAGCCTGGGGATCTGTTTTTAAAAGAGTGTTGTGTTAGTGCAGCCACTGGGGACTGTGCCAGCTGCAGATGTTGGCTCGGGTGGATGAGTTTACTAACTGCATATGCACATCTCTACATGATGCTTCCGTAAAACTGCAATGCACCATGGAGCCGGCGGTTACTACAGAAACATCTGCCGTGAAGCCCCTAGGCTAGAGACCCTAATGGCTGTTGATACTTCTCCAATGGATTCTCAGACTGGGGTCATAGAGACCTTAAGTTCCACAGTGGAATGAGCTAACTCTTCCTACGTTAACAGGCTTGGTAATTGGTTAGAGAGAACCATGAGTTAGGAGCATCATTGATTTTATTGGTGCCATCAGGCGTACTGTCATGATGATCATTGGCCATGATGAGGCAGTGCCCAGTAGTAGGGACATAGTTGAAATGGGTGTGGAATTTGGTGCTGTTTCATCAGATGCAGACTAATCTGGAACCTCCCACCAGTGATATCCAATGACTGCACAGGTGCTGGAAAACACACAGCCAGCAGCAGGTCCATCTCAGGATTCAACCCCTCTGCAAATGCACCAGCTAGCCACCTCACACACTCCTACCACCAAGGTAGTACTTGGATGAAGCACAAGGCTGTGGTTGTGAACAGATATTTCACAAACATTTAATCATAGGAAGCAATGCGAGAGCAAACACTAGGCACTTACATACAATGATAGCAAAATACTGTGGATGCTGGAAATCCGAAATTACAATAGAAAATGCTGGAAAAACTCAGCAGGCCAGGCAACATCCGTGGAGGGAGAAATAGAGTCAACGTTTCAGGTCAAAACCCTTCGTCAGGACTGAAAAAGCACAGGAAATGAAACAGATTAAAAGGCCAGTTTGGGGGCTGGGAAATGGGGATGAAAGAACAAAAGAGAAGTGAAGAGACATTGAGGTATTCAAAACAAGACAAGATGGTGCTAGGACTAGTAAAGAGACAAAAGACGGCTCTAGATTAGGTGTGAAATGCGCTGGCAGAATGAGAGACAGCTGCCATGTGGGAGAGAAAAAAAGGGGGAAGGGCACAAAACAAACGTGTGGATAAAAAAAATGTAAAAATGTAATGGGGGCCAAGGTTATGATCTGAAATTGTTGAACTCGATATTGAGTCTGGAAGGCTGTAAAGTGCCTAGTCGGAAGATGAGGTGCTGTTCCTCGAGCTTACGCTGGATTTCCGTGGAACAATGCAAGAACCCGAGTACGGTGAGGTCTGAGTGGGAATGGGGCGGTGAATTAAAATGACAGGCAACCGGAAGATCAGCGTCCCCCTTACGGACTGAATGGAGGTGTTCCGCAAAGTGGTCACCCAATCTGCGTTTGGTCTCCCCAATGTAGAGGAGACCACATCGTGAGCAGCGAATACAGTATACTAGATTGCAAGAAGTACAAGTAAATCGCTGTTTCACCTGGAAGGGGTGCTTGGGGCCCTGGACAGTGGGAAGGGGGGAGGTATAAGGGCAGGTGTTGCATCTCCTACGCTTGCACAGGAAGGTGCCGGGCGAAGGGAAAGGGGTGCTGGGGGTGATAGAGGGGTGGACTAGGGTGTCTCGGAGGGTGCGGTCCCTACGGAATGCTGAAAGGGGAGGGGAAGATGCGTTTGGTGGTGGGATCATGTTGGAGGTGGTGGAAATGGCGGAGGATGATCCGTTGAATGTGGAGGCTGGTGGGGTGAAAGGTGAGGACAAGGGGAACCCTATCGTGGTTCCGGGAGGGAGGGGCAGGGGTGAGGGCAGAAGTGCAGGAGATAGAACGGACACGGTCGAGGGCCGTGTCAACCACGGCAGAGGGGAATCCTCGGTTGAGGAAAAAGGAAGACATGTCGGAAGCACTGGTGTGGAAGGTGGCATTGTCGGAGCAAATGCGGTGGAGACGGAGAAACTGGGAGAATGGAATAGAGTCCTTACAGGAGGCGGGGTTGGAGGAAGTGTAGTCCAGGTAGCTGTGGGAGTCAGTGGGCTTGTAGTGAATGTTGGTCAATAGCCTATCCCCAGAGATGGAGACGGAGAAGTCGAGGAAGAGAAGGGAAGAGTCGGAGATGGACCATGTGAAGGTGAGGGAAGGGTGGAAATTGGAGGCAAAGTGAATGAAATTGTCTAGTTCAGGGCGAGAGCAGGAAACGGCACCGATACAGTCATCGATGTATCGGAAAAAGAGGTGAGGGAGAGGACCTGAGTAGGACTGGAACAAAGAGTGTTCCACATATCCCACGAAAAGGCAGGCATAGCTAGGACGCAAGCGGGTACCCATAGCAACACCTTTGATTTGGAGGAAATGAGTGGCGTCAAAGGAGAAGTTGTTCAATGTGAGAACAAGTTCAGCCAGGCGGAGGAGGGTGGTGGTGGATGGGGACTGGTTGGGCCTCTGTTCAAGGAAGAAACGGAGCGCCCTCAGGCCATCCTGGTGGGGGATGGAGGTGTAGCTACTTACATACAATATGGTTCAACATTAAGGAGCTAATTTTACTGTGGGCCCTGTGTCTGGACACTAGCCCTGGATTTGCGAGTTCAGGTCTTTTGCGTGCTCCTCTGGCACAGGCCTGACTCTCGGCAGGGCATATCATCTGGAAGTATGAGAGGCAAGTCTGCTGCTGCAGCCGGCCTGAAAGACTTCTGTGGTCAGGGCCTTCAGGCTGCTGTCCAAACACAGCAACCAGAAGACTTCAGGGACTAATCCCTGGTCCAGTACCCACGTAAAGAAGAAAAGGCTCTTGTCTTTGGGTACGTCTGCCTCTCTCTGATCCTCTGACCGGAGACAGTCTAAGGATAGAAAAATTGGCCCTTGCATTGAAGCTGTACGCAGAGTGTTTCTGCAGAGTGCTGCAAGCATGTTTTATCAGGTGGCAGGAATGTGACATTTGTGAGTTGCCTGAAAGATTGAAGTCAATCTCGGTGAAGGCATATTTATGAAGAGCATAGGAAGATGTACAGGACTGTTGGTGCAGTGGGTATATTTGTAAATTAAGCAAAGGTGTTCAGTATTTGAGCTTACTGAATGGTTGTCCCAGCCTGTGTTGTTTTCTGCTCTGCAGTAACTTCAAGCTCCACCCTCTTTGTGGTCCCATGATATGCCAGGGCATTTCCTCTTCCCGTGCCTCCATGATGATACCCCTTTACAGGAGGAAGTTATGCAGCATACAACGATAATCCTGTACAGCTCTGCAAGCTTGTATTACAGGACTCTTACATATGAAAATGTTGGACAGGAAAAGACTAGCTGGCCCATCGAGCCTGTCCCATATAGTCGCGATGCCTCATGCATCACAATAGAGGCACTCCCTATCCACCTGCTGGGAGAGGCTAAAAACCCAGGTCAATTCGGGGAAAAGAAAATCTGAAAGATTATTTCTGAGCCCCTTCAGGCGATTGAAACTAGTCCAGGTGACCACATTGACCCTGAATTATATTACAGGGTACCTACTCCTTGTACAACGTAAGCTATGCTCTAGCCAGAAACAGCTTCAGATCGCTCTTGAAGATATATAATGGGGGAAAAATTCAGCTGGTTTGCGCCTCCTGTTAGCGCCTTAAGAGGGCGCTAATGGGGCGCAAAGCAACTAGCGCCCGGGCGTGGCGATATCTGCGCCTCTCGCAAAATTGACCGGACATTTTGTGGCGGCACTAAACAATACCGCCCAATCTCCTGCGCACGCAGATCTTGACGTCATTCGAGAGTGCAACGCCCTTGTGACGCCCCGGGACGGAAATTGATTGGCGCCCCCCTCCTTTCCGCCTGGCGCAACCAGCGACAGGTAGACTGGAACGCTTCCCAGTCGCTGTGGGGCTGGGGGGGCGCGATTTAAAGGGGGCCTCTTCCTGGCTTTTGTGTGGTAACCATTTTTGCACCACTCGTTCTGAGAGAGAGAGAGAGAGACTTCTGCATTGAGTCAACGCTGTCTGAAGTAGTTTTGACTTCTGACCGTAACTTTGCAGGTACTTTGGTTTTTGACCTTCATTACTTTGATTGCCTAGATACTATGGGGGCTGCAATGGATGGGGACGTCATCCTTTTCCATCACATTCGGAGGGCACAGAGACGCAGAGAGAGAGTGGCAATCATGGCCAGATGGAGGAGCGCCAACAGGCGTCGGTACAGGAGACGCTACCCTCCCAGGGTTTTTTGCCAACAGTTCTCCTACATTAATATGTCTGAGGAGCAGTGTTTCCGAAGGCTGCGCTTCAGCAAGGAGGTGGTCACTGAGCTCTGCCACCTGCTTCAGCCAGATCTGCAGCCTCAACTGAGGAGCAGGACGTCTCTGTCGGTGGCAGTGAAGATAACAGTGGCTCTCAACTTTTATGCCACCGGCTCATTTCAATCAGCTACAGGGGACATCGCCAATATCTCCCAGTTTGCAGTGCATTGCTGTATCCGTCAGGTCACAAATGCCCTCTTTAAAAGGAGATGAGAGTACTGTTGTGTATGTACCTTTAAGGGAATAACTGGTCTTAGACTGCAGTACCGGCAGTGACCACCCCTGTATAAAAGGCCCTAGCAGGCTTCTGTAGTTTCAGTTTCAAGCTGCCTCCTGTTCAGTAAAGTACCTGTTAAACTGTTCTCCCGAAGTCCGTGTATTATTGAGGCGCGGACTTTACAGTGGCGACGAGTAAGTTCGAACTCACCTGCAGTGTGGCATCATCTCACGGGGATCTCGCCTGAAAGGAAGGTCCTGGAAGGTCGTAGTCTGAGCAACGGGCGTCGGCCGAGGGCAACTGCCCAAAGAATCCATCGGTGTTCGGAGAATTGCGGGAGAGACTGTGGTTCCAGCGAATCGTGCTGGTAGCAGGTAGCGCGCTGACCCTTCCGGACTGCGGCGGGCTCAAGCTCGATCGAGCGGCTCTACGAATCGGGCCGTGCAGCGTCGCCGGGAAAAGAAAACAAGAGAGAGAGGGTGGAGCGCACAGGGCGCAGTCGGTGCTCGAGAACAGGACAGCGGAGAGAAACTAAACAAGGGGGAAGGAAAGCGAGATGCGCCGAAGCTGCGGGTCACCGCCATTACCCCGTAGAATGCTAGGAGCAGTGTGGCAGTAAGGGGAAGAAGCAAAAGCGCGGGAGGCGCCATTTTATCCCGTTGGGGAAGAAGCAAAAGCGCGGGAGGCGCCATTTTAAATCGCCCAAGATGCCGAAAAGTGGCAGTATCACTGCTTTCGACAACGAGGTAGAAGACTGGACCACGTATGTGGAAAGAATTGAAGTGTACTGCAAGGCAAATGAGGTGGCTGATGGAAAGAGGGCGTCGGTATTATTAAATCTGATGGGTGCGAGTACGTACGGCCTATTGCGGAATGTAATTACCCCAGCTAAACCAATGGAGAAAAGTTTTGAGGAGATTGTTCATATCTTACAGGAACATCTAAGCCCTACACCACTGCTGATAGCAGAAAGATTCAAGTTCCATAAAAGAAACCAGCACAAAGATGAGAGTAATGCTGACTATCTTACGGAACTACGCAAGTTATCAAAGCACTGCCAGTTCGGAGCAGGACTGGCAGACACCTTATGGGATAAGCTTGGCTGCGGGCTCCAGAGTGAAGGAACCCAGAAACGACTACTTTCAAAAAAGGACCTGACGCTAGAACAGGCTTTCAGCGTAGCAGTATCCTACGAAGCAGCAGCACGGGGAGCTGCGGAAATACAACAGAAACCACAAGAATACAGCGCTAACGAAATGGCGTATGGAGCCAAAAAGTGCTATCGCTGCGGCAGAACGACCCATGAGCAGAAGGACTGCTGGTTTAAAGACAAAATATGCAGGCAATGCGGGAAAATGGGACATATAGCAAGAGTCTGCAGGTCGGGAAAGAAGACCAACATGACAAGAACTACTAAGGAACAGTACAGGAAAGTAAAGAAACTGACAGATAGTAGTTCAGAAGATCAGGAGAGTGATAAGGACTCTGGGAGCAGGCGACTAAGTTGTTTAAAGTTACACAACGTGATCGCAAAAGAAGATCACCGAACCACTTGGGTCACCCTCATGATAGCAGGGTCCCCAGTGAAGATGGAATTGGACACAGGATCAGCCCTAACTGTCATGAATCAACGAGACTATGAGCGGCTATTCTCACACATACCCTTAAAGGACACGTCTATTGTATTGAAGACATACACGGGGCAAAAGGTCTACCCCAGAGGAAAAATAAGGGTGCCAGTTGAATATAACGGAAAGGAAACACAGAAACTATACATGTATACACTACGAGATGGAGGACCACCATTATTGGGACGTGAATGGATCCGAAGACTACAATTGGATTGGCATTCCATTCTGGCACTAACTGTGACTGACAAAAAAGATGATGACGTCGCACCTGGACGTCTGTCACAAATTCTATCTGACGCGGAAGAGGTGTTCCAACAAGGACCTGGGACTCTAAAAGGAGTAAAGGCAACCATAAAGATTGAGGATAACGCAACCCCAACATTTTTTAAGGCCAGACCGGTGCCATACGCGATACGCCCAGCTGTGGAAGCTGAACTGGAGAGTCTGGAGCGTTCGGGGGTGCTGTCTAAGGTGGACTGGAGCGAGTGGGCCACACCCATCGTTCCTGTAATGAAGATAGCATTGAGCAGCACGCCTGGGGAGCCAAGGAAGGTTCGCATCTGTGGGGACTTCAAGGTGACTGTGAACCCAGTCCTGCACACAGTACAGTATCCGCTTCTGCAGATAGAAGATATTTTCGCCTCACTATCTGGAGGGAAACGTTTTACAAAGATTGACCTGGCTCAAGCGTATCTACAAATGGAGGTGGAAGAAGCATCTAGGAAATACCTCACGATAAACACTCACAAAGGCCTTTACCAGTACAATCGACTGGTATTTGGGGTAGCATCGGCCCCGGCTATGTGGCAGAGGGCAATGGAACAAGTCCTGCAAGGGATCCCGGGGACCCAGTGTTATTTGGACGACATCCTGGTTACGGGCGAAAATGACAATGAACACCTTGCCAACCTGGAACAGGTGCTCACGAGATTGCAGGAATATGGGCTACGAGCCAACCATCCCAAATGTGAGTTCTTCAGGAGACAAGTCTCGTATTGTGGCCACATGATTGATGAGGAAGGGTTGCATAAGTCGCCGGACAAGATTGAGGCTGTAGTCAAGGCTCCAGCACCAGAAAATGTGTCGCAACTGAGGTCGTTCCTCAGGTTGGTGAACTACTACCATAAGTTCTTGCCGAATTTATCTACAATTCTGCACCCACTGAACGCCCTCCTTCAAACTGGTGTAACATGGAAATGGAGTGATGAGTGTAAGCGTGCCTTTCAGGAATGTAAATGCCAAATCACTTCAAAAGAAGTATTGGCCCACTACAACCCAACACTACCGATTCGGTTGGCATGTGATGCGTCACCTTACGGCATTGGAGCGGTGCTGTCACACAAATTCCGTGACGGTTCAGAGAGGCCAATAGCCTTTGCATCGCGCTCGCTAACCTCAGCCGAGAGTAACTACGCCCAGATTGACAGGGAGGCCCTCAGCCTGGCGTGGGGGGTGAAGAAGTTCAATCACTATCTGCACGGGCAGAAATTCACCCTACTGACTGATCATCAACCCCTGGTCTCAATTTTTAACCCAAAGAAGGGCGTTCCGGTGATGACGGCGCAACAGCTGCAAAGATGGTCATTTTTTCTAGGGGCACATCAGTATGACATAGAGTACAAAGGTACAAAACAACATGGAAACGCTGATGGGCTGTCGCGCCTACCGTTGCCTACAGCGGAAGAAGCACCTGCAGTGGACCCGGTGGAGATATTCCATGCGACCATAGTCGAATGTTTGCCTGTTACAAACGCAAGTATTGAGAAGGAAACCCGAAATGACCCGACACTCTCTCGGGTCTATGATTTGACGGTGAAGGGATGGCCAGCATATGGCGACTCACTGTTGCCAGCATTCTCGCCAAGGAGGGAACAGCTGTTAGTGTGCCGGGGAACCTTGATGTGTGGATCCCGAGTGGTAATTCCACCCAAGTTGAGAGACAGAGTACTCAATGAGCTTCACGAGGGTCATCTGGGAGGGGTAAAAATGAAGAGCCTAGCCAGGGCGTTTGTGTGGTGGCCAGGGATCGATCAAGAAATCGAGGATATGACCAGGAGATGCACAGGATGCCAGAAGGTCCAAAACGCTCCACCACAGACCCCGCTACATCCATGGGAGTGGCCCTCATCTCCATGGCAAAGGGTACACATTGATTTTGCTGGTCCATTTATGGACTCAATGTTTCTAATCGCTGTGGACGCCCATTCGAAATGGCCAGAGGTCATTAAAATGTCCTCCACCACCATGGAGAAAACTATTGCAGTCCTAAGGACCATCTTCGCCAGGAATGGGTTGCCAGAACAGATCTGTTCCGACAATGGCCCGCAGTTTGTGTCTGAGGATTTCCGGAGGTTCCTGAAGAATAATGGGGTGAAACATTACACATCTGCCCCATATCATCCAGCCACAAATGGATTGGCTGAGAGGTTTGTTCGGACCTTTAAAAAGGCCATAAAGGCAATGTATAATGACGACATACCACTGCAACACAAGGTGGATAACTTCCTGTTTGCTTACCGGAATGCGACACATGCAGTAACCAACCAAACTCCAGCCATACTGTTTTTCAACCGGAGACTACGATGTCGCTTGGATTTGCTCAAACCAAACATAAGACGAGATGTTGAGGATAAGCAGTTCCAGCACATAAATGAGAAGCCAACCAGGAGCTTCAAGATAGGGCAACCAGTCTTGGCCCGCGACTACCGAACAGAAAAATGGCGGCCAGGCACGATATGCACACAGCAGGGACCACTAATGTACACAGTGGACGTTGGAGAGAGCATCGTGAGACGCCATGCTGACCAGATTCTAGAGTCACAGGAACAAGCCAAACCTGTACCACAAGCATGTGCACCTGGTAATGAGCCCGAAGAACAGATTGCGTCTACCTCAGAAGCAGGGGTATTGGAAGCTGACAAACCAACCAATGACAATGAGCCAGAATTGACTCCACCGCCAGAACAGGATACTCGAGAAAGGCGCTATCCAGTCCGGATCAGGAAGCCTCCTCAAAGACTGAACTTATAAATGACTATTTCAGTTGATGTATATATTACTGAGAAAATTGTAATTGTAATTAGTTATTATTTAGTTGTTAAATGAATGTTATGTACTGTTTATCTAAAAGGGGAGGAATTGTTGTGTATGTACCTTTAAGGGAATAACTGGTCTTAGACTGCAGTACCGGCAGTGACCACCCCTGTATAAAAGGCCCTAGCAGGCTTCTGTAGTTTCAGTTTCAAGCTGCCTCTTGTTCAGTAAAGTACCTGTTAAACTGTTCTCCCGAAGTCCGTGTATTATTGAGGCGCGGACTTTACAAGTACATCTCTTTCCCCATGACCCCGGACAAGCAGCATGAACGCGCAATGGGCTTTTCGATGATAGCAGGCTTCCCCAAGGTGCAGGGCGCCATTGACTGCACGCATGTGGCTTTGCGTGCGCCGCAAGAGAATGCCGAGGATTTCCGCAACCGAAAGGGCTTCCATTCCTTAAACGTTCAATTGGTCTGTGACCACAGACAGCTGATACTCGCTGTCAATGCCCACTTTCCTGGCAGCAGCCATGATGCCTTCATCCTGCGCCAGACTTCTGTGGCAGACCTTTTCCAGGCACCGCATCACCCAGGTGGTTGGCTTCTTGAGGACAAGGGATATCCTCTGTGCACCTGGCTGATGACACCGCTCCGTATGTGTTAAGTCTGTGTGTTATAGTGAGAATTACTACACAGACCACAAGAGTAAATTCAACAGGTCTTTACTGGTTGGAGGTCGGACTATACTGAAAACACTATTATTACACTGTGCTTATATACCGGTGTGGTCACCACCGGTATTACGTATACAGCAGCCAAAGAAAGTAGTACCTTTCTTAAGGTGGACCAGGCTTAAGTTCTCTTAAGGTGGAACAGGTTACATACACCACAATCCTCCCTTTTTAGCTTAACAGTCATATCCCCAAATAAACATAGCATATATACATATATAACTTCAGGTATAACAGTTCAAAGGTTCAGTCTCTCAGGAGGCTTTCTGATTCGGCTTGGATAACGCCTTTCAGTGGTCTCTGATTCTTGTTGCTGAGGTGCCTCCTCTAGTTGGTTGCCAATGTATTGGGTGTCATCATCATCAAATACATTCTTGGCCAAGGTAGATGCTTCAGGTTCATGAACGTCTTCCACAGCTGTCTCTGTCACAACCATGGGTTCGACCCTTGCTCTCGACTCTACCAGTTGATCCGCAGGACGCCTTATCACATTATGACCAATATCTACGGTGTACATCAGAGGTCCTTGTCTGGCCCGGATTGTTCCGGACTGCCATTTGTCGTTTCCATAGCCCCTTGCCATCACTGGTTGTCCTACGTCGAAAGTCCGAGTGGTCTTGCTGTTAATATGCCGAAACTGTTTGTTCTCCACTTCCCTCCGCACATTTGGTTTTAACAAGTCCAACTTGGACCGCAACCTCCTGTTATAAAACATCATAGCAGGACTTTGGTTAGTCACGGCATGATCGGCGTTTCTATATGACATCAGGAACTTATCGACCTTGTGTTGCAGCGGAATCTGATCATCATTCATGGCCTTAATAGCCTTTTTGAATGTCTGGACAAATCTTTCAGCCAACCCGTTTGTCGCCGGATGATATGGGGCAGAGGTATAATGTTTAACTCCATTCTTCTTTAAGAATTGTTGGAATTCTTCCGATACAAACTGTGGTCCGTTGTCCGAACAGATCTGTTCTGGCAATCCGTTCCTTGCGAATATTGTTCTTAACACCGCAATTGTCTTTTCTGAAGTAGTGGTATTCATCTTGATGACTTCTGGCCATTTGGAATGTGCGTCCACCGCAATTAGGAACATGGAGTCCATGAATGGACCAGCAAAGTCAATGTGTACGCGTTGCCATGGGGCTGAAGGCCATTCCCATGGGTGTAGCGGTGCTATCGGAGGTGCATTTTGCACTTTTTGACACCCAGCGCAGCTTTTCGTTAACTCCTCAATCTGTTGGTCAATACCCGGCCACCATACGTAAGCCCTAGCAAGACTTTTCATTTTAACTCCCCCCAGATGACCTTCATGTAGTTCTTTTAAAACTCTTTCCCTTAACTTGGGAGGAATAATCACTCTTGTCCCGTACATCAAAGTACCATGGCAGATGGACAGCTGGTCTCGCCTTGCCGAGAATGCCGGTAACAGAGGATCACCCCGTGTTGGCCATCCTTTCACTGTCACCTCGTAGACTCTGGACAGTGTCGGGTCGTTCCTGGTTTCTCTTTCAATACTTGCGTTGGTGACAGGTAAACACTCGATAATGGTCGAATGAAATAACTCAACAGGGTCAACTTCCGTTGTGTCTTCATCTTCAGGTAGTGGCAGGCGCGACAGGCCATCAGCATTGCCATGCTGTTTCGTACCTTTGAATTCTATCTGATATTGATGTGCCCCTAAGAAAAGAGACCATCTCTGGAGACGCTGTGCTGTCATCACCGAAACACCCTTCTTAGGGTTAAAAATGGACACCAACGGTTGATGGTCCGTCAGAAGTGTGAATTTTTGGCCCTGTAGGTAATGATTAAACTTCTTCACTCCCCATACAAGGCTAAGGGTCTCCCTATCGATCTGCGCATAGTTGCGCTCAGCGGAGGTCAATGATCTGGATGCAAACGCGACTGGCCTTTCCGTGCCATTTGGCAATTTATGTGAGAGTACTGCCCCAATACCATATGGAGAAGCATCACAAGCCAACCGAATAGGCAGTGTCGGGTTGAAGTGAGCCAACACTTCCTCTGAGGTGATCAATTCTTTGCTTTTGCGAAATGCCTTCTTACAGTTTTCGCCCCAGTCCTATGGTACCCCTTTCTGTAAAAGAGCGTTCAACGGATGCAGCACCGTGGATAGATTTGGCAGAAATTTATGGTAGTAGTTAATTAATCCTAGAAACGACCTCAACTGAGAGACATTCTCCGGAGCGGGAGCCTTTACAACTGCCGCTATCTTGTCAGGAGACTTATGAAGCCCCTCCCGGTCAATGACATGACCACAGTATGAGATCCGCTTCTGGAAGAACTCACATTTCTGCCGATTTACCCTAAGTCCATACTCTTTCAGTCTGTTGAGCACCAGTTCCAAGTTAGCGAGATGCTGTTCATCACCATCACCTGTGATCAGAATGTCGTCCAGGTAACATTGTGTGCCTGGAATTCCCTGTAATACCTGCTCCATGGCCCTCTGCCAAATTGCTGGAGCCGATGCCACACCAAAAACCAGCCTATTGTACCGGTACAACCCTCGATGCGTGTTGATCGTGAGGTATTGGTGTGACTCTTCTTCAACCTCCATCTGCAAGTACGCCTGCGCTAGGTCTATCTTGGTGAAGTGTTTCCCGCCAGACAGTGAAGCGAAAATATCCTCAATCCGTGGAAGCGGATACTGCACCGTGTGAAGCATCGGATTAACGGTGATCTTGAAATCTCCACAGATGCGAACCTTCCCTGGATCTCCTGGCTTATTGTTCGCAGGACGTTTCATAACGGGAACAATGGGCGTAGCCCACTCACTCCAATCTACTTTAGACAGTACCCCTGAACGTTCTAGTGCTTCCAGCTCCGCTTCAACCGCAGGTCGTATTGCATAGGGTACCGGTCTGGCTTTAAAAAATTTTGGTTGTGCATGTTCATCAATCTTGATGTTTGCCGTAATTCCTCTCAGTGTTCCCAGTCCCGGCTGGAACACCTCTTTAACCTCATCCAATATTCTGGACAATCGTTTAGGTTTGACAGCTGTTTCCCCGGAATCTACCGTTAGTGCTTTCAAGGAGTGCCAGTCCATATTCATTTTCCTAATCCACTCCCGTCCTAGTAGTGGTGGACCTCCTTCAGGTAGCACATATAAGTCCATTACTTGGCTTCCTTCGCCCTTGTGGACCACTTCTACCTCTATTTTTCCGATGGGGTACACTCTTTGCCCCGTGTACGTTTTCAATATAATCTCCGTATCCTGTAAGGGAATATGTTGGAATAACCTTCTGTAATCTTTCTTATTCATGACCGTCAATGCCGATCCAGTGTCCAATTCCATTTTTACTTGGACTCCTGCTATCTTAAGAGTGACCCAAATTGTCTGGAGGTCTGTATCCTTACCAACGTTGTGTATTCTTAAGCTATCCAGTTCATTACTGCTAGCGTCTGAATCTGACTTCTGTTCAGTCAAACTGTTCTTTGTCACCTTGTGTACCTTTGCATATTTTCCTTGCGGTGACTTTTTATTGCTGGTCTTCTTTCCTGACCGGCATACTTTAGCTATGTGGCCAAACCTGCCACACGTTCTGCATTCTTGGTTTTTAAACCAACACTGGTTCTGATCGTGCATTGTCTTTCCACAACGATAACATTTGACAGAACTCAAACCCAATTTGTTTGTACCGAGTTCCGGTGGCCGTAGCTGCATTGCTGCCGTGCCTCTCGCTGCGGCCTCGTGTGCTGCTGCCATAGTGACTGCCTTCTCGAGAGACAGCTCATTCTCCTCGAGCAGTCGCCTTTGTGTATCCTGTTTAAATAAACCACACACAAATCTATCTCAAAGTGCCTCTGTCAGTCCCGTTCCAAACTGACAATATTTTGCTAGCTTACGTAATTCCGTCAAATATTCAGCATTGCTTTCATTTTGCCGCTGTCTTCTATCGTAAAATTTAAATCATTCCGCTAGCATCAGCGGCGTGGGGCTAAGATGATTTTTTAGGACAGTAACAATCTGTTCGAACGTCTTATCCGCCGGTTCATCTGGTGATAACAGGTGTTTCAATTGCTCGTATGTCTTTGCACCCATTAAGTTTAGTAATGTTAGTGCTTTATCTGTCTCAGGAGTTTTATTTGCCTTACAATAGTTTTGTATGCGTTCTACATACATAGCCCAGTCTTCTATATCACTGTCGAAGGCATTAATGTTCCCATGTTTAGGCATCGTAGCAATTTATCGTATTTTTAATGTTATCTAAGATGGCGGCTTCCTGCTCTTGCCGTCGTCCTCCGCCCACAAAATGGTGGTTTTCCCGCGCTTGGCGGTCTTCACCCGTCCCCCGACGCTGTCTCCGCTTCACCGCGGCTCTCGCGCCTTCAGTTTCCCCAGACGCTGCGCCTTTAGCCCGAATGCGGCCCTTCTCTCCGGTCGCGATCGATGTCCCGCGCTGCGCCTCTCGCTCGAAAGCGGCCCGGCCCTTATCTCTGGTCGCGATCGACCTCACCGCCCTTATTCCTCCGTCTTCCCAGCCCCGTCTGTACAGCCAATGCGGTTGACTTTCTGTCGCGTCGCTGCCCGGCTTACCCACCACGAGGTAGTAGAAGAAGCTGACAGTTGCTGAAGGAGGCTTCGAGGTCAGGATGTCTTCTGCACTCCGGTTGCTCGATGCCTGCCGCTCGACGTGTCTTCCCGTAGGTGATGAGGGTGGAAACCTCTCTTCGACGTCCTGTCTGTGGACGAAGTCGCCGTGGAAATTACTGCAGCAGGGTAAGAATCGGACTCGTCGCCACTGTTAAGTCTGTGTGTTATAGTGAGAATTACTACACAGACCACAAGAGTAAATTCAACAGGTCTTTACTGGTTGGAGGTCGGACTATACTGAATACAATATTATTACACTGTGCTTATATACCGGTGTGGTCACCACCGGTATTACGTATACAGCAGCCAAAGAAAGTAGTACCTTTCTTAAGGTGGACCAGGCTTAAGTTCTCTTAAGGTGGAACAGGTTACATACACCACAGTATGCCCAACACCCCTGCTGAGCTGCGATACAACGAGAGCCATCAAGCTACCAGGAACATCGTTGAGCACACAATCGGCGTGCTCAAGCAACGGTTCCGCTGTCTGGAGCATTCTGGAGGAGCCCTTCAGTACTCGCCTAAGCCAGTCTCCCACTTCGTTGTTGTGTGCTGCATGCTGCATAACCTTGCAATCCTCAGGACCCAGCCAATGCCACCAGGCATTGGAGCACCACCAGAGGAGGAGGAGAAAGAGGAGGAGGAAGATGAGAAGGATGATCATCAGCAGCACCAAGGCGGGAGGGAGGCACACAATGTACAAAGTGGAAGGGCTGTCCGTCAAAGGCTCATAGCAAGTCGCTTCTAGGCCCCTTCTGAGGAAATGGCTTCTGCCATTCAAACAACCTGAATGAAACCATCCCGCAAACCCTAAGCCTGACAAGGCAACAATGATTGCAAAGACCAAACATGTACATTTTGAATACAGAATCTAATTTATTTTACAAACTCTGTGTGTCTCATTTCCGCAGGAGAAACTAATAGAAAGAAACACAAAAAAAACAGTCATTAACATAACTGGCTCTCACAACCTGGAGACAATGTCCAAAACAGTTAAAAAAAAGTTGACCACGAACCTCAGCCTTTAATAAAACAATGAACAACATTTTGTCACACCTCCTACTTTTTTCCCATTGAGGGTGATCTCCTTCCCTTGCGAAATTCCCCCCTTCCCACCCTGCAGCTCCTCTGTAATGGGACCCCAGTGACTGGAGCAAGGCTGGTGGAAGGCTGCTGATTGTCACAACCTGAGACTGCAGATGCCCTTGAAGGACGGTGTCGACCAGCTCTGGGTCTGGAGGGCCCGGCTGCAGACTGCACCAACTCTGCATGGGCAGCAGCAGTCTGTCCTACAGGCAGTGGCAAGTGCAGTGGAGAAGTGACAGTGGTGGCAGCAGGAAGCTGTCATCTTGAGAGAGGACAGCACCTCCCTGCTCGACCGACACACTGGCACTCCCACGGGGCAGCACTTCAGCATCCGGTGCAATCTGCTTTAGCACAGATTGCTGGCCTGCTGTGGCGCGGTGAGAGCCCCAGGGAAATGTGTCCGAACCAGCGAGGGTGGCAGCAGTCAGTGCTCGCGTGGCCTCAATCTGCGTCTTCATGAGAGTAGCCAGTGACTGTATTGCAGCACTAAGCATTTGCGTGGCAGCCGCCTGTGCTACAGCGAAGTGCTCCACACTCCTTGCTAGTGATTCAATGGATTTGGGCACCCTTGCCACTGCAGCCATGAGCTCAGTGTACCTGTGCTCCGCCTGGGCGCTCATTTCAGTGAGGACCCGCTCCTCCTCTGCGTCCAGTGCAGCAGGACTTGATGGCATACTCTCCCTCCGGGGAGAAGGCCCCCGAGCTTCCCTACCCCCATCACGTTGCTGCAGCCCGCTGGGTCCTGGAGCTTCACCCTCATCAGACCATTCCCCCCTGCTCCCTTCCAGGGAAGGCGTGTTCCCAGTGTGGGCATGGGCTTCTTCGGGAGAGGGTGGCGCTGATGCTCCGGCTTCCTCTTCCTCCTCGCCTTCAGCTTCACTCCCACTGGCAGCTTGAGGGCCTGTCTCCTCAGCTGGTGAATCACCATCTGAAAGCAGGGAGGTACAAGAGTGGCTCTAGCGTGAGGACAGGGTGGCAGCAAGGGAGGCATGAGTGCAGCGAGTTAGTGATCTGACGGCAGGAATTTCAGCGGCAGCAGCGGGGCTATAAAAGGCTCCAAGAGACCAGGTAGGCCTCACAGCGTCGGCGGGAATTTCAGCGGCAGCAGCGGGGCTACAAAAGGCTCCAAGAGACCAGGTAGGCCTCACAGCATCAGCGGGAATTTCAGCAGCAGCAGCGGGGCTATAAAAGGCTCCAAGAGACCAGGTAGGCATACTAATCTCCAATCTCACAGAGAGGGAGAGAAGTAAAAAGTAATCGAAGTGTGACATCATCAGAAAGCAGGTAAGTGATTGGTTGATGAGTATTCCTCTCTTTTAAACTTTAACTCTGTGGTTTATAGTTTCTAAGCTCTCTGTGGTGTAGCGGGGACTGTTTGTAAACCAGCACCCTTAAATATATCATTTAACTGTAGTGAAATTGGTGGGATTGATTTGATTTAATTTAATTGCAATTAACTAAAGGGTAAGTCATGGCAGGACAGCCCGGTGCCGTGGTATGCTCCTCCTGCAATATGTGGGAACTCAGGGACACTTCCTGTGTCCCTGACAACCATGTGTGCAGGAAGTGTGTCCAGCCGCAGCTACTGGCAGACTGCATTGCGGCACTGGAGCTGCGATTTGATTCATACTGGACCATTCGCAATGCTGAGGACGTTGTGAATAGCACGTTTGATCAGTTGGTCACACCGCAGGCAAAGGTTGGACAGGCAGAAAGGGAATGGGTGACCAACAGACAGAGTACTCGGCACAGGCAGGTAGTGCAGGGGTCCCCTGTGGACATCCCTCTCTCAAACAGATACACCACTTTGAGTACTGTTGGGGGGATGACTTATCAGAGGAAGGCAGCAGCAGCCAACTTCCTGGCACCAGGGGTGGTTCTGCTGCACAGGACGGGAGGAAAAAGAGGGGTAGAGCTATAGTAATAGGGGATTCTATTTTAAGGGGAATAGATAGGCGTTTCTGCGGCCACAAACGAGACTCCAGGATGGTATGATGCTCCCTGGTGCAAGGGTCAAGGATGTCTCAGAGCGGCTGCAGAACATTTTGGAAGGGGAGGGTGAACAGCCAGTTGTCGTGGTGCATATAGGTACCAACGATATAGGTAAAAACTGGTACGAGGTCCTAAAAGCTGAATATAGGGAGTTAGGAGGTAAATTAAAAAATAGGACCTCAAAGGTAGTAATCTCAGGATTGCTACCAGTGCCACGTGCTAGTCAGAGTAGAAATAGAAGGATATTTCAGATGAATACGTGGCTAGAGGAATGGTGTGAGGGGGAGGGATTCAAATTCCTGGGACATTGGAACCGGTTCTGGGGGAGGTGGGACCAGTTCAAACCGGACTGTAACACCTGGGCAGGGCCGGGACCGATGTCCTAGGGGGCGTGTTTGCTAGTGCTCTGGGGGAGGGTTTAAACTAAAATGGCAGGGGGTTGGGAACCTGAGCAGAGGGACAGATGAAAGGGAAACAAGGATAAAAGAAAAAGATAGGGAGGAGAAAAACAAAAGTGACAATCAGAGAAATCAACAGTTTAAATCAAACATGGCCACAGTAAATAATAATTCTAATAGGTCTAAGAGCGTTAAAAAAACAAGCCTGAAGGCTTTGTGTCTTAATGCGAGGAGCATTCGTAATAAGGTGGATGAATTAGCTGCGCAAATAGAGGTAAACGATTATGATTTGATTGGGATTACGGAAACATGGCTCCAGGGTGGCCAAGGCTGGGTATTCAATATTCAGGAAAGATAGGCAAAAAGGAAAGGGAGGTGGGGTAGCATTGCTGGTTAAAGAAGGGATTAACACAATTGTAAGGAAGGATATTAGCTCTGATGATGTGGAATCTGTATGGGTAGAACTGAGAAATACCAAGGGGCAGAAAACGTTAGTGGGAGTGGTATATAGACCTCCAAACAGTAATGCGGAGGTTGGGAATGGCATTAAAAGGGAAATTAGAGAAGCGTGCAATAAGGGCACAGCAGTCATCATGGGTGACTTTAATCTACATATAAATTGGGCTAACCAAATTAGTAACAATATTGTGGAGGAGGAATTCCTGGAGTGTTTACGGAATGGCTTCCTGGACCAATATGTCGAGGAACCAACCAGAGATCAGGCCATCTTAGACTGGGTATTATGTAACGAGAAAGGATTAATTAACAATCTTGTTGTACGAGGCCCCTTGGGTCGGAGCGATCATAGTATGATAGAATTCTTCATTAAGATGGAGAATGAAGTTGTTGACTCAGAGACTAGGGTCCTGAATTTAAATAAAGGAAACTACGATGGTCTGAGGCGCGCGTTGGGTAGGATTGATTGGGGAATGTCACTCAAAGGGTTGACGGTGGATAGGCAATGGCAAACATTCAAAGACCACATGGATGAACTACAGAATTTGTTCATCCCAGTTTGGCATAAAAGTAAAACAAAAAAGGTGACTCAACCGTGGCTAACAAGGGAAATTAGGGATAGCATAAGATCCAAGGAGAGGACATATAAATTGGCTAGAAAAAGCAGTAAACCTGAGGATTGGGAGCAGTTTAGGATTCAACAAAGGAGGACAAAGGGATTAATTAAGAAGGGGAAAATAGAATATGAGAGTAAGCTTGCAGGGAACATAAAAACTGACTGTAAAAGCTTTTATAGATATGTGAAAAGAAAAAGATTGGTGAAGTCAAGCGTAGGTCCCTTGCAGTCAGAATCAGGGGAATTTATAATGGGGAACAAAGAAATGGCAGACCAATTAAATATATATTTTGGTTCTGTCTTCAAAAAGAGGACACAAATAACCTCCCAGAGATGTCGGGGAACATAGGGTCTGATGAAAGGGAGGAACTGAAAGAAATCAGCATTTGTAGGGAAATGGTGTTAAGGAAATTGATGGATTGAAGGCCAATAAATCCCCAGGGCCTGATAATCTACATCCTAGGGTACTTAAGGAAGTGGCCCTAGAAATAGTAGATGCATTGCTGATCATCTTCCAACATTCGATGGAATCTGGAACAGTACCCATGGATTGGAGGGTAGCTAATGTTACCCCACTATTCAAAAAAGGTGGTAGAGAGAAAACGGGGAATTACAGACCGGTAAGCCTGACATTGGTACTGGGGAAAATGCTAGAGTCCATTATAGAAGATGTAATAGCAGAGCACTTGGAATACAGTGACAGGATCAGACAAAGGCAACATGGATTTACCAAGGGTAAATCGTGCTTGACTAATCTACAGGAATTTTTTGAGGATGTAACTGGTAGAATAGATAAGGGAGAACCAGTGGATGTGGTGTATTTGGACTTTCAGAAGGCTTTCGATAAGGTCCCGCATAAGAGATTAGCGTGTAAAGTTAAGGCACATGGGATTGGGGGCAAGGTACTGACTTGGATAGAGAACTGGTTGGCAGACAGAAAGGAAAGAGTTGGAATAAACGGGTCTTTTTCCGAGTGGCAGGCAGTGACTAGTGGGGTACCGCAGGGATCGTCCCTTGAACCTCAGCTATTCACAATATATATTAATGATCTAGACAAGGGAACTAGATGTAATATCTCCAAATTTGCAGACGACACAAAGCTGGGTGGGCGTATGTGCTGTGAGGAGGATGCCGAGAAACTCCAGGATGATTTGGACAGGTTGGGTGATTGGGCAGAAGCATGGCAGATGCAATATAACGTGGATAAGTGTGAGGTTATCCACTTTGGTAGCAAAAACAGGAAGGCAGATTATCATCTGAATGGCAATAGATTGGGAGAAGGGGAAGTGCAATGAGACCTGGGTGTCCTTGTGCACCAGTCGCTGAAGGTAAGCATGCAGGTGGAGCAGGCGGTTAAGAAGGCAAATGGTATGTTGGCCTTTGTACCGAGAGGGTTTGAGTACAGGAACAAGGATGTCTTGCTGCAGTTGTACAGGGCCTTGGTGAGACATCTTGATTATTGTGTGCAGTTTTGGTCGCCTTATCTGAGGAAGGATGTTCCTGCCATGGAAGGAGTTTAGCGAAGATTCACTAGGCTGATACCTGGGATGGCAGGAATGACGTATGAGGAGAGATTGGATCGATTGGGCTTGTACTCGCTGGAGTTTAGAAGAATGAGAGGGGATCTCATCGAAACTTATAAAATTCTAACAGGACTAGACAGACTAGATGCTGGAAGGATGTTCCCGATGGACGGGGCGTCCAGAACTAGGGGTCACAGTCTAAGGATAAGGGGTAGGCCATTTTGGACAGAAATGAGGAGGAATTTCTTCACCCAGAGAGTGGTGAACCTGTGGAATTCTCTACCACAGAAGGCAGTGGAGGCCAATTCATTAAATATATTCAAGAAGGAGTTGGATATATTTCTCAAGGCTAAAGGGATCAAGGGGTATGGGGAGAAAGCAGGGACCGGGTACTGAATTTGGATGATCAGCCATGATCGCATTGAATGGTGGAGCAGGCTCGAGGGGCCGAATGGCCTACTCCTGCTCCTATCTTCTATGTTTCTATGTTAAAGTGTCAAAAGCTGGTGTTGTGAGGAACCAGTGGAAGGAGAGAGGACAAAAAGGTGATGACCTTACCATTGCTGTCCAGAACGGGGTCGGCGTCTCCAGTGGCGATGGGACCAATCACCCGGCTTGCCACAATCCTGTGGACGCGCACCTCAAGATCGCTGAGGGGTTGCAGCTGAGGGTGCCCTCCACCGGTCCGTTGCTGCTGTCTCCTATTATGAGACAGCTTGGCCTGCAAGAAAAAGGACGGCGTCTGAGTAAATATACAGCCATGGTCTTGCCTGAAATGCCTCCCATAGCTGAATATCCCTTACTGTATGCAGCCATGGTCTTGCCTGAATTGCCTCCCATTGATGAATAGCCCTTACTGTATGCAGCCATGGTCTTGCCTGATGTGCCTCCCATAGTTGAATAGCCCTTACTGTATGCAAAGTGTGGAATGTGCGTGTGTGTTTGATGAAAGGGCTATAGGTGTTGGATGAGTGTTGGGCATTGGGGCTTTTAAGACCCTCTGGCCATAAAGTGAGGTTGAGATGGAAGGATGGAGAGGTTTTGAAAAAAAGGCACTCACCCTGACGACCCGAGTGAGGTCGTTGAACTTTTTCCTACATTGGAGATGGGTCCTAGGCACCATGCTGCTTGAGGTGACTCTCTGAGCCACCTCCCTCCACACTCTTCTGTACTCGCATGGCAAAGGCCTCCTGCCACTCTCTGGGTACAGAATGGATCTTCTGCGCTCCACCACGCCAACCAGAGCCTCCAAGGCCCGCTCGCAGAAGCGCTGTGCTCGCTTCCTGGCCCTCTCCATAGTGTTTGGCTGCAAGATTTAGCCACAGGTCTGCCCAGGCCGAGATTCAAGGCTTCAACGAGCAGAGTGTGGCTGCAGAGCAAAATCGACCCTCCCCTTTAAGAACTGACTGGCGCCAGTGTGTCTGTGTTCAATCGGTAACTGGCAGCACCTGCGCTGCGCCCGCACTCTGAGGTAGCGCCTCGCACCTCGGACTTAGCACCTTAAGAGAGGTGTGTAGCACCTGACTTAGCGCTCCAATCACCTCCAGGGGCGATAAAAGCCAAGTTTGCCATCGGAGGCGATAATTATCGCCAGGCGCTAAACCTTGCGCACGGCCGCTAATGGTGCCCCAAACAGGGCTATACCGAATTTCTCCCCCAATGAGTCAGCGTTCACCACACAAGCTGGCAACCAGGTCTACTATTAAATGGGAAAAGAAAAACACCTGACATCCAAACTAGTTTTGCCCTTGGGTAACTTGTAAGCATGATCCCTGCTGCTCCCTAACCTATCCAGTTGA
Organism: Somniosus microcephalus; assembly: GCF_052327205.1. Classification (NCBI taxonomy): domain Eukaryota; kingdom Metazoa; phylum Chordata; class Chondrichthyes; order Squaliformes; family Somniosidae; genus Somniosus; species Somniosus microcephalus. The sequence goes on from NC_140995.1 coordinate 119,400,982, forward strand.
AATCATTTATCCACGCAAATACAATCTAGTCCCTTCATTATTTTGTAAACCTCGATCAAATCACTCTGAGTCTACACTTCTCATACAGACCCAGTTCTTCAAACCTATCTGGATAGCTAAGGGCCTAGAAATTCAGTGGGCTGCGCCACCCGTTAGTGCCCTAAGAGGGCACTTAGTGGGTTTTGCGCCGCTGGCCACGACTCCCGCTAGATTTAGCGGGACGCTAATGGCGGCGCTAGCCATTAGCGCTGCGCCTCTACCGATGACGTCATCGGTGTGCGCAGTGCCCCGCTACCGCCCCGAATGCGAAATTTAGTAGTGCCCCCTGCTTTAACGCTGGTCGCAATTTGTGACCGGTTCAGGGGGGCCTACCTGCGGCGGTAGAGAAGCTGAGGTGCAGGGCAGCCATTTTTTTTGCTGGCCGCCTGCCAGCACCTCCGCGCCGCCGTATCCGGCCTCCTGAGCCGCGCCCCCCCGTGGAGTGCCAGCTGTGTCCCAAGAGCCCGGCACTTCTCCTCGGTGCCGGGCTCTTTTGCCGGCACTTGCGCTCTTCGAGCGCGCTGTAGTAGGCCCCTCCCCTTTAAGAAGGGGAGGAAGGCCTGCAGTACCGCAGCATGCCGTGCCGCAGCGTGTGGCGCTGCGGCACGTTGCACTGCGATTTTCAGTTGCAGCCCCTCAAGAGGGATGCGGGGCGCCTCGAGTAGCACCGCGCTTCCGTCTGGGGCGCTGAAAGTGAATTTGCAGTGGGCGGCCGCGACTCCTTCCAGGGCGGTACTTCCGGTGCCCTGGCGAGACTGGCGCCCCAAACGGGGCGTCAGTGAATTTCTAGACCAAGGTGTCTTAAACTGGGAGTCAATCTTGTAGCCCACCTATGTACCTTTTCCAAAGCCTCAATATCCACCACCACATTAGGAAACCAAAACTGGACACAGCATTCTAAATTAGGTCTATCCACAAACCTGCTTCAACATGCCAATGGTGTGCTCACTGATTGCTCTGGTGCATGCCAACATATCATTATAACTGCTCAGCTGGTGAACTGGGATATTGCACACAAGTGTCATGAACCAAGCTAGCAGAGGATAGACTTGATTTTCTAGGAGCTATCCTAAAACTTGTATTTGTGGGTCAAACATTAGCAGGATGGTGAACTGTCTTAAAATGCAGGCATTGTGAGAAGTGAGAATTGAGTTGTATAATTGAGCGCTGAGGGTTTCAAACAGCTGCATATTCATTAAGGTAGTGGCAGTGCACTGGAGCATGTAGGGCTACTTAGGTACAATCAACAAACCCCTGTACCATTGGGAATCCTGCTAGCTATAAAAGTGCATAGCACTCTCATACTGTCTTCGCTTGAACAAATAAGGCATCAGTCACTTGCTGTACACCTCTGGGGGCAGCTGATTGACATGTTGCTGATGGCCTTAGTGGAAGCCTGAAATGATTCTGAAGCATAAAAGTTAGTGGTGGTTATGACCTTGACAGGAACTGCTTCCCTGACAAATTCAGGTACATACAATTCAGCCTGTAGATTGTAGTGTTTGGGTACTAGTTGGTGAGTTCAGAGTGCCTCTGGTGCAACCTCACCTGCTTGATATCCCTCTGTTGGGCCTCCTGGTTTTCTTTCCAGAAGGCACAAATAAAGACGATCCTATGGGGAAACCCAGTGTGGCACTATTGGAGCTGTTGGGGGGAAAGAAAGGTAGAAACAAACAATTACCATAAAAGCTCATGAAAAGCAAATTAGCCTGATTTTTTTGGCAATTTTTTTTCTGGTTTCTTTACACCTACTTCTAGATACACTCAGGGCCTAGCAACCCTAAACATCCAGTTTATATGGTTGAGTGTTGGGAACAGCAGTAAACAGGCAGAAATTATGGAAAATAGCATGCACAATGTTATCATAGAATCATAGAATAATACAGCACAGAAGGAGGCCGTTCAGCCCACCAAGTCTGTGCTGGATGATGTCATATTGGGCTCATTTACAAACTCATTAACATTACTTACGGGTGCTTTCTTGACCCAAACTCCATCACAAAATTGAAGACAAAACAAGGTTGCCTTGTGCTTTTCTAAAACGTAAGTGAATTAAAGGCTTCTGAAGCTTGTAGCTATGTTCCTCAGACAGCAGCATATAGAAGGCAAGAAGACCTCATAATCCAATGGGTAAGTTGGAAATAGTTTCAATTTACCTTTTGCATTCCTCCTTGACTTGCTGCTGGCCCCCTCAGATCCTCTGCTCTGAGGTGGTTCCTGACACAAGCCAGCTTCATGGATTGCCTGGACACCCCACAGCCAGAGGTCCAGGAGAAAGAGGTGGGAAGCTGAAATGCCCCCTCTTATCTCATTAGAATGGGTACCTTGGGTCTCTGCTTCTTGCAGGTGCAAGTCCTGCTCCTATTCCCCCCATCCAGGGAAATTTCAGAAATACAGCGACTATATAAAAGGGTGGTCACCTGGCATAATATGTCTGCCCCATTTTTCCTGACTTCTGTGCCCAGGAAAAGGGCATTCCCCCCAAGGCAAAGCCTAGGGAAATTGGTCCCATTTTGTTTAATAACATAATTTTTGGTCATTATATTAAAACATTGAACTATTTGAAAAAAATGCCCCTATATAAATCTCCTTGAGTCATGTAGCATTTTTCATCTGAGAGAGTAGGCATGAAAATTACACCCAGGTCTCTGCCTATACTGATCTTGAACTAGCGACGAGGGAATGCACAAACATTACCTGGGGTGATGATCTCTGATTTTTCCCCCTCTTTCTCAATGTGGGATATCTGGGCCTCCCTTTGGCATCTTCTCCTGATGCCACAACCAAAACCGAGAATTCACCATGTGCGGAATAGATAAATTCTGCCACTGTGCCACCGTTATTTAAAATTTGAACTAGCCATTTATACCATACTTTGAACGAAATGTATTGTATCTGTAGCCTAAGGCCACATTCCCTAATACAAATACGTACTGTAATTTTGGGTATAACAATAAGTAACTGAAAGAGTAGGTATGGAATCTGAGCACACAGGGTTTGGCGAAGTTATTTACAGAACCTTGTCAGTGAGCAGTATGACAGTGAGATCCATTGTACTGATAAACTGCTCATCAATCACTACAACTGTCCCTGAGATATAAGGCATGAATCTTTCATGTTAGATAAGAAGAAAACAAAGGAGCCTGCTTTCTGACACTTGATTTAACTCTTTAGCTCATGTACTATGAAGCTAACTCATGTAACTCATGAAGCACTTTTGCACAATGTGCTTATATTTCCAGTGTTCTCCTTGTATGTGTTTCCATTGCGATGTCTCAGGATTTCCTTCACATTTCAGTTGTGTGTATAAGCAGACCCAAAAGGTTTTCTGCCTTGTGCAATAAACCTTTTCTATCTAACGCTCAAAATAATGTATCTTTTCATATTGGTGACAATGATCTATATGGATTACAAATTCTTTTTGTTTCTATTCCTGACCTGTCAAGATAGCAAAGAAAGAATGTGAGTGAAACACAATGATGCTGGCCTGTACAATATTGTACATTGTGTGTAGTCCAGATCCAGATAACACTGTAGATGGATACCATGAAAGTGACTGTTGATTATATTATACGATTATCTATAACTTAAACATTTTGATATAAATCAGTTATGTGTAATATAAGAAAGGGTTAGGAACAGATCACTGAGTAAGTGTAAACAGAGAGGAAGGCAGTACAGACTCATGGGGACTGATTATGGGGTTGAAGGAGAAGGTGGTGCAGGACTCAATATTCCTCTCAATTGTACCAGGGGATCACTCAGGAGAGGAAAAGTGGAGGAGACTTGTTTCATCGTGTGTCTGACTTTTTACATTGCCCCAGGATTTCCAGGAGTTACTCAAAATCACCAAGCTGGGCTAATGCCCCACAGTAGGCACAGAACAATGGCCGGTCTGGAAATTAGGTGGGAGTAGGTGTTTCTTCCTCCTTGGCAGGGATACCCAGTGAAGCTATCATTGGGCCTTATGCCAGGACCCCCTCAATTTGGAGGATCTGAGGGGACCAGGCAGTAAAGCACTAGAGGCTTGGTTGGTATTGTTTTATATTACAGCACCTGAACAATCTTCGGGCCTGAAGGCTTTCTTGATGTTGTGTCCCAACAGCAGCCATAAAGACCCCAAGGCCAATGGCCAGTCCAACAGCCAATCAGGCCTGTGACTGTGTCTGTGTTCCTGCCTGTTTCCTGGCACAGTTTCCCGTCATGGGGCGGGCATGCACTGGGGCCATAACAGGGCCATGCAGATGACCAAGTTAATCATATTTGGGCATTCTGGGGCCAGGACTGATGCAATGCCCTGTCTAGGTTCCAGGCAGAATGGGAAAGGAGGAACATCAGGCCTGTAAGCTGTAAGAAAAGCAAAATTACTGCTGTTAGCATCTTGCGCTTGAATTGAGCCTGTTAGAACCCTAGTACAATAGCTAACAGCAGTATTCTGACGAAAGGTCTTCGACCTGAAACGTTAACTCTGTTTCTCTCTCCACGGATGCTGCCCTGGCCTGCTGAGTTTTTCCAGCGTTTTCAGCAGTATTACATAGTTCTTTTCGAGGTGATGTGACCCAAAGCAATGGTTCCAGTGTGACTAAGTTGCTGGGACTGTGTCTAGCAATACTTCATATCTATGAATGCAAGAGTCAGTACTAAAATGTAAAGGATTTAATTGAAAGTTCTAGGGCTTGAATTCCATAAACGTGCTGGCATTTCACAGCTCTTGCTATCAGTATTTGTCACTCTGGTGAATCACACAACAGAAGCTTACTGAGGAATGTTACAACACCTGAGTTTTGGAGGTTATTTTCCGATTGCAGGCAGGCAGTGAGGAACCTCATCCGGCAGCAGCACAGATCAGAATATTGGAATTTTCTCTCAGTTTTTTTCTGAAAAGTGCTGCCACTCATCAAGGTTGCCCACTGGCAAGATGCACTTGGAAAATGGTCCTGCTAGTTTCAGCCATGCTGAAGAATCGAGCAGAGGAAAAATGCTTTTCCAGAGAGAGAAAGGAAGATTGGAGACAGAATTATCATTTTGTATTTCCTAGTTACACTAGTGTACCTCATTATAACTTCAGAATGTCATCGATAGAGGATTGAGGGGACCTTGCTCCCCTTCCTCTTGTACGTGTATTAGGGCAACCTAAGAATGAGGAGGAAGCACCTTAAAAGGCGGGATGCTCCCCCTCAAGAAGTAAATGTGTTGAAGAAACATCACTGTATAATAATAATGCTGAGCCACAATGGAATAGCTCACACATACACTTTATTATAGATTAAGCAACCAAATGTTTTTATGGCAGTATATTTTAGCTTTGTGTCTGGCAATGAGCTATTTTGCATATATTAACCTTTGAGCTGATTACCACTCCTGCCATTATCAATATGAAAATTCTACAATGAATGAGTACTTACCTATAAACTTCCTACCTGACGGATAATTTTTAGCTGGCTTAGCTTCTATTAGAATTCAATATCATTTTACAGGCCTTTTCCTTGAAGTCCCATAGACCTTGATTTCAGAAAGCCTGTATGAAATTTATACGATGGGGTTACATCAGAAAATGCTGGGCAGGTCCATCAGCATCTGTAAAAAGAAAAGATAGGTTAATGTTTCGGGGCAGACACCCTTCTGGTGACATTCTGACAAACAATCTGGACCTGAAACCTGAAACATTAAACCTTCTTTTCTTTTTACAGATGCAGATGGACTTGCTGTTCAATTCTCTGCTTTTATTTCACGTTTTTAGCATTTAAGAATAATGTTAGGTTTGACAAATGGCCACACCCGGCCCAGAACTTCCCATGCTGGAAGTACATTTCGAGAATTTGAGAGCGGAGGCCAGTCAGCCCCATGGACACAAGATGCAGCAGGGCGCACTTTTTCAATCTGTAGACGAAGCACTGGGTCAGGAGAATAAATTTGTACAATTTGCCCTTTGAGGTCCATCGAAAGTAAATGGCCATTCGGTCCCTCATGCTTGCTTCATCCAGAGTCCATGTCTGCTTGTTTGCAGTTTCAATTTTATCGCTGGGGTTACATTGATCAGTGGCATTCTCTTTGATGTCTCTATTTCACGATGTGGGGCCTCATTTCCAAGCGTGGTTGCCCTGCAGTGTTCCTGTTTTTGTTAAGTATTAACATGAATAAACATTTACAATTATTACCGTAGACCATATTGAATAATATTCTACCTCTATGGAACTGAGCACACATAAGTAAAACATTATTTTTTGAAGATTGTTTTTATTACCAAATATGCCCATGTTTCCTGATGTTTTTGCACCATGCTTGCTCGTGACTAGTATGATAGATATTTTCATAACTAATGAAGTGACTGACTCATGGCACGTTGTGCGATTAGGATGTAGTTATTAAAAGGACTGTATCATTACAGATTTCAAGTAATTAATTTACACACAATAGAATATGAACCTAAATCAATTTAAATATTTCATTTAATCTAACAGAAATTTAGATTTATTGGCCCAAAATTTGCTATAGCAGGGCATCTAATGGCATCTGCTGTTAGGTAGACTTACCCCTGCACCCTTCAGCTCAAAATCTTTTTGCTCACCAGTGAAAGCACGAGCTGATAACATTGCAGCGAGGGAAATAGGGCATCTGGGATGTGAGTGAACAGGGAAACCAACAGGGTAGCTCTTTAACCAATGGGATTTAAGGAATGTGAAATTAACAGCTGTAATTTAGAGTGGTTGAATTAAATGTCAAATCAGGTACAGAAAGAGAAATAAAGAGAGGAAAAGAAAGATTGGATTTAGAGAGAAAAAAGAGACAGAAAGGAAAAGCAAAAAATAAATTTTAAAATTTAACATTTTTAAAATCTCTTAAAACAATTCACAACCTGAAGAAATGAAACTCCATACTTATAATGGTTAACTTTTGATGCCAGAGAGATTGATTGGCAGTCATTAACACACTGTTAAAAGGGTACTTAGACTTGTAATTACTAGCCTTAAATATCTGTGGCAAATTCAGTTCGTATCTATCACGCAAATACAGCAACTTCACGTCATTCAATGTATGTCAATGGTGAGGCAGACAGCGGAATGCCGTTTTCGCAAAGCTAACAGCGGAGCGGTGCAACTTGGACAGCAAATTTCGTATATTGGAATTTAACTGCTCATCTGCCTGTTGCCTGAAATTGCTGTACCATTTACGCATAAATATCAGTGAGCGCCATTAGCCTCACCATTATTTTGACAGCAAAATATGGCCCATTAGCTTTGTTCAAATTGCTCAGTCTGTATCAGTTCTTTCTAAATGAAGCTTCAGTCATATGAACAGGTTTTAAAACTATCCTACAACCTTAACTCTTTGGTAGTGTGAGCGCACAACCTGCGTAACAGGGGATTGAACTGTGTAGTACAGTAGATACTGGAGTAAAACTCTTGTGTCCTGAGGGGTGTAATTTGTGGAACTCTCTTTGACTTAAAGTTAATTAGAATCTATTACACCTCTGGGACTCTTTTTAATAGTTTGCTGCTGATTCCCTTTTATCTAGGTGCGTTTACTTCGACCTAAACTATTTTCAGGAGAGATGAAAGGAATGGTTTCAGAATGTAAATATTTCAAAGTTCCTGTCTCTGACATTACACAATTAATTACTACTAGAGACCTGTTTCATTGTTCAGTGGGCAGTGAAAAAGCATAGAGCAATCACCAGTAATTTCCCTTTGAACTGACTTCTACAATTTATTTCAAATGATGGTTAACAGAACCAAAAAAAAATTCAGCTTTTTAAGCACTATGGATAGGTTTACTCATCCAGGTGTTGTTGGGCTGCGGACTCCGTCGATAACTGTGCTGTCTGGCTATTCTGGTTTTGATGTTAGAAAATAGTATAAAATATTGACTGGGTCCCATTTGTAACATGACCCTGTTAATCTTTAGGTTTTGCCTTTTAACTGACTGAAAACAAGCAAACAAAAATGATGATTCTATTAAAGTTGTTTCAGGCTTCAAAATGCTTGGGTGTGGATGGATGGAGGCAGAAGAAATGAATAAAAACGATATTGGTGCTGAATTTCTGCTGGAGTTGTTCCAATCTCCTTCTAGGACTTTGGCGGGAGGCTGGCGGAACCCCCAGAGATACTGTAAATGGCTGAAAATGGCTCTTTACTCCATTTTTGTGGGAGTGCTACTGATCTCCTGCAAGGGTTATGGCAAGAGATTGGGACAACCCTTGCCTAAATTTAGGGCCAATATTTTTTCCCCCGATCATTCAAAGAATATAGTAAACTAAAAATCTTCAATGGGTCTCTACACTTTTCTTTATATATTCACCATTTAACCCTTATTAAAAATTATTGTACCCAGTGGGTCCAGTGGAACCTCATTATGCACTATTTCATTAAAGAGCATTTTAGTTAATAAAGTGACTCAAGGTTCAATGAGATAAGCTCTGATTAGAAGTATTTCTTCTTGTGTATTTTGGTAAGTGCAAAGGATATGCAGTATTCAATGGCCCCAATTTTAACTGCCCCCACCTGGCGGAAACTGGGCGGGAGCAGCTGTTACAATAATGGGAGTATATAATACAGACAAATGATATTGGGTCAATGGAGCAGGATAGTGAAACAGTTTGGGTGGAGATAAGGAATAATAAGGGGAAAAAAAACACTAGTGGGCGTAGTCTATAGGCCTCCGAACAGTTGCAACTCTGTTGGACGGAGTATTAATCAGGAAATAGTTGAGGCTTGTAATAAGGGAACAGCTATAATTATGGGGGATTTTAACTATCATATTAACTGGACAAATCAAATTGGGCAGGGCAGCCTTGAGGATGAGTTCATTGAGTGTATTAGGGATGGGTTTCTTGAGCAGTATGTAACTAAACCGACCAGGGGGCAAGCAACCTTAGATTTGGTCCTGTGTAATGAGACAGGATTAATTAAAAATGTCCTAGTAAAGGATCCCCTTGGAATGAGTGACCATAACATGGTTGAATTCCATATTCAATTAGAGGGTGAGAAAATTGGATCTCAAACAAGCGTGCTGAGCTTGAATAAAGGAGGCTATGAAGGTATGAGAGTGGAATTGATTAGAGTGGACTGGGAAAATAGATTAAAGGGTAAGACGGTACATGATCAGTGGTGTACATTTAAGGAGTTATTTTACAACTTCCAAAAAAAATATATTCCACTGAGGAAAAAAGGGTGTAAAAGAAAAGATAGCCATCTGTGGCTAAGTAAAGTAATTAAGGATAGTATCCGACTAAAAACAAGGGCATATAAGGTAGCCAAATCTAGTGGGAGGATAGAAGATTGGGAAGTCTTTAAAAGACAGCAAAAAATAACTAAAAGATTGATTAAGAAAGGGAAGATAGATTATGAAAATAAATTAGCAAAAAATATAAAAACAGATAGCAAAAGTTTCTATAGTTATATAAAAAGAAAAAGGGTGGCTAAAGTAAATGTTGGTCCCTTAGAGGATGAGACCGGGAAATTAATGGTGGGAAACATGGAGATGGCAAAAACGCTGAACAAATATTTTGTATCAGTCTTTACGGTAGAGGATACTAAGAATATCCCAACACTGGACAAACAGGGGGCTCTAGGGGGGGAGGAGCTAAATACGATTAAAATCACTAAGGAAGTGGTACTTGGTAAAATAATGGGACTCAAGGCGGATAAATCCCCTGGACCTGATGGCTTACATCCTAGGGTCTTGAGGGAAGTGGCGGTAGGGATTGTGGATGCATTGGTAATAATTTTCCAAAACTCCCTGGACTCAGCAAAGGTCCCGGCAGATTGGAAAACTGCTAATGTAACACCCTTATTTAAAAAGGGTAGTAGGCAGAAAGCTGGAAACTATAGACCTGTTAGCCTAACATCTGTGGTTGGTAAAATTTTAGAGTCCATTATTAAGGAGACAGTAACGGGACATTTGGATAAACATAATTTAATAGGACAAACTCAGCATGGTTTCATGAAGGGGAAGTCATGTTGGACAAATTTGCTTGAGTTCTTTGAGGAAGTAACATACAGGGTGGATAAAGGGGAACCAATGGACGTAGTGTATTTAGACTTCCAAAAGGCATTTCACAAGGTGCCACACAAAAGATTATTGCTCAAGATAAAAAATCACGGGATTGGGGGTAATATTCTGGCATGGGTGGAGGATTGGCTATCTAACAGAAAGCAGAGAGTTGGGATAAATGGTTCATTCTCAGACCAGCAATCAGTAACTAGTGGTGTTCCGCAGGGGTCAGTGCTGGGTCCCCAACTCTTTACAATCGATATTAACGATTTGGAGGAGGGGACCGAGTGTAACATATCAAAGTTTGCAGATGATACTAAGATGGGAGGGAAAGTAGTGAGTGAGGAGGACATAAAAAACCTGCAAAGGGACATAGACAGGCTAAGTAAGTGGGCAGAGATTTGGCAGATGGAATACAATACTGGAAAGTGTGAGGTTATGCACTTTGGCAGGAAAAATCATAGAGCAAGTTATTATCTTAATGGCAAGAAACTGGAAAGTACTGTAGTACAAAGGGATCTGGGGGTCCTGGTGCACGAAACTCAAAAGGTTAGTATGCAGGTGCAGCAAGTGATCAAGAAGGCCAATGGAATGTTGGCTTTTATTGCTAGGGGGATAGAATATAAAAACAAGGAGGTATTGCTGCAGTTGTACAAGGTATTGGTGAGACCGCACCTGGAATACTGCATACAGTTTTGGTGTCCATACTTAAGAAAAGACATACTTGCGCTCGAGTCAGTACAAAGAAGGTTCACTCGGTTAATCCCGGGGATGAGGGGGTGGACATATGATGAGAGGTTGAGCAGATTGGGACTCTACTCATTGGAGTTCAGAAGAATGAGAGACGATCTTATTGAAATATATAAGATTGTGAAGGGGCTTGATCGGGTGGGTGCGGTGAGGATGTTCCCAATGATGGGTGAAACTAGAACTAGGGGGAATAATCTTAGAATAAGGAGCTGCTCCTTCAAAACTGAGATGAGGAGAAACTTCTTCACTCAGAGGGTGGTAGGTTTGTGGAATTTGCTGCCCCAGAAAGCTGTGGAAGCTACATCATTAAATACATTTAAAACAGAAATAGATAGTTTCCTAGAAGTAAAGGGAATTAAGGGTTACGGGGAGCGGGCAGGAAATTGGACACGAGTCTAGGTTCGGAATGGTCGTGGCCCTGTGGGTAGTGGAGCAGGCCCAGGGGCCGTGTAGCCTGGTTCTGCTCCTACTTCTTGTGTTCTAATTCTGTTAGATTTCAGGAGATGGTTTTATTCCTGTTCCTGGCTGGGGTGGAGATCGCCTTTACAGAAGGTAAGTACTGTAGAAAATATAGGGACAGAGTGATCTCCTGGACGAGTTTCGATCGCCTAGATGGGTCGAAGAGGAATTTCCCAGATTTTTTCTCCCAAATTGGCCATTGGTTTTTTTAATCTGGTTTTTCGCCTCTCCCGGGAGATCACATGGATTCGGGTGGGATGGAGAGTGATAGTAGATTTGAGGTTAGGATCAGATCAGCCATGATCTTATTGAATGGTGGAGCAGGCTCGAGGGGCCGATTGGCCGACTCCTGCTCCTATTTCTTATGTTCTTATGGGAGTCACTTACCTCCACTGATCCTGATTCCTTCCCCCTGAGTGTGGCCGCAACCGTCCCCTCCTCCACTCCCGAGCACAGCCAGAACCCCGCTTAAGTCAATCATGGCTAGGACCCCACCCTACCACAAACCCTCACCCCGATCACGGCCAGAACCCCTCCTCCCCTCCCTTCCCGATCACGGCCAGACAACCAACTAACTGCCAGGATCTGTCCCCATGGGTCCCCGGCTACGGCCTCCTACCGCTTGTCTGTGCTTTCACCCGCCAGCCAGGCTGTCAATATGGCCGGCAGCTGGGCGGGAGTCTGCAGCAGGTTATTTAAATGAGGCCCTGCCGTTCAGATTGGCAGAGTGTCCACGTCCTTGGCCTTGCTGGTTTTGCCCGTGCTCCTGCGCGCTTGAGTAATATCGGGGCCTGTGAGTCAAGCTGGCCATGAGGCCAGATAATATAGTTCTGATTTTATTAGTAAACTTTGTTCATGCCTTCATACCCTGCCAAAAACAATATAGTTCAAAGACTGAGCAGGTAGCTGGCTTCCAGGAGTTACAGAACCTAAAAGAGTGAGGGAGCAAAATTCAGTTCAGTAGAGATATTAGTGTAGATGTTCCAGTTGGGTGTACACTGAACTAGAAGTCGGTTGGTGTGGAAAGAGCACCACCATTAATGTGCTGCCCCATCTGAATTTCCAGGGTCAGCCTTGTTAACATTACATAGGCAGATTCACAGCATTGAAAACACTTGTGATTGGGAACTTGCCCATTAGTGGGTGGGCAATCTGGCATTGCAACAGAATCTAAAGCAATCTGCAGCAGCTTAAAGTGGCAGGAACTGTAGTGTGCTAGTTTGCAGGACAGAAAGTCTCTTTGGTGAAAGAATGACTAGAAGTGTAATGATCAATAACATGTCATTCTGGAGTGGTACACTAGATGGAGCCGTAGAGCTGTATAGAGCTGTATATTTAGTTGTATGTGTTTAAGACTACACTACCCACGATGCACTAGGCTACCCAGGAGGCAGTAGTCAAGATGGAAGCCTGCACACAGAAGCAAACATGTGGAATCTCTACAGATGCTGTACCGAGAGAACGTGTACTGAATAAATGTCGAGCTAGAAGCTAGCTGTTCATAATAAGAATGTCTAGTTATTAATGAACATAACATGGTACCAGGATTGGTGAAGATCTGCTGAAAATTGTGAAAAGCGACATGGAGAATTTGAAGCCACCGGAGTTTTTGAGTCTCACGGGAAAAGTCGACTGAGACCTATGAAAGATACGTGTTCTGTTCAAGGACACAGCAGCAAAATGAGACTTTTGATAGCTTTGTGACCGATCTGAAACTGAAAGCACAGACATGTAATTTCTCTGAGCTGAAAGCATCCATGATTCGTGACCAGATTGTGTTTGGTATTCATGATAAAAAAGTCAGGGAACGTCTGTTGAGAGAAACCGAACTAACACTGGAAAATGCTGTGAATATATGCCAAGCCAGTGAGCTAGCTCGACAGCACGCGAAGACTTTCAGTGAAATCAATAATGATGCAATTGTAGTAAGTGCTGCTGTCGGTGCTGTGTTCTACAAGGGGAAGCAACATGGGCAGAACAGAAATGAAAAGCAATCGGAGGAAGGAATTTTTTAATTGTAAACGCTGTGGTTACAAACACCAGTTAAAACAATGCCCAGCGTTTGGAAAAAAGTGCACAAAATGTCATGGAAAGAATCACTTTGCCAAACAATGCTTTTCAAAAGTAAAAACAAAGAAAGGGCAACAAGTCCAAGTCAATGTGATTGAGGACACTGATTTAAGTGAGACATTTTTTGTAGCAATGGTGTCATGTGACAATATAGAAAAGGATACAGAAAATGTGCAGCCCTCAGGAATAAACAATACTGAACATAACGTCAATGCAGTAAAAGAGGACAAATGGATGATCCCACTGCAGGTAAATGGAGCATTAGTTACATTGAAACTAGACACTGGGGCAAAAGCAAACTTAATCAGTATGAGTGACATTAAAAACATGAAAGAAAAGCCCAAAATACAGAAAAAGTCAGTACTACTGAAGGACTATAATGGACAGAAAATAGATAGCTTAGGTGTATGCAGACTTAAAGTGACAGTCAAAGACAAATTGCATCATCTCATGTTTTCTGTTGTGGCTGAAGGACTTGATTCACTACTGGGTGACAAAGCTTGTGAAGACTTAGAACTGGTCAAGAGAGTCTACCGTATAAACTGTGCCATAAGCAGACCAGATGACTCAGTGGATTCTGTAGTGAGTAATTTCCAGGATGTGTTCAAAGGATTTGGAGTTCTACCATTCACTTACAAGATCCAGCTAAAGGAGAATGCTCAGCCAGTGGTACATGCTCCACGAAGAGTTCCAGCACCCCTGCGTGACCGGCTCCAGAAAGAACTGGACAGAATGACCACACTAGGTGTCATCAGGAAAGTAGAAGAGCCAACAGACTGGGTTAAATCCATGGTATGTGTAAAGAAAAAGAACAATGATCTAAGAATATGCATGGATCCAAAGGACTTAAGTGCAAACATAAAACGTGAACACTACCAGATTCCCAAGCGAGAAGAAATCACCAGTGAAATGTCAGGTGCCAAATACTTCACAAAGCTCGATGCCTCACAAGGATTTTGGCAACTAAAACTGGATGAAGAGAGCACCAAATACTGTACCTTCAACACACCATTTGGCAGGTATTGTTTCCTCAGAATGCCTTTCGGGATAATATCTGCATCTGAAATCTTTCATAGAGCGATGGAACACATAATTGAAGGTCTGGAAGGAGTCCGGGTCTATGTTGATGACATCATCATCTGGGGCTCCACACTGAAAGAACACAATGAGAGACGGACTAAAGTGCTACAGAGCATACGCCGGAATGGACTGAAGTTCAACAAAGCCAAGTGTCAGTTTGGCGTCCAGGAAGTCACTTTCCGAGGAGATAATCTATCTGGTAAAGGAATAGAGCCAGATATGGAAAAAGTAAACGCCACACTCAAAATGCCCCGACCCACTGAAAAAAAAGGAGTACTACGCATCATGGGGATGATAAACTTCATTGGAAAGTTCATTCCTAACTTGTCAGCCAAGACAGCCTGTCGGCGAGACCTGCTACATAAAACAAATGAGTTTGCATGGACAGAAAGACATGAACAAGAATGGATGAACCTCAAAACAGTGCTGACAACCACACCTGTACTCACTTTCTTTGACCCAACAAAGAAAATCAAAGTGTCAACGGATGCATCAAAAGATGGCCTAGGCGCGGTCTTGCTACAAGCAGAGGGTGAAGATTGGAAGCCTGTTGCCTATGCCTCCAGGTCTATGACTGATACTGAGTGTCGATACGCCCAGATTGAAAAGGAATGTCTAGGCTTGGTAGTTGGACTAGAAAAGTTTCATGGCTACATATATGGACTTCCCACCTTCACAGTTGAGACAGACCACAGCCCACTGGTTGCCATCATTAAAAAAAAATCTGAATGAGATGTCTCCAAGGATTCAACGACTCATGATGAAGCTGCAAAGATATGACTTTGAACCGATCTACACACCAGGCAAATACATAGTGTTAGCAGATGCACTATCCCGAGCACCCACAATGAGTCATGTGAGCTCTACTGAAGAAGACGTGGATGTTCATGTGAGTATGGTCACTGCTGCGCTGCCCATGTCAGACACAAAATCAAAGCAAATAGCAGAAGAAACAGTAAATGATACAGTATTACAAACAGTAATAGAGAACATTCATCATGGTTGGCCAAAAGGTTCCTGTCCAAAATATTTTCACATAAGGTCAGAATTGAGTAGCGCAAGTGGACTATTACTAAAACAGAACAGAATAGTCATTCCACAGGCTGTACGTCAAGACATGCTCAAAAGGATTCATGAGGGACACCTCGGAATTGAAAAATGCAAAAGGAGAGCAAGAGACACTGTTTATTGGCCTGGCATAAATAAGGACATTGAGAACATGATAGGCAAATGTGAGACATGTCAGAAACACCAAAACAACCAAACAAAGGAACCAATGATAGTAGCTGACTTACCAACAGCACCATGGCAAAAGGTTGGTATGGACCTCTTTCATTTAAATGGTAAAGAATATCTAATAGTGATTGACTACTATTCTAGCTATCCTGAGATGGCGCTGCTCTCAAGCACATCAGCAAGCAGTGTCATAATGCATGTGAAATCCATCTTCGCCAGACATGGAATTCCCAGGATTGCCATTAGCGACAATGGTCCGTGCTTCAACTGCAAGGGGTGGCAACAGTTTGCAGCACAGTATGACTTTCAGCACATCACATCCAGTCCTTTGTATGCTCTGTCAAATGGTAAGGCAGAGAAGGGTGTTCAAGTTCTCAAGCAGCTACTGAAGAAAGCGACAGAAAGCAAGTCTGATCCTTATCTCGCCCTGCTGAGCTACCGAGCCTCACCTTTAGGCTGTGGGTCTTCACCTGCTGAACTACTAATGGGTCGCAAGTTGCGCACCACGCTACCCTGCTGTGCAAAAGAACAGCAAAGTAAGGAACTGAGACAGAGACTTCAACTGTTAAAGCTGAAACAGAAATCATACTATGACAAGTCATCCAAAACTCTAAAACCATTGACAAGGGATGATGTTGTCAGGATTGAGGATCCAGATGCATGGAACAGGAAAGCTACAGTTCTTGAGGAAGTAGGACCAAGGTCATACACTGTTAGAACTGAGGAAGGACAGATTCTCAGGAGGAACCGCCGTTCCCTCCTGAAAACACAAGAAACTATCCAAGAGCAGATTGATGACAATGCCGCAACTGAATCTTGTCATTCACCACCAGAGCAATCTCATGAAAACACATCAGACTTACCCGTGCTGAGAAGACGCACACGTGTAGTAAAAAAGCCTGATAGACTTAATCTTTGAGTACAAAGAAAAACTATATTGAAAATGTATTGACTGTTGTGAAAATGTTTATGTTCATAGAGCACTAACAAAAGTGTTACTGATATCATCTTTATCGTTTTTCTTGAAAGTTGATTGATATTGATTTTGTTAACCTCAAAGAATGGGGGATGTAATGATCAATAAAATGTCATTCTGGAGTGGTACACTAGATGGAGCCGTAGAGCTGTATATTTAGTTGTATGTGTTTAAGACTACACTACCCATGATGCACTAGGCTACTCAGGAGGTAGTAGTCAAGATGGAAGCCTGCACACAGAAGCACACATGTGGAATCTCTACAGATGCTGTACCTAGAGAACGTGTACTGAATAAATGTCTAGCTAGAAGCTAGCTGTTCATAATAAGAATGTCTAGTTATTAATGAACATAACATAGAAGGAGTTCAGCAGCTCCGCTTGTTTCTCTGATGGGGCCACTGAAATTCTACTGAAGGAATTGAGGCAGAGGAAGGGAGCAGTGGAGGACCCCAACAACAGCAGCACACCGAAAGTGGGAGGAGGTGGTGACTGGTGTGAAGGCTGCTTCATCACGCATGCAATTGAAAGCAGTGCTGGAAGAAGTTTACTGGCTTTACCAGGTCAGCCAAGGTTGGAAAACCCACCATTACCTTCCATTAATGCAGTGTACCAAGCATGTATGGCATTCACAATTACTTCCTCCTCACGCTCTCTGACAGTACTTTCAGTGCTTGCTGTGAATGCCTATTCTGCAACAGCATACACTTTGCATCCCCAGCCTTCAACTGGAAGTGTCCCTTCACTCATATCCTTACATGCCTTCAGCTAAAAATAATCTTCCTGTCTAAGTTAGCTGCAAGTACATATTGGCCTAGAAATTCAGTATAGCCACTTTTGGGGCGGTAAAGTCGGGCGGTCGCTAAAGTTAGCGCCCGCCGGAAAGTGCAGGTCAGTTCGCCGAAATTCAGTAGATTTGGCCAAGAGTTTGGGTGAGCGCTGAAACTGGCGTTGCACTCCTATCTTTAGGCGCTAAGCCGGCGGTGCGGACTGATAACGCCGAGGCCGGGCGCAGCGCAGGTGCGGTCATGTTTTGATTGACAGCAGACACCCTGACGCCGGCCAGCTCTTAAAGGGGGAAGGGTCGACTTGGTCTGCAGCCACGCCCTGGATAGTGGAGCCCTGCAGCTAGGCCTGAACACTGCTGGTGGACCCAAATAGCGCCTGAAGCCATGGAGAAGGCCCGTGAACGAGCGCAGCGCTTCTCCCAGCATGCTTTGAGGGTGCTGGTTAGGGGGTTGGAAAGGTACAAAGAGATCTTGTGCCCGGACAGTGGCAAGAAGGCTCCCCGGAGGCAGTACAGGAGAGCCTGGAGGAAAATCGCCCACAGGGTGTCAGTCAACAGCGATGTCCCCAGGACTGGTGACCAATGCTGCAAGAAGTACAACGACCTCACTCGGATGGTGAAGGTGAGTACCCTTTCCAGTGTCCTCCTCATCCTTGCATGTGCACCTCACATTATGGGCAAAGGGACCTCAAAGGCCTAATGGCCAGCCCTCCTCCCGCAGCTATGGAACTGGCATGATCCTCAATAGCACTTTCTGCACTTAACACACTGGCCAAGCTATTCGACCATGGGAGGCAGTGCACACAACAACAGGGCACCACACTGGCCAAGCTATTCGACCATGGGAGGCAGTGCACACAACAACAGGGCACCACACTGGCCAAGCTATTCCACCATGGGAGGCAGTGCACACAACAACAGGCCACCACAATGTACTTAGAGGCCGTCCTTTCTCTTGCAGGCCAAGATGGCCCGGAATTTGAAGAGCCAGAATGTCACCGGTGGAGGCCGTGCCCAGTTCCAGGAGCTCAGTGAGCTGGAGGAGAGCGTGGCTCGACTCATGCGTGGCCGGGTGACTGGCCCTGTTGCCATTGGAGATGCCGACCCTGTGCTGCGACCCAACGGTAAGGACATGACCGTTTGGACCTCTCTCGTTCCCCTAGCGCATCAGATCTACATCCTTTGCCACTGTCCGACCAATGCGCTGAATGCCACCACTCATGCCTCCCTCGCTGACGCCCTGTCCTCACTCTAAAGCTACTCTTGTGCCTTCCTGCTTTCAGCTGGTGAGGAGGAGGTCCTTGAAGCTGAGAGTGCCAGTCCCTCGGAAGAGGAGGACGACGAGGACCAACAGGAAGGCGGCACATCGGGCGAAGCCTCATCCGCGCCAGGGGATGGCAATGGAGGGGAGACGTCTTGCCTGGAGGAGAGCCAGGGGGAAGTGCTGCAGGGGGGTGTAGCTCCTGGGTCCAGTGGCGTCCAGGCACGTGGGAAGGGTCGGGCAGAACGGCGGCCTTCTCCCCAGAGGGGGCAAGTGTTGCAGGGGAGGCCAGTTGCTGGGCCCAGTGGCGTCCAGGCACGTGGGAAGGGTCGGGCGGAACGGCGGCCTTCTCCCCAGAGGGAGAGTCCGGCCTCCAGTCCGGAGACGGTCCTCGCCCAGGAGGTGCGCCTCCTAGATGAAATGTCCGCGGATTCTGAGCGCCGCCACAAGGAGTTCATGGGGATTGTGGGACAGTTGCCTCAGGCCATTGAGTCCCTGGCTCATAGTGTGGCCTCTTTCGGGGACTCACAGGCCAGTGGTGTCGAACAACTTGCGGCAGCACAGGCCAGGGGTGTCGACCAACTCGCGGCAGCACAGGACAGGGGTGTCCAGCAACTCGCGGCAGCACAGGACAGGGGTGTCCAGCAACTCGCGGCAGCGCAGGACGCGAGTCGCGAGTTCATGAGTGGTGCCGTGCAGACACTCACTGATCTGATGCGGGCACAGACCAGGGCAGTTCGGGCGCTCACTTCTGCCACACTCGCTGTGTCGCGGAAGCATCGCCAGGGCACCCGCCGCCCTGCTGCAGCACAGCGGTCTGGCCTCCACCAGATTGCTGCGCTTGCTGCACTGCCAGCCCGGCCGAGTGCCAGTGTCTCTGCCGACCAGCGAGCGCCTGGCATTAGCCAGCTTGCCCCCATTGCTGCAGCCGCCACTGCAACTCCCCCAGCCAAGGTGCGACGAGCTGCTGCAGAGACTGATGCTGCCCAGCCACAGCTGCAGCAGTCAGCAGCCGGCCCCTCCAGGGCCGGTCCTCGTCTAGGCCGACCCCCCAAGGGCATCTGCCGTCACGCATTCTGCCCCTCAGGAGCCTTCCCCCAGCCTTGCAACACCCACAGGGCCCAGGTTGAGGCGGAGCAACAGGTCGGGCAGGGGCCGCACAAGGCTGCACAAGGACTCGCCCTCTCGGCACACCCAGTAGAGTGTGTTGCCAACGGTTTTTTTTATATGGGGGTGTTTGTGTTGTGGGGGGGGCTTATTTTGGTAAGGCCGAGGATGAAGGCCAATTGGATGGGCAAGTTTTGTTATTCCTCCCCAGGTTGTGGGAGTGAGATATTTTTGTGACTGTTTTTTGGGGGTCTTGTCTGTTTTTCTGTTTCATGTGGGAAGGGCCCTGAGTTTGTTAAATAAAGCTTTTTATTTATTCAGCTTGTCCAGGTGTCATGTTTCCAGTGGTTGTTGCGTTAAGCGGCTGAGGGCTTGCGGAGCGGCTGCATTCAGGTGCGTTCATTGCCACAATCCATTCCCTGACAGGGGGCCTAGAAGTGTCGTTCAATAAGCCGCCGGCGGACGGCCCTTGGACCTTGTGGCTCCCTCCTGGGCTGGTACTCCTCCTCCTCCTCCTCCTCATGGTCCTCCTGCGCGTCCTCCTGAGGTGGTGGTGCTACGTCAGGTGGCAGTGCCTGAGTCCTGCGGATAGCCAGGTTGTGCAGCATGCAGCAAACGACGACGAACTGGGAGACTCTATCCGGCGAATACTGTAGAGATCCGCCGGAGCGATCCAGGCAGCGGAACCGTTGCTTGAGGACGCCAATCGTTTGCTCTATGATGTTCCTTGTGGCTTGATGGCTTTCGTTGTATGCCTCCTCCGCAGGGGTCCTGGGCGCGCGGAGCGGGGTCATGAGCCATGTACACAAAGGGTAGCCCTTGTCCCCAATAAGCCATCCCCTTGGTGGAGGCTGTGCCTCGAACATGTCAGCCACAGTAGTCTGGCGCAGGATAAATGCATCGTGGCTGCTTCCTGGAAAGCGGGCATTGACAGCTAGGATGCGCTGCCTGTGGTCACACACCAGATGTACATTGAGGGAATGGTAGCCCTTCCGGTTGCGGTAATTCTCGGCATTGTCGATAGGTGCCCGCATAGCCACATGCATGCAGTCAATGGCGCCCTGCACCATGGGGAAGTCCGCGATCCTGCCAAATCCGACTGCACGCTGCTCCTGCCTCTCTAGGGTCATGGGGAAGGAGATGAATTGGTGTCTCCTCGCGAAAAGGGCATCGGTGACCTGCCGGATGCAGCGATGCGCGGCGAACTGGGAGATGTTCGTTATGTCCCCAGCAGCGGCTTGGAAGGAGCCGCTTGCATAAAAGTTCAGAGCCACCGTGACCTTCACTTCCACTGAGAGAGACGTCCTGCACATCAGCTGTGGACGCAGATCTCTGTGAAGCAGCTGGCAGATCTCTGCAACCACCTCCCTTCTGAAGCGCAGCCTCTTAACACAATGCGCAGCAGTCATGGTGAGATAGGACACCTGCTGCCGGTATTCCCTGAGTGGGTAAGGCCTACGTTGCCGACGCCTGATGGCCCCTCTGCGTCTAGGCATGGCTGGCCCTCTCACACAGCGTCTGCGAGCCCTTCGCACATAATGCTGGAACTGAGGGTTGGAACCCCATACAGCCCCCATAATAAACTTGCAAACAGTTAAATCACAATGATTCAAATTTCCAAGCTCTGGCCAGAAGCCAAAAATACCTCTCCTATGTTGTCCCAAATCAGTAAGCTCTGTTCCTTGGTCTCTGTCCAGAAATCCAAAGCACTGAAGTCATTGCAGCAAAATGGCTGGGCTTTATAGGTCAGTGTAAGTGCCCTTTAATTAGCGCTCCCCGAGGCCCACAGGGCCTCTGTTGCGTTCCATTTCACAGTTCTTAACAGCGCCACGCCCACATTGGCCGGGCGCCACTGAATTTCCGGTTTGGGGCGCACAAACAGCGTTGCACGACGAAATAACGTCATAAGCTGCACGCGCAGCTGAGCGGGCGCAAACACTTTGCGCCGGCGCTAAATGTCAACTGAAGTTGGGCGTAGGCGCAGATCGTTCTGCGCCCGGGCGCTAAGTGCCTAGCGCTGCAAATCTACCCCTCTTATGGCGTTAGCGGCTGGCGAACGCAACTGAATTTCTAGGCCATTATGTCCAACATGGGTTGCATCATGATATTTGGGCATCATCTCATGTGCTCATGACAAGGAACATCTTATTTGTTCTACACTGGTTGTAAGAGAAAACAGCCCTTAGTAAAAAGAGAGGACATGCACAGGATGAGGACTGCTATTGTTTACCTGAAACTCCACACTGGTGGAATCTCTATTCAACTGGTTATACATCCTGAGATCTTATTTGTTATTGCACTTACGTTGATAGGTTCAACGAGTTACCCAACAGTGCTGCTCCCAGATCCCTCTCCTGTGTTCTATCATCTACTACTGTTAATCTTATATTCCCAGCATTTATTCCCTTCCTCAGTCTCATCACCTGACCGTTGGTGTCAAATAACACCTGCCACTTGTTAGCCCAATCTATCAACTTGGTCTGCTTGTTCTGTTATTTTTTACTGCCCCCTCAATTTTGTCAACGAACTTAGCTTTCTGTCTCCACTTCCAGATCATTTATGTACATTGTAAACAATAATGGCCCAGAAATTCGGGTCTCCACGGGTGAGTACGCACGGGGTACTCACCCGTAGGCCCAATGGAAGTGCCAGTTTCCTGCATGCACTGCGCATGCGCGGGAAACCGGCACTTCCGTTCCCCTGAAAGCAGGGGTTCAGAGGTTGAATGCGTGCGCGGGGGAGGCTGCGCGTGTGCATCGAACTTCGTTTTTTTTTACAGGTTTTCCCGGGAGTGTAAGTCTGCAGAAGTTAGAAATGTAAAAAGCAGGCGTAAGAACATAAGAACATAAGAAATAGGAGCAGGAGTAGGCCATACAGCCCCTCGGGCCTGCTCCGCCATTCAATAGGATCATGGCTGATCTGAATCTAGACTCACGTCCACTTCCCTGCCCTCTCCCCGTAACCCCTAATTCCCTTATCTGCTAGGACAATGTCTATCTCCATTTTAACTTTATTTAATGTTGCAGCTTCCACAGCTCTCTGGGGTAGCAAATTCCATAGATTTACTACCCTCTGAGTGAAGAAGTTTCTCCTCATCTCAGTTTTGAAAGGGCAGCCCCTTATTCTAAGATTATGCTCCCTAGTTGTAGTCTCACCCATCAGTGGAAACATCCTCACCGCATCCACCCGATCAAGCCCCCTCACAATCTTATATGTTTCGATAAGATCGCCTCTCATTCTTCTGAACTCCAATGAGTAGAGTCCCAACCTATTCAACCTTTCCTCATACGTCAACCCCCTCATCTCTGAAATCAACCGAGTGAACCTTCTCTGAACCGCCTCGAGAGCAAGTATACCTTTTCTTAAATATGGAAACCAAAACTGCACGCAGTATTCCAGGTGTGGCCTCACCAATACCCTGTATAACTGCAGCAAGACTTCTCTGTTTTTATACTCCATCCCCCTTGCAATAAAAGCCAAGATTCCATTGGCCTTCCTGATCACCTGCTGCACCTGCATACTAACTTTTTGTGTTTCATGTACCAGGACTCCCAGATCCCTTTGTACTGTAGCACTTTGCAGTTTCTCTCCATTTAGATAATAACTTGCTCTTTGATTTTTTCTGCCAAAGTGCATAACCTCACACTTTCCAACATTATATTGCATCTGCCAAATCTCTGCCCACTCACTTAGCCTGTCTATGTCCTTTTGCAGGTTTTTTATGTCCTCCTCACTCACTGCTTTCCCTCCCATCTTTGTATCATCGGCAAACTTGGATATGTTGCACTCGGTCCCTTCCTCCAAATCGTTAATATAGATTGTAAAGAGTTGGGGTCCCCGCACTGATCCCTGTGGGACACCACTAGTTACTGATTGCCAGCCCGAGAATGAACCATTTATCCCAACTCTTTGTTTTCTGTTAGATAGCCAACCTTCCACCCATGCCAGTATATTACCCCCAATCCCGTGATTTTTTATCTTGATCAGTAATCTTTTGTGTGGAACCTTGTCAAATGCCTTTTGGAAGTCCAAATACACTACATACACTGGTTCCCCTTTATCCACCCTGTATGTTACATCCTCAAAGAATTCGAGCAAATTTGTCAAACATGACTTCCCCTTCGTAAAACCATGCTGACTCTGTCCTATTAAATTATGTTTATCCAAATGCTCTGATACTGTTTCCTTAATAATGGACTCCAATATTTTGCCAACCACAGATGTTAGGCTAACTGGTCTATAGTTTCCAGCTTTTTGTCTACTTCCCTTCTTAAATAAGGGTGTTACATTAGCAGTTTTCCAATCTGCCGGGATCTTTCCTGAGTCCAGGGAGTTCTGGAAAATGATCACCAATGCATCCACAATCCCTACCGCCACTTCTCTCAAGACCCTAGGATGTAGGCCATCAGGTCCGGGGGATTTATCCGCCTTGCGTCCCATTATTTTACTGAGTACCATCTCTTTAGTGATTTTAATCGTGTTTAGCTCCTCCCCCCCAATTGCCCCCTGTTTGTCCAGTGTTGGGATATTTTTAGTGTCCTCGACTGAAAAGACTGATACAAAATATTTGTTCAGCGTCTTTGCCATCTCCATGTTCCCCACCACTAGTTTCCTGGTCCCATCCTCTAAGGGACCAACGTTCACTTTAGCCACCCTTTTTCTTTTTATATAGCTGTAGAAACTCTTGCTATCTGTTTTTATATTTTTTGCTAGTTTACTTTCATAATCTATCTTCCCTTTCTTAATTAATCTTTTAGTTATTGTTTGCTGGCTTTTAAATGCTTCCCAATCTTCTATCCTCCCACTAGATTTGGCTAATTTATATGCCCTTGTTTTCAGTTGAATACTATCCTTTATTACTTTACTAAGCCACGGATGGCTGTCTTTTCTTTTACTCCCCTTTTTCCTCAGTGGAATATATTTATCTTGAAAGATGTGAAATATCTCCTTGAATGTAGACCACTGCTCTTGTACCGTCTTACACTTTAATCTGTTTTCCCAGTCCGCTTTAGTCAATTCTACTCTCATACCTTCATAGTCTCCTTTATTTAAGCTTAGTACGTTGGTTTGAGATCCAACTCTCTCACCCTCAAACTGAATTTGGAATTCAACCATATTATGGTCACTCATTCCAAGGGGATCCTTTACTAGGACATTTTTTATTAATCCTGTCTCATTACACAGGACCAGATCTAAGATTGCCTGCCCCCTGGTTGGTTCAGTTACATACTGCTCAAGGAACCCGTCCCTAATACACTCTATGAACTCTTCCTCAATGCTGTCATGCCCAATTTGATTAGTCCAGTCAATATGAAAGTTAAAATCCCCCATGATTATAGCTGTTCCCTTATTACAAGCCCCAACTATTTCCTGATTTATACTCCGACCAACAGAGTTGCAACTGTTAGGAGGCCTATAGACTACGCCCACTAGTGACTTTTTCCCCTTATTATTCCTTATCTCCACCCAAACTGTTTCACTATCCTGATCCTTTGACCCAATATCATTTCTGACTATTGCAGTGATTCCATCCTTGATTAACATAGCAACCCCACCTCCCTTTCCTTTCTGTCTGTCCTTCCTAATTGTCAAATACCCTTGTATGTTTAGTTCCCAGTCATGATTATCTTGCAGCCATGTTTCCGTAATGGCCACCAGATCATACCCATGTGTAGTTATTTGCACTGTCAACTCGTCAATTTTGTTACGAATGCTACGTCCATTCAGATAAAGAACTTTCAAATAGGTTTTCTGACAATTTATTCCTGCTTTTACCCCTTTTACTACTTTACCTTTATCATTATACATTCTGTCCCTTCCTGACACGCTCTGGTTTTTAATTCCCCCACTGCTACCTTGCTCTATTGCCTTCTCCGCTGTCATTTTTATTTTTCGCTCTCTTAAAACCTCCCCCCCACTAATTAGTTTAAAGCCCTCTCGACAGCCCTAGTTATTCGATTCGCCAGGATTCTAGTCCCAGCACTGGCCAAGTGAAGTCCGTCCCAACGGAACAGCTCTCGCCTGTCCCAGTATTGATGCCAGTGTCCCAGGAAGCAAAACCCATTTCTCCCACACCAGTCTTTGAGCCACGCATTTAACTCTCTAATTTTATTTACCCTAGCCAAATTTGCACGTGGCTCAGGTAGTAATCCAGAGATTCTTACCCTTGTGGTTCTGCTTTTTAATTTGGCCCCTAGCTGCTCAAACTCCCTCAGCAGAACCTCCTTCCTTGTCCTATCTATGTCGTTGGTACCAACATGGACCACGACAACTGGATCCTCCCCCTCCCACTCCAAGTTTCTCTCCAGCCCAGAGGAGATGTCCTTAACCCTGGCACCGGGCAGGCAACACAGCCTTCGGGACTCTCGCTCTCGGCTGCAAAGAACTCTATCTATCCCCCTAATGATACTATCCCCTACCACTACAACATTTCTTTGAACTCCCCCCACTTGAATGGCCCCCCGCTCCACGGTGCTGTGGCCAGGTTGCTCATCCTCCCCGCAGTCCCTGTTCCCATCCTCACAGGGAGTAAGAGCCTCAAACCTGTTGGACAAGAGCAAGGGCTGCGGCTCCTCCAACACTACCTCCTGGATCCCCGTACCTGCCTCACTTCTTGTCACACCATCCTGACCCTGGCCACGGACTACATCTGAATTAATTAATCTAATTGGTGTGACTACCTTGTGATACACAGAGTCCAGGTAACTCTCCCCCTCCCTGATGTATCTCAGTGTTTGAAGCTCGGACTCCAGCTCTTCAACACGGAGCCGGAATTCCTCGAGCAGCCAACACTTACTGCAAATGTGATCACCGTGAGCATCAATGGCGTCCACCAGCTCCCACATATTGCAGCAGCAACACATCACCTGATCTCCCATTCTATGTAATTAATTACATTTATTGATATTATTTTTAAATACCCTCTGCCCCGATTCTAGATGAATATCGCACCTTAGAAACTATAAACCAAAGAGTTTAAGCTTAAAAAAGAGGGAAATACTTACCAACCAATCACTTATCCGCTTTCTGGTGACGTCATACTTGGATTACTTTTTACCTCTCTCCTTCCCTCCGAGTTCCGAGTTCGGAGGCTGGTAAACCTTACCTGGTCTCTGGGACTTTTATAGCCCCGCTGCTGCCGCTGAATTCCCGCCGACGCACTGAGGCCTTACCTGGTCTCTGGGACTTTTATAGCCCCGCTGCTGCCGCTGAATTCCCGCCGACGCTGTGAGGCCTTACCTGGTCTCTGGGACTTTTATAGCCCCGCTGCCGCTGCTGAATTCCCGCCGACGCACTGAGGCCTTACCTGGTCTCTGGGACTTTTATAGCCCCGCTGCTGCCGCTGAATTCCCGCCGACGCACTGAGGCCTTACCTGGTCTCTGGGACTTTTATAGCCCCGCTGCTGCCGCTGAATTCCCGCCGACGCTGTGAGGCCTTACCTGGTCACTGGGACTTTTATAGCCCCGCTGCTGCCGCTGAATTCCCGCCGACGCACTGAGGCCTTACCTGGTCTCTGGGACTTTTATAGCCCCGCTGCTGCCGCTGAATTCCCGCCGACGCACTGAGGCCTTACCTGGTCTCTGGGACTTTTATAGCCCCGCTGCTGCCGCTGAATTCCCGCCGACGCTGTGAGGCCTTACCTGGTCTCTGGGACTTTTATAGCCCCACTGCTGCCGCTGAATTCCCGCCGACGCTGTGAGGCCTTACCTGGTCTCTGGGACTTTTATAGCCCCACTGCTGCCGCTGAATTCCCGCCGACGCTGTGAGGCCTTACCTGGTCTCTGGGACTTTTATAGCCCCACTGCTGCCGCTGAATTCCCGCCGACGCTGTGAGGCCTTACCTGGTCTCTGGGACTTTTATAGCCCCACTGCTGCCGCTGAGTTCCCGCCGACGCTGTGAGGCCTTACCTGGTCACTGGGAATTTTATAGCCCCGCTGCTGCTGCTGAATTCCTGCCTGCTTTTTACAAGGTAAGTGGTGAATTAATTAAAATTAAAACATTTTTTCCACAGGTTTATTATTTTTAAATACTTTAAAGCAAGGTAAGTTTATTTTTAGCCCCGTTAGAAAATAAAATTATTCTTTTCAAAAATTTAAATTATTGTTTAAAATTGTTATTTCATTTAATTTATAGTTTATTTAAAAAATGTGATGTTTTTTAAAAATTTATTTGAAGATTTAGTGATGTTTTGTAAGAAGAAGGGGCCCGTAGTATTTCTAAGTTTGACAGCACTTCCTGTTAGACTTATGAATGGAGCATTCCCTGCTCCGATTGGCTGCCCATGGCCCACGTGATCCCAGGGGACGCTTCAAACTAACTGCGCCCCTGGGATATGCAAGCACTGCGCGCCGGCAGCTGGAGCAGGCCCCGGATCAGAATTCCACGGGGGCCCACAGCTCAACGGCTGGCGCACAAGGTAAGTGCAGGTCGGGGGCTTGCACCCGCGGGAAGCCCCCAACCCGAATTTCTGGGCCAATGTCCCCAGCACTAATCACTTTTTTTCCTCTCTGAAGCAGAGTGGTTCTTTTTGCTTTATGAATTACCTTACAATTATGCACATTCTCATTTTGGGACCCTGCAGTACAGTTACACAGTGGCCACTGATTCATCAGAAGGTCACTGATGGGCACTGTATGATATTGACTGTTTTGTGAAATCATATTTCACCTTTGTAATTTGGCTTACTTTATATTAGTATTGATTGTTTTTAGTTTTAAGTTCTTGGTTCAGATAGATCACCTGTTCCCTGCATAGTTGGTGGTACCATTCCTGCAATGGAGCAGAGGAACTTGTAGATGTTCCTGGTGGAATTGAACATTATTAAATTCACAACTCACCAGTCTGACAAAGAATATTTCTCCAAGAATCCATGGGTCTGTTCTGCTGGCAGAAGTACATTGAAGTGACCTCCACTCCTGATCCTGCTGGAGCAGACACTTGTTGGGAGAGGTCACCTCATTTGAATAGAGGTGGCAGGCACCTGTGCCACTATAGAAATATCTTGGGTGTCCACCAGAGAAGGGCAGATGGAAAAACAGTGTTAGCCAGTTGTTAGTGCCCCCAACTAGTGCCACTAACTAGCAGGATTTTTGAACAGCCGCCCTATTTATCTCATTTATAAGACGGTTGAAAATAGTAATTGTGCTGGCATTTTTCTTGGTGGTCCAGGCCAGGATCCTGATCCTCGATATCCAGATGGACCTCATATCCGCTATTAAAATGATCTGTATGCCAGAGTCATCCTGATGCCCATGTTTCTGGTTGTTAGAGAGGATGGGACTAAAGAAATTCCAGACACTGGAATCTCCTTCCTTCAGTCCATTCCCCCTTTGATGTCATGAGCCATGTTTGTAGTTGACTGTATCATTTGTGAATAACATGAACAGCAGGGGATACTGTAGAACTCCACGAGTCATTGTTGATATATCATTACTTTCTGCTTGCTATTGCCAAACCAATTTTGAATGTAACTATCAAATTTACCGTTGCCTCCTTGTGCTGTTATCATCTTTCAAACCATGTAATATGTCATGAGATACTCTTACAACAGAGATGCTTGGTTCTAATACAATAGCAAAATACTGCGGATGCTGGAAATCTGAAATAACAACAGAAAACGCTGGAAAAACTCAGGAGGCCAGGCAGCATCCGTGGAGAGAGAAACAGAGTTAATGTTTCAGGTCGAAGACCTTTCGTCAGAACTGGAAAAAGCAGGAAATGGAGCAGATTTAAAAGCAAGTTTAGGGGCTGGGAAATGGGGGAGGGGAAGAAAAAACAAAAACAGACCTTCCCTTTTGTTCTTTCATCCCCTCCCCCATTTCCCAGCCCCTAAACTTGCTTTTAAATCTGCTCCATTTCCTGCTTTTTTCCAGTTCTGACGAAAGGTCGTCGACCTGAAACGTTGGGCTGGATTTTCATTGAGGAGTCGGATAGGAGGCGTTGTAGTCCCGCCTCCATCGAGTTCTAGCCAACCCATGCGATTTAGACTTGATTGACCTTGTTGAGCCCGCCCAGCGGGCTCAGTAGGCCAATTAAGGGCCACCTGGCAACAGGTGATGTCACAGATTGATATTTCATCTGTCAAGACATTTTGACAGATGAAATATCAGCGTTTCACAGCTCTTTGAAGCTGTCAAACACTGACAATCTGTACTCCAAGTTAATTCCTTCCTCTCAGGCTGATTTAGAGATCTCCCTGGAACAGAAAGCTGAATGCTGCAATTTTTGACAGCTTGCAGCCATTCTGCTTTCTGTGCCGGTGAGATGAGGGACTCCCGAGACCTGAAGGAAGGAAGGCTGTAAAGGTAAGTAAAGGTATGTAAAACTTCTTTAAACACTTTACACACACCAAACACACTTACCTTTGCACTCATGCACCCATCACTCACCTGAACACCGGACATCTTGACCCCTCCAAGCCCTTCATCCCGATGGTCCGCCTCCTCTAACTTGGCGTGGTTTGGAGCCGTCGGGAATCCCACACTTCAATGTTAAAAATAGGGATTAGGCTAAAAACTGCCTGTTAACTACCTGTTAACAGGCAGTTAATTGGCACTAATCCCCTTCCCGCCTCGGGGAGGCGGGTCCCAGTGCGGGTCAGGTACCCGCCTCCTTTGAAACTGGCATGGAGGCAGGATGGGTGCGGGACGGGTTCGTGCCCCCCCGATTTTGGGATTTTAACCCCCCACACGCCTCCAATCCCGCCTCCACGGCCCAATGAAAATCCTGCCCGTTAACTCTGTTTCTCTCTCCACAGATGCTGCCTGGCCTGCTGAGTTTTTGCAGCGTTTTCTGTTGCTTGGTTCTAATGTTGCCTTCATTGCTGATTTAGTTGACTTTGACTCCGAGTTCTGTGCTTCATTCACAGAATGCAGTGAAATGCAATTAACCAAACAAAATAAAGACAGCAGTGTTAATTCAGTGCCACACAGAGAAGGCTAATGCTGTCCAGGGTACACTTTATCTAAACCTTCAGGGTCAATGCATTGAAGAGGTTGAAGAGCCTATGCTGTTCGGAGTTATAGGAAAGACAAAGCTTCTGTTTGTATGTAAAGACTGCAATCAGTAACATCAAAGGTTGCAGCAGACATGCTAGTCTGTCAATTTTTACAATGCTAGTGGTTTGAAGACCTTTCAAAGTAAATTCTTTTTGTGATTTCCTTTAACTGGATGGCTGTGATGACAATGAAGCTTTGCTAGATATCACGTTTTCCTTTCCCTCTAGCACTGGTGGTGATGGGGAATTGCTGCTAAAATCCAGGGAAAGTGAGTTGGCCAGTCTAATGGAGATAGCTCAGTGGAACTTCTGAGAGGAAAGGTGACAGTTCTCATAATAAGATGATGGCACCAGATACCAGTGACAGGTGTGGGGGTAGAGTTTCCACTATGGGCGCAATTGGTGATCCGGGCACAAATTGCACCCAAAATTGCACTAGTTTTGAAAAGTGTTTTTTTTCTCCCCCAAGTTTCCGCTCAAACTCATTTGCATATCACCAAACATAATTTTTTAAATTCGTTCATGGGATGTGGGCGTCGCTGGCAAGGGCAACATTTATTGCCCATCCCTAGTTGCCCTTGAGAAGGTGGTGGTGAGCCTCCTTCTTGAACCGCTGCAGTCCGTGCGGTGAAGGCACTCCCACACTGCTGTTAGGGAGGGAGTTCCAGGATTTTGACCCAGCGATGATAAAGGAACAGCGATATACTTCCAAGTTAGGATGGTGTGTGACTTGGAGGGGAACTTGGAGGTGGTGGTGTTCCCATGCGCCTGCTGCCCTTGTCCTTCTAGGTGGTAGAGGTTGCGGGCTTGGGAGGTGCTGCCGAAGAAGCCTTGGCGAGTTGCTGCAGTGCATCTTATAGATGGTACACACTGCAGCCACGGTATGCTGGTGGAGACAGTGAATGTTTAAGGTGGTGGATGGGGTGCCAATCAAGCGGGCTGCTTTGTCTTGGATGGTGTCGAGCTTCTTGAGTGTTGTTGGAGCTGCACTCATCCAGGCAAGTGGAGAATATTCCATCACACTCCTGACTTGATGGGGAAAGGCTTTGGGGAATTAGGAGGTGAGACACTCACCACAGAATACCCAGCCTCTGACCTCTTGTTCTGTGGAGTAATATCAGCCATGAACCAGTGCAATTGGGCAGCGTTTTAGAATGTAATTTTAAAAATGTTTTTTGCTTTAAAAAATATTCCTTGATATATTTAAGAGTGGTATGTGTGGTGCAGTTTGATTAATACAGCTGAAATGGGTTTATCACAAAAAAAAAGTGTCTAGTCCACCACCTGTGAATAACCCAATCTTAAATAATTGAAAATGACTTTAAAAAGCTATACTATATTGGTGTAGAGTAATCAGTTTCTTTGCAAATTAAAAAAAATATTATATTCAAAAGCTTTTATGACGTGCCTATTGGTGTCCTTGCGCCCAAAAGAACCAGCTTAATTTTAAGAACCTCCTCGAAGGGCCGCAAATGGGTGCAGTGAGCGGAAAGTTGCAATGGGGATTAATTCGATCTGTGGGCGTGGCCAGTTTAATGGGCTGGGCAGC
This sequence comes from Somniosus microcephalus, assembly GCF_052327205.1. Classification (NCBI taxonomy): domain Eukaryota; kingdom Metazoa; phylum Chordata; class Chondrichthyes; order Squaliformes; family Somniosidae; genus Somniosus; species Somniosus microcephalus. The sequence continues at coordinate 119,433,286 of NC_140995.1, forward strand.
TTCCAGCGCCATGTTTTTTAAACTAACGCAAAAATTGCAGAAACCCGATATGCACTTGAAATTCCACGATCTTTTGCACTGGTTTGACCCATTTTGAGTGAATTGCAATGAATAAAGCACCGTAACCTTGCTGATACTCCAGGCTGGGGTCTTTTTGTCACAATAGTGTTTCTCAGTTGTTTCAGTGCCTGTCTAACCAGACAAAACTGGTGCATCATCCTCATTGGAGCTGCCTGTTCCGACAGCAATAACTGAAGCTAGTATATTATTTTAATTTTAAATCTGACCATCATTTACTACCTGGAAAGGCTGTCTGTCCTCTCCACTCTGCTGACAATGGCTGAGGAAAAATGGTGACCTAAATGATAACCACCCACAGGACAGACGTTTAAATATGCCAGGTTTATCTGTAGGGAAGGAAAGGCCTGAAATTATTTAGGGACAGATTTGAATTCTCCACTACCTGCTAGTGATCCCAGCGCAGCCTGCTAATGAATGCAGTGCTGTCTGCTTTGGCCCCAGCACTGTCTGCTAGTGAACGGAGTACTAACTGCTATTGACCCCAGCCTGCACTGCCTGTGAGTGAACCCACTGCTAATGGACTCGCCACTGCCTGTTAATGGACCCACTATAAGGATACCAGGTCTCCTTCCTTAAAGGACGTTCGTGAACCAGCTGAGTTTTTATGACAATCTGATAGCTTCAAGATCACTTTTAGTGAAAGCAGCTTTTTATTTCCAGATTTAAAAAAAATTCTCAAACTGCCACGGTGAGATTTCAACTCAAGTTCTCTGGATTATTAGTCTAGGCTTCTGGATTAGTAGTCCAGTAACATAACCACCACACTATTCATTATCTGTGAAGTTCTTCAGGCTGTTTTTAAGAGACATGATAAGGTGATAAATAAATGCAAGTCTTTTTGACACACTGAACTAATAGGAAGATAAATTGATATTTTTTTAGTGTATGTTGTTATCATGTATGCAAGACTAAAATGGACAGAAATGTAACTATTTTGTAACAGTGGTTAACTCAGATTTGAAAGTTCTGTACATGTAAAATGAATTTTGTCACCTCTTTAAAAAATTGACCAGTGTTGCCAGTGGATTTTGTCCAAAAGAACAGAGCTTTGACCAGTAGCTGCTGAAATAATTAAACATAGGGAGAGATGTGCAGCTATCTGAATCACTACTTATACCTCATTATTATGTTTCTTCCAGACTGCCAGTCAACCTTAGCTTTACAGATTATGACTAAACGATGCCACGGGAAGAGGAGCTGCAGTGTATATGCCAGTTCCTATGAGTTTGGTGATCCCTGTTATCCAGGCATCCGCAAATTCCTCAATGTCATCTACACCTGCGGTAAGACAGTGGAATTCACTCTCAACATTGTCAAAATCCAGCAGCTCTTTATTTAACTTTTGTAAATATAATTTAAAGGGTGACAACCATGTGATCTCCTGGACAGGTTTTAATCTCCTGAGGGGGCCGGAGAGGAATTCTCCAGAGTATTTTTTTCTTTTATAGGCCCTGTGTTTTTTTTTTCTTCTCCCAAGAGATTACATGGCTGCAGGAGTGTGTGGGGAGGTGGGGTGGGGGGGGGTGGGGGGCGGAGGGAGGAAGTGTTTAGTCATGATGCTTGGGCCATCAAGGATGGGGTAGGCTTGATGGAAATCAAATCATTCTGACATTATTACCTGAAATGAGTTTGGACAGTCTGAATATACTCAGCTGTAACGGCACTAATAATGGCAACTCATACAGAAAGACTATTCTTAGGATTAGAAATGCCACGGTTGTACATTAGGAAGTGCTTGCCGTCTAACAGAAGGAAGCCCTGCAAGGAGTCATTGCTTCAGGAGGAGGAGAGGACAGAATAAAATTGAGAGGAAAAAACTTTTGAAAAGAAAATGTAGGCTTTTAGGGTGGATGGAATCATTATCTTATGACACTTAACCAATTGAATTTGCAACTTCAGCTCTCCAGGAGCCATCCCAAACTGTAAAACATGTACCTTGATATCTATTACACCATATAGAAAAACAAGATCTGCTTCACCACATTTGCCTTTAAACAAAATTAATTTGCAGTAGGATTTCTCAGAGTTCAGCTAGGAATGCTTCATTAACAGAAGCTATTTTTTGATTTGGGTTTAACATCATAATTACATGTTATTTGCAAAACTATTGGGCAGTTGTCTTAAATGTCAGTACTGGGCACTTGGTTGGCCAGGTGTAATGTTGGGAGTGTGCCTGGGATTGTGATGACAGATAAAGTGGAAATGAATTCAACTTGGGCTGCATTACATTACAAGGGTAATTTTATGACATTGTACAAGTTTAGTGTTGCTGTAAGGCATGGTAAAATAAAGACTTCCTCAAATATTCAGTTTAGTGTGGGAGGAAAGGCTGCTGAACTTCTGCAGTGTAAATGTGGAGTTAAGTCCTGATCTGATTCTAGAGTGAACAGGAGTGAGCCTCCTTCCTCCATGCAGTCTCTCTCTGCTTCACTCCAGTGTCAATTGAGGACCTGACTCTGGATTTAGATGGCACTTGTGCTGTAACTGTAGTGTTGGTATGAGGCCGAACCACTTCACACCGATGCTACAGTTATACGCCTAGAATTGCTCTGGGTGTTCTCCCAATCTACTGCCATAACTTCAGCAGAAGGTTGGCAGAAACTCTGGTAAAGCAACATAAATGGCTAACGGTGGCCTATGTCCTTCCTCCAGGGTTTCCGTGGATCTTTAATATTACGGCAGTAGATCGGGAAAACCCCCATGGAAATCCTCCCCCCGAGTGTAAATGCACCCTTGGACTACAATGCACTGATACTGGTCTGAGGTTAAAAGGGAAATTGTTTAATGCGATTAAAAAAAAATGCTTGATTTTATAAAGAATATTTTAGAGCTGTGTGAATGCAGAACACAAATGTTTGTGAATCTTGCAATGAGAGCTCATTAATAAAACCTTCCAATGTGTATTCGGAATGAATGTGTTTTTTATATTGTAGTTTGTGTAATATAATGCTGAAATGGATGTTCACAATGACTTCAAATTCCATATCTGTAGCTAGTGGCACTCAGGTGGTTTGAGTAGTTTTTGTGAATTTGTACTCTATAGCTTTTTAAAGTATTGAGTTTTCTTTTTGCTATTTTGAAATCAGAGAATTAAGCACTTGTATTGTAATACAAACACCAGCAAACGTAAAAGCACTCCTAAGATTCACATTCACTCAGGAATTCACATTTCCTGCTTGTTTTAGGTGCACAAATATTGCAGAAATAATAAAAAAAAGAGATTACTAAAGTTATTGGGCATGTGCCCATCACACATGAGATGATTCCACAATCTGCAGGGAGCACATCTTGAAAATAGGGAATCACACAGCTAGTGGCTTTCTGTCCATTACTAAAAGGATGGAAAGTCACGGATTGTGTGCTAATAATTTCCAAGTTGTCCTTCCTATGAGTGTCGCTGGTCATTGAAAGCGCTGGATTACGCAATCACCTGTTATTAGCAATCTTTCAGTTACGTATAAGCATCGATAACTAAACTGAATAAGAAGTCGATGATTTTTTTCTAAAACACTATTAAATGTTTTGCTCTATTTAGTAGACAAAGGTAGGAATGCAGGGTGTATTTATGTGTTTTTATATTTCTCTGTGTGCTGTAAAGCAAAGCGGTTGAAAAAATATATAAGATACGCAGTTCTTGTATGTTATTACCATTTACTGTTCTACTTTCATGATGTTAAAAAACACACATGAAAATATTCCATTATGTTACACAGAACCAGAGACAGGATGAAAAATGAGGAAAAACTCACTCTCCCAATTTTGGGGAGCATACACATCAATTTATATTTGCATACACAAATCATAATGTTTCAAAATTTATGAATGACTTAATTAATCATTGCGTGACCCTACGCTGTTGGGCCTCAAGTTATCTGTTCCACCTGCTCTCCCATCCCTTCCTGAACAGCTTTCAGAAGGCTTTCCCTCTTTTTCAGTCCACTGTCATTGCTGAGGGAGCGCTGCACTGTCGGAGGTGTCGTCTTTCAGATGAGATATTAAACCGAGGCCCCGTCTGCTCTCTTAGTGCATGGGATTTTTTACATCCACCTATTTCGAAGAAGGCCGGGGGAGTTATCCCCGGTGCCCTAGACAATATTTATCCATCAGTCAACATCACTAAAACAGATTGTCTGATCATTATCACATTGCTGTTTATGGGAGCTTGCTGTGCGCAAATTGGCTGTCACGTTTCCTACATTACAACAGTGACTACACTTCAAAAGTACTTCATTGCTGTAAAGCGCTTTGGGACATCCGGTGGTCATGAAAGGCACTATTTTTTTTCTTTTTTTTTCTTTCAGGCTGGCTTACTGGCTGTCAGTCTCAAACAAAGCCGTACATTGAATGTTTTAGGGTCTCCTCTAATTTAGTTATTTTTAATTAATAAGTTATAGTTCTTCATGATCTATTGTTATTCAGATAGTTTGACAAGTCATTTTTTTGTTTGACTATTAAATTACTAGTATAATTGCTAAATGAAATAACTTCTAACTCTTAAAATATATTAAAAGGGCAAGGAAAGAATTGCATTTAACTAGCATCTTATCATGTCTCTGAGCAACATCCCACATAAAATGAATTGTGTTTTGAAGCACAGTCAATATCTATCTGTAACACTGCAGTTTGAATATGTGATCTACCAGAATTCAAACTTGTAAATATGAATTTATTAACTAGATTCTGTTTTACCTTCATGTTCCTCAGAATGGACTTGAAGCTAAAAGCTGAAACCTCATTGCCACTGATCACTTGATTTTCCATAACGTGTGGATTGACTCTTAGCATAGATTTACCATCCACAATCCGTCTAATTTTGTGGCACAAATTTGGCAGGTGGGGTGGGAAATGGGCAGCAATCTGTTGTACCGATTTCTATCCACTCATTTCCAGTGACCGGGGGAAATGCTTGCCCATTTTGAGGTGGTAATAATGTGGTGACATCATATGCCCCATTTTCTGTCATTTCCATTTCATAAGCATAATCAGATCACTATAAAACTAGCATTCAGGGTTGCTGCCACTCCCTTCATGACAGATTTGAGTTTAAATGGGCAGGCTTACATATGTACAGGCGTTATAAAAACCTTATTACTGTGTATAGTTTTTTATTGCTAATACTGGCTACTTTACCATCTGCCTTTGTGCTAATTTCTATGGGGCTGCCATTTATCCCCTCCCATCCCTACACATGTTTCTCAGACAGTGCACAATGGTGTGCCGATTGGGATATTCCCCTCTATCTTTGCTTCTTGGAAGAAGAAAAGGAGGAGCAACAGAGGATAAACCAGACTGGTGAGGCTAAACTGCAGGTGTATGGCATCCACTCAGCCGGGACCTCCACACTGTATTTTGCAGACAGCTGCTCCGGCTGCATGAGATAGTCATACCCATTTGATATGGGAGACCTTCCCTTAGCTATCTCCCACCCTCATCTGAAGTACTTCTTGCCAGAGCATTGCGTAGTCACAGGCCAGATATGCCCACAGGATACTATGACAGGGCTGTATCTTGCCAAAGGGTTGTGAATTTTTCACAGTATGATCTGCAAGCCCTCCTGGAAGATAGGAGGGACAGATTACTGGGTGTGCCAGGCAACAAGCCATCCAGGAGTATCAGACTTGCTACCTGGAGGGTAGTGGCATTGGCACTCACCGCCAACGTCTTCTGCCATGCTGCCTTATTCTCTTGCCTCCATATGTTGCTGTTCCTCCTCCTCCTCCATAAGGGTGGCCTAGCGAGGTATGCCCATGGGGAATGGCATACCTTCTCCAGAGTCGTTCTGAGTGTGGAGAAGGAGGTGGGGGTTTTAATAGGGCTGGGGTGAGACTTCAGCACTGTGTGAAGTGGCTCAAGTGCAAATCTCAGTGAGATAAACTGTGGAATAAACGAGTTGAAGAGCAGTCTGTAAAGCCAGAAATCAGCAAACAAAGTTTGGGGACTCTTCAAGTCTCTGAAACTCCTCACTTCTACCTAAAATCAGGTGACTGGGGGAATAGCTGCACATGTTTTTTATGGGTCTAACTTTCAGTGCTGTAGTTGTGTGAAAGCAGGAACTTCCCAGGCAAAGTGCGACCAGATGAGTGGCGCTAATGAGCTCCGCGGGGCTTGGACAGGCGAATCATCAAAGCTGCCAAAAAGGTTGAGGAAACTCACATCTAGCGAGGGTGCCTGGAGGTTTCATCACATGGCCGCCTGCCTCCAACCGCCCCACCCCCACACTCCCACTATTGGTCGCCCGACATGTCCATCCTCACGGTGCACCACCTTCCTAGGCCAATCAGAAAGTGAATAGACTTTTCATTACCCGATTGGATGTTTCTTGATTGTTAGTCAACAGCCTTTTCCCCATGTCCGATATTTCTATAATTATAAACAAATGTGTTCAAAGAAAATGTTAAAAAACAAAATTTTTATTCCCCCTCTGATTTTTCTCCTGGGTTGCCTGTAGCAGTGTACTGGAGATTATCCATTAATTCACGGAGACTCCAGGGCAATCTTGGAGGGTTGGCAATCCTACATCTAGCGCATAAGCACCGTAATGCGCTAAATGCGAGTTTCCTCAATCATCTTTAGCACATTAATGGTGTAAGTAAGGAAATTCAGGGCAAATTTCAATTGAATTTTGAGTCAACGGTGAAAGAAATGAGGGAGTTTAATGGAATTGGTAATCGCAGAAAACCTTAGCCTGAGGAGTTAAGGTTTCTCATAGTGCACAGGGATGTTTAGTTGCTAACTCTATAGAGAGATGATACTGCAGTACCAGAAAATAGAGTCAATGACATGCCCAGCAGGGGCACTGAGGCATCTGTTTCAAAATGTACATTGTTAGTCATTATCATTATGAAGCACATTGTATCTTGTTTGATTTGTAAGGAAAGTGAGAAGTGTCAGGGAATGTCAGAGAGATCAGAATGAGCTTGTTGAGTATCTCCAACAATGGACTGAAGAGAGGGTTGGCTCCAGGGAATAGGTTTCCTGACTTGAGACCAATTGAGGGATCTTCTATTTAGTTCCTGGAGTCAACAACCAGTTTAGTTGCACTAAGAATCAGCTTTGGGTTGCCCAGGTGAGAAGAGCCAGTTCAAGACTGTTTTGTGCTGCGGATTCTTGGGAAGCAGGGTAAGAATGATCGAATTGATTACTGCATTTTCTCTTGGCTAGAGTGGAGTCCAAGAGAAATACTTCAGAGTAGCTTGTAGTGGATGTGTATACAACTTCCTTACAGGGGCAGTGTTGTTTCTTCTTTGAACAATTTTATATTTCATTTTGTTTGTTTTTATTGGAATTACTGTTTTTCATGTCATGTTGCTTTTCATTACCAAGTACTATATAGAGTAAAATGTTACACTCACTTTGCATATCATTCAATGTGATGCTATTTATCATTAACAGTTTAAATTGCCAATTGGTGCAGTGACAGTTACTTGTGAGAGAATTGTGTAGCAAAAGTGCTTTGGGAAAGGTTCACCTGTTTACAGGTTGGAATATGAGCCTGACAGCTGAAGACAAAGCCCAAAGTGACAGCGAACATGAGCAAATATTCTTTGTTGTGCTGTACAGGGACATCATTAATCATACTAATCATTGGCACAGGCACCCTTGAATTTGTAGTCCTTGTGGTTTTTGAAGCATTAAGAGATTTTACATACAAGAAATGTTGCAGTCGATTTTCTTTTCTGGTCTACATCGGGCGGTGGTGGGCAGGGTATCTGCTCCAGTCGGCTTTTTAAAAATTCATTCACGGGATGTGGGCTTCGCTGACGAGGTCAAAATTTATTGCCCATCCCTAATTGCCCTTGAGAAGGTGCTGGTGAACAGTTTTCTTGAACCGCTGCAGTCCGTGTGGTGATGGTACTCCCACAGTGTTGTTAGGGAGCAAGTTCTAGGATTTTGACCCAGCGACGATGAAGGAACGGCAATATATTTCCAAGTCAGGATGGCGAGTGACTTGGAGGGGAACCTGGAGCTGGTGGTGTTCCCATGCATGTGCTGCCCTTGCCTAGGTGGTAGAGGTCGCGGGTTTGGGAGGTGCTGCCGAAGAAGCCTTGGCGAGTTGCTGCAGTGCATTTTGTAGATGGTACACACTGCAGCCACGGTACGCCGGTGGTGGAGGGAGTGAATGTTTAAGGTGGTGGATGGGGTGCCAATCAAGCGGGCTGCTTTGTTCTGGATGGTGTTGAGCTTCTTGAGCGTTGTTACAGCTGCACTCATCCAGGCAAGTGGAGAGTATTCCATCACACTCCTGACTTGTGCCTTGCAGATGGTGGAAAGCTTTGGAGAGCCAGGAGGCCACAGAATACCCAGCCTGTGACCTGCCCTTGTAGCCACAGTATTTATGTGGCTGGTCCAGTTAAGTTTCTGGCCAATTGTGACCCCCAGGATATTGATGGTGAGGGATTCGACGATGGTAATGCCATTGAATTTCAAGGGGCGGTGGTTAGATACCCTCTTGTTGGAGATGGTCATTGCCTGACACTTGTGTGGCGTGAATGTTACTTGCCACTTATCAGCCCAAGCCTGGATGTTGTCCAGGTCTTGCTGCATGCGGGCATAGACTGCTTCATTATCTGAGGAGCTTTGAATGGATCTGAACACTGTGCAATCATCAGTGAACATCCCTACTTCTGACCTCATGATGGAGGGAAGGTCATTGATGAAGCAGCTGAAGATGATTGGGACTAGGACACTGTCCTGAGGAACTCCTGCAGTGATGTCCTGGGGCAGAGATGATTGGCCTCCAACAATCCTTTGTGCTAGGTATGACTCCAGCCAGTGGAGAGTTTGCCCCCGATTCCTATTGACTTCAATTTTACTCAGGCTCCTTCATGCCACACTTGGTTAAATGCTGCCTTGATGTCAAGAACAGTCACTCTCACCTCACCTCTGGAATTCAGCTCTTTTGTCCATGTTTGGACCAAGACTGTAACGAGGTCTGGAGCCGAGTGTTCCTGGCAGAGCCCAAATTGAGCATCGGCGAGCAGGTTATTGGTGCTTGATAGCACTGTTGACAACCCTTCCATCACTTTGCTGATGATTGAGAGTAGGCTAATGTGGCGGTAATTGGCCAGATTGATTTTGTCCTGCTTTTTCTGGACAGGACATACCTGGGCAACTTTCCACATTGTCGGGTAGATGTCAGTGTTGTAGCTGTACTGGAACAGCCTGACTAGAGGCGCGGCTAGTTCTGGAGCACAAGTCTTCAGCACTACAGCCAGGATGTTGTAGGGTCCCATAATTTTGCTGTATCCAGTGCGTTCAGCCATTTCTTTATCATGTGGAGTGCATCGAATTGGCTGAAGACTGGCATATGTGATGGTGAGGACCTCGGGAGGAGGCCGAGATGGATCGTCCACTCGGCACTTCTGGTTCAAGGTGGCTGCGAACGTTTCAGCCTTGTCTTTTGCACTCACGTGCTGGGCTCCGCCATCATTGAGGATGGGGATATTCATGGAGCCACCTCCTCCCGTTAAGTCATTTAATTGTCCACCACCATTTACGACTGGATGTGGCAGGACTGCAGAGCTTTGATCAGATCCGTTGTTTGTGGGATTGCTTAGCTCTGTCTATAGCATGCTGCTTCCATTGTTTAGTATGTATGTAGTCCTGTGTTGCAGCTTCACTAGGTTGGCACCCCTTTTTCAGGTACGCCTGGTGCTGCTCCTGGCACGCTCTTCCACACTCCTCATTGAACCAGGGTTGGTTGTCTGCCTTGATGGTAATGATAGGGTGAGGGATATGCTGGGCCGTGAGGTTACAGATTGTGGTGGAATACAATTCTACTGCTGCTGATGGCCCACAGCGCCTCATGGATGCCCAGTTTTGAGCTGCTAGATCTGTTCTGAATCTATCCCATTTAGCACGGTGGTAGTGCCACACAACACGATGGAGGGTGTGACGAGACTTCGGCTGCATAAGGACTGTGCGGTGGTTACTCCTACCAATGCTGTTGTGGACAGATGCTGCGACAGGTAGATTGTTGAGGAAGAGGTCATGTAGGTTTTTCCCTCGTGTTGGTTCTCTCACCACCTGCCACAAGTCCATTCAGGCAGCTATGTCCTTCAGGAGTCGGCCAGCTCGGTCAGTAGTGGTGCTACCAAGTGACTGTTGGTGCTGGACATTGAAATCCCCCACCCAGAGTCCATTCTGTGACCTTGCTGTCTGTGGGACAGCTCTCCCAATTTTGGCACAAGTTCCCAGATGTTAGCGGGGAGGACTCTGCAGGGTCGACTGGGCTGGGTGTGCCTTTGTCGTGCCTGAATCCAATGCCTAGGTTGATGCCGGGTGGGGTAGTAAGGAGATGAAAATCTGCTCCATTGACAAAGCAAGATTCTTTCTAATGCGGTTGCTCACATTAAACTATGAAGAATTGGTGGCTTTGAAGTATGTAATATCCAGAAGGAAATGATGCATGTAATAACAGTAATAAAAGTAGAAGATTATGAAATCTATTGAATTTTGATCATTGAAAATTTAGATGTGAAGATAGTGGTAATTGCCTTAAAAAGAAATTTACAAGGGCTCTTATATTTGTTGCTTAGAGATATAAATATTGACATTTGTTCAGAATACTTTGAAGTGATAATTGTCTTTATGTAATTAGTGCCCCATGTTTACACTGGGTTTAATGCATATATTGACTTGATCTGCAGACATGTTTAAATTAAAATTTAAAATTGAAAGAGTAGCATCATTAACTATCCTCTACAGAGACTTCTGCTTCTGCCGGGCAGGCTGGCCCAGCTGGCTTTCTAACACCATACTGGCTTATAGTTTAGGGAGGGGCGAGGGAGAAAGGTGCTGACATCCTGAGAGGGGGCAACGCATGCTGCTATCGCTGGGTCACTGTCACTCCCATGGGGCTAGAACATAAGAACATAAGAAATAGGAGCAGGAGTAGGCCAATCGGCCCCTCGAGCCTGCTCTGCCATTCAATAAGGTCATGGCTGATCTGATCCTAACCTCAAATCTACTTCCACTCTCCATCCCACCCGAGGGCTAGGGCGCAGTACCTGTCACTCATCTGCAGGAGAGTGTGGCCACCTCCAGGAATACTGCAGAAGACGAGCGACTCTTTGAAAACCCCTATCGACTTTCTCCACCAATCTCTCCAAAGAAGATGTCTATCTCTCTAAGGCGAAGCACAGGTTTGTGCCCAGAGACTGCATGGCAGTCATTTGAGTTTCCATCAAAGGTGAAAAGCATGCGAACATTGACTCCTATTGCGAGGGTCTGACTGCAGTATTCCTGGAGGTGGCCACACTCTCCAAGGTAGACTGCAGAGTGCTGATGCCATGTGAGATGACATCACTCAGGGTGGAAGTGGACTCCTCCACACTTTCAGTCATGGTGGTGAGATGTTTTGGCAGAATTTCCAATATCTCATACAACTGCTTGTGTGAGGCAAGCAATTTTATTCCCATAGCTGGCACCCTGCGGGGGTTGGGGAGGGTGGTTAAGGGTGGCAGGACCCCCAGCAGATTTTCTTTCCATTCGTTTGATATTGTGTTATCACTGTTCCTGGGGCCATCACGGGGAAGGTGGGAGTAGGCCCTAGGAAGCAGCAGTAACAGCCCTAAGGTCCCTCCAATCTTCAACCTGTGTAGGCCTCAATCTTTGTTGAGGCCTATAAGGCTGCACGTCCATCTGTCTGTAGATGTTTCTGTCCCAGTAACTGCTCGTCTGCTTCTTCTGGTGATGCAGCAGCTGGGATTTTGCAGCCAGGCATTGCCAGGATTCCCTGTTGGTAGCAGGTGTCTTACCGGGCACCAGCCATCCATTTTTAATCACTCCTGACCCAAGAAAATGGGCCGAGGTTGGAGGGGTGGACGAAAGTCGCACCGTACCCCGCAGGAATAGCACTGCTCAAAGGAAAATCCTGACCAAGGTATCTTGTATGAGAAAGTGATAGACCCATTATTCATATTCAGGTGATATTAGCTTTAGAAATAAAATACACAAAGATTAAATGTTTACTCTCCTGTGCAGTAGTTTTTCTGTAGCATAATGATCGCATTGGATTGTGCAGTTTAGTGGAGGACCAGAGCATGCTACATACGTATCACTCCATCAGACATACACAGGTTTTAAAGCAGCTGCACAGTTTGCCTGCCAGATTCAGAGTTACACCCCGGGAAACGACTGAAGTTCTGCAATCACAGTACAGTTCTCAAAATAATAATTAATTGTGCCTAAGAAGTAGAGTTGTGAGAAAAACTGGGGTAACCTGCTCACTTGCGAAATGGAAGCCAGAATGCACTGCTGATCAAGCAATGACCGCTGTGTATTGGAAGTTAATATGTAATTAAAACAGAGATGCAGTGGGTAAAGATAAACAGTGTTATTTTGGTTTGTTTTGGAAGGAGTTCAATGGTTATTACTTGATAGCTACAAAGTGCCTTATCTATCTTTATTGTGCTGACTCTTTCTTCATCATAGGCTCTTTATTGTGCTGAGTGTTGGTTCCACCACAATAATTCAGCACGCAGTAGGCAAAAAAGTTTAATCCACCCAGATGATTGTAGTCTTTTCTCTTTCTGGACATGACCTTAGATTGGGGAGACACTGAAAGCGACTTCAGTCCTGGTTCACACTGCTTGCATGGAAGGAGCCAAAGTCAGCTGTTTTCTATGGCAATGAATTCACCCCAGAAAGCACTGCGATCCACTCTTCTGGCTTGTGCCAACATTGTACACCAATTTGAGGCCCTGAATGTCCAAGAACCTTTAAAGAGCTGTGAATGCAATGAAGAAATATACAGCTCAAGGGCTTGTGGGGTGATTTAAGGCCCCAAACATCTGCAAACTTTTAAAAGTTGCATGAGTCATGTGAATGACCATTCAAAAAGCAGACAGCTTTCACAAAACTAGAGTGGTTGGCAACTGTAGGTTATGTACCCTCAGGCTTGACTCATACGCAGGCTCTTTAGTGTAGCTGAAATTGGTCTCTACTACAACTGGAGATCGGAATCCACATCAAATCCACAAAAATGTGCGATTCTGGTGACACTTTGGGAGAGGCAAACGAGGTGCACATTCTGTTCACTAAGCTGCTGTACCCACTGGTAGGATGGCTCCTCCGAAAGGGCTCAGGATTCTTTGTGATTCTCATGGAAAAAGGGCTGCCAATAATACAGCACTATGGAAGCATTCACAGGGACACTTGGGAAATTTCCCAATTTTTTGTATGGCCAGTCTGCCCTTGACTTTGGGAAATGACACAATTGCCCTTAGACCATGTTCCAAACGACTGCCTAAGGTGATAGTCCAACATATTACAATACCAGCCTTTTGTCCCTCTCAACATAAAGCTGAAATGTAACACAGGTTCCATCATGTGGAAAGTCTCAGTGCTACTAAGATATACCATGCTCCAGGTTCCATCATGTGGAAAGTCTCAATGCTACGATGATATACCATGCTCCATGGTTCCATCATGTGGAAAGTCTCAGTGCTATGATGATATACCATGCTCCATGGTTCCATCATGTGGAAAGTCTCAGTGCTATGATGATATACCATGCTCCAGGTTCCATCATGTGGAAAGTCTCAGTGCTATGATGATATACCATGCTCCAGGTTCCATCATGTGGAAAGTCTCAGTGCTACTAAGATATACCATGCTCCATGGTTCCATCATGTGGAAAGTCTCAGTGCTACTAAGATATACCATGCTCCATGGTTCCATCATGTGGAAAGTCTCAGTGCTACTAAGATATACCATGCTCCATGGTTCCATCAGGTGGAAAGTCTCAGTGCTACTAAGATATACCATGCTCCAGGTTCCATCATGTGGAAAGTCTCAGTGCTACTAAGATATACCATGCTCCAGGTTCCATCATGTGGAAAGTCTCAGTGCTACTAAGATATACCATGCTCCATGGTTCCATCAGGTGGAAAGTCTCAGTGCTACTATGATATACCATGCTCCAGGTTCCATCATGTGGAAAGTCTCAGTGCTACTAAGATATACCATGCTCCAGGTTCCATCATGTGGAAAGTCTCAGTGCTACTAAGATATACCATGCTCCAGGTTCCATCATGTGGAAAGTCTCAGTGCTACTAAGATATACCATGCTCCAGGTTCCATCATGTGGAAAGTCTCAGTGCTACTAAGATATACCATGCTCCAGGTTCCATCATGTGGAAAGTCTCAGTGCTACTAAGATATACCATGCTCCAGGTTCCATCATGTGGAAAGTCTCAGTGCTACTATGATATACCATGCTCCAGGTTCCATCATGTGGAAAGTCTCAGTGCTACTAAGATATACCATGCTCCAGGTTCCATCATGTGGAAAGTCTCAGTGCTACTATGATATACCATGCTCCAGGTTCCATCAGGTGGAAAGTCTCAGTGCTACGATGATATACCATGCTCCATGGTTCCATCAGGTGGAAAGTCTCAGTGCTACTAAGATATACCATGCTCCATGGTTCCATCATGTGGAAAGTCTCAGTGCTACTATGATATACCATGCTCCAGGTTCCATCATGTGGAAAGTCTCAGTGCTACTATGATATACCATGCTCCATGGTTCCATCATGTGGAAAGTCTCAGTGCTATGATGATATACCATGCTCCATGGTTCCATCATGTGGAAAGTCTCAGTGCTACTATGATATACCATGCTCCATGGATCCTTCATGTGGAAAGTCTCAGTGCTACTATGATATACCATGCTCCAGGTTCCATCATGTGGAAAGTCTCAGTGCTACTATGATATACCATGCTCCATGGATCCTTCATGTGGAAAGTCTCAGTGCTACTATGATATACCATGCTCCAGGTTCCATCATGTGGAAAGTCTCAGTGCTATGATGATATACCATGCTCCATGGTTCCATCATGTGGAAAGTCTCAGTGCTACTATGATATACCATGCTCCAGGTTCCATCATGTGGAAAGTCTCAGTGCTACTATGATATACCATGCTCCAGGTTCCATCATGTGGAAAGTCTCAGTGCTACTAAGATATACCATGCTCCAGGTTCCATCATGTGGAAAGTCTCAGTGCTACTAAGATATACCATGCTCCAGGTTCCATCATGTGGAAAGTCTCAGTGCTACTATGATATACCATGCTCCAGGTTCCATCATGTGGAAAGTCTCAGTGCTACTATGATATACCATGCTCCATGTTCCATCATGTGGAAAGTCTCAGTGCTACTATGATATACCATGCTCCATGTTCCATCATGTGGAAAGTCTCAGTGCTACGATGATATACCATGCTCCAGGTTCCATCATGTGGAAAGTCTCAGTGCTACTAAGATATACCATGCTCCATGGTTCCATCATGTGGAAAGTCTCAGTGCTACTAAGATATACCATGCTCCAGGTTCCATCAGGTGGAAAGTCTCAATGCTACGATGATATACCATGCTCCATGGTTCCATCATGTGGAAAGTCTCAGTGCTACTATGATATACCATGCTCCATGTTCCATCATGTGGAAAGTCTCAGTGCTACGATGATGTACCATGCTCCAGGTTCCATCATGTGGAAAGTCTCAGTGCTACTAAGATATACCATGCTCCATGGTTCCATCATGTGGAAAGTCTCAGTGCTACTAAGATATACCATGCTCCATGGTTCCATCATGTGGAAAGTCTCAATGCTACGATGATATACCATGCTCCATGGTTCCATCATGTGGAAAGTCTCAGTGCTACGATGATATACCATGCTCCATGGTTCCATCAGGTGGAAAGTCTCAATGCTACGATGATATACCATGCTCCATGGTTCCATCATGTGGAAAGTCTCAGTGCTACGATGATATACCATGCTCCATGGATCCATCAGGTGGAAAGTCTCAGTGCTACGATGATATACCATGCTCCAGGGTACACACCCATGCAATGCACGAAAAGTAAAAGCTTGGACACCCCCGGTATATGACATTATTCACCTTGACATAGCAATGGATAGGAATAAGATATTCCTAAACCTCCCGTTCCTCTTGCTCTTCCTTTGAAAGCATGATGGCCGCCCCCTAAAGCACAAATGTCAATGTTGTTCTGATGTTGCTGGGTTTGGAGAATTCCTTCTCTCCTTAATGCCTGCTCTGAGCTGGATTTAAAGGTAACCAGTCCACAGGCTTTTCAAGCATACAGGGTGGCCTGCCTAATTGGAGCAAAGCATTAGTTAATAAGTTTCATTAATACTTTTCCAATAATTTCAGTACCTATTATCAATGACTTTTCAAGCTTTGGAAGCTTGTAACCTCTATTCGCAAAAGATGAACATGTGAGTCATGCAGCACAACATGTTCCAGTTTTGGTCTATTGTAGAAACATTTTCTGACATATAGAACTTTGCCCCAGAGACTCTTAAAGGGATAGGCATTTTTGTGATTTCCTTGCCTGAACAGGCTACTTTACCTACAGTGTGTAGAGCACAGTGAATGAAGTGAGTATATTTTAATTTTTCCCAGATTAAGTTATCAATGGTAGATATCCAAGAGTATTTTTTAAGGAACAAGTAACTTCAAATCAAAATAACTTTTTGTGGCTATATTACAGATCTCTCCTCAATCTACACTTTAAGGTTAGTGGTTTTAAACATACTGTCACTAATTTTGTCATTGCAGTCCTTCCCTGACATCTCATAACAATACTAGGATGCAATTCACTACCCAATGACTCTGGTGACAGATGCACCCCAGGTTTTATTTTGATACGCTACAGCTGAGAAGATTTTTTAAGACTATTCATTCTGGGGGTGTCTAAGCTTTTCCTCTTCATGCATTGCATGGGTGCATATCACAGAGCTTTAGGGCTCATACATGAAGTTTAAATTCATGTTCCCATTAATTTACATAAGTCTCAAGCTTGGTGTTCTGATTTAAGATTTATCCCCCGATGAGGCAACGATGTTGCTAGCAATCACTATGAGCTTCCTGGGCTTTGAGGGTTGGATTTCCAGAGCTGGGGGTTGCATGTAGTTTACAGGCTGCAGTTTACAGGCACCCTTATCTTGTACTAACCTGATTGCTACCAGTCAACACAACCTAGTTATACGGACTTATTCACTGCAATTTAAGGATATAGTACATCAGCAGCCATAGCTAAGTATGCCTTTTTCCTTTTGTCACAACCAGCAACTAGTTGAGAATGGTACAGCATTCCACACTGTCACAAAGTTAATGCACTGTAGGTCGTAAACATACTCTTGTCCTATTCCTAATCAGAGATACAGATAATAGAAGGGACACAAATAAAGATGGAAATATAAACAGATTCATTGCTTTGTTTGCATGAAGTACCACATGTGTCTCACAATCTCTTCCGGTTCATCTTCTGTCCCTGTGGGAAAGTGGCTGTGGCGGGGCCCTTTTGCACCCATCCTGATATCAGTACACTGGTGGAAGGTGGCTTCAGCAGTCATGGACCTTCAAGTTGTTAATAAGGAATAGTGGAGGGATCAGCAGCATTCACTCATGGTTTAGTATAAAGGTGTGGAATGTCTCATGTAGCATCATGTGAGGCACTGGAAAAAATGTGTGCAGGTCTGCATGACACCAGGGACAGGCTGCTGGCATGAATCCCAGTGTCCCGCCTCTGTGGTTCCCCATTTGGGCTACTGGGCACCTTCTACCAGACTTGGATGGCGATTTTCGCCCACAGATTTTCTTTGCATATAACTTGGTACTGTGTGTTAAAGCTGAATAAGAGGAAACTTCAGTAAATTCAACTTGTTTGTAAACTGTTTGCACTTGATGATAAATAGATCTGTCAGATTTCTGACATGTTGAATTCACCCTTTGCATAGCGGAATTGCCTGGTCAAAAGTAATGAGCAAGCCACCACTCCTAAGCCTCGAACAATGCCCCAATATCCAGTCGCGACATGGTGTGTGAGAGCATTCAGGGGTGACTCTCCTCATATTATTTTCCTTCCCAGTGAAAGCTCCATCTCTGTTCTCTATCTCCTCGGGGGGTGGGGGTGGGGGGGGGGTGCATTTGTGAAATTGGAAGCTTATTATTTGGGGAATTTCACACAGAGGCCTACAGTGCAGTAACTCTGTGACAAAATGCGTGGTGCTGCACCATGTTGTGTCACTGCATTGCCTATTAGATTAAAAAAATATATAAAAATGATTAATGTCCCAATGTAAACTAAGAAGACAGGATAATATGTTTGGGTTCCCTGTGTATTATTTATTAATGGTGTATATTATATTATAAATGAGTGTGCAAATCCAAATCCAAATTTAGAGGTTATTTAAATGTGGGTGGTTCTCTGAAGTCAACCCAAAACCAGCAGTTCTCAGGCTCGGGCTGAGACAAATGCAATTTTTTTTTAATGACCAATTGGAAACTTGAAGCTGAGCCCAGTTTTCATGCTGACCCAGGGAATAGCAGTTGGCCCAGAACTGATGGGAAACTGCTCATCCCTGTAACACAATGGTCCAGAATTTACTGGAGACTTGTACCATTGGAATGCCACATCTACCGCGTTGGGTTTGTTTTACAGGTCCAGGAAATTATGGTGTAATGAGTTTCATGTTGCGCCAATACCTTCGCCAAAACTGTGCAAGATTGATTATCATAGCTCCACCCGCTCCCTCATCAGCGGCCATCGCAAATTTCTGGATTTACACCAGATTTCTCGCAGCAGCCAGTTAGACTCAAAAATAATAGCACCGATGAATGTATTTAGATTCATCAGTTCAAAATAATTAAAGTAAAATAAAATCTGTGCTGTTTCTATATATTTTTAATTCTTAGCTAAAACCCATTAAAGCATTTCTTCTTCGTCATTGTGTACTAGGTTTAGTGCATATTGTGTATATGATGAATGTGAGAAGGGGGGAAACTCGTTTAGGCCCATGTTCGGGCCTGAAATGGTTGGTGGCTCGTAGCTTGTTCGAAATTGGGCCTTGGGCCTCATTTGAATAATTCTGGCGAACTGCATGTGTCTTTCAGAAATCCTGAGGCAGCGCGCTGATTTCCTCGGGACCAATTTGGGCCGGCTGCTACGCTGGCAGCGAATCATACTCCATTTAGTTTCTGACCATATTCGAATTGAAGGGGTCCTTCAGCAATTTCAGCATATGACTTAGGCCATGCCAATATTTATCTGCTTAATAGTTCATTGATGTAAATGGGCTAAGCAATTGGCTGCGCTGCTTCTGTGGTCCCTGATTCGCCATTATACATATTGCAGCCTATTCAAATTACTTTCCCAGGAAATTTGGGAGTATGTTTGGAACGGGAAGTCCGAGGCACGAAACGGCATAATTTACGTCTTAAGTGCGATCGTGCCTTTGGAGGAACTTCTGAAGACTTGGATTTTTAAAAATCTGCTGGATGACAACAGAAGCTGTCGAGTGGCTTCTAATTGAACGTGTCTCTTCCTAAAATTTGGATGTTGACAATATTGATTCAGAGGAGTGAAATGAGCTGTTAATGTAGCAAACACTAATTATAAGCTGTATTCTTCAACAGCAGTGCTAATCCTTTTTATGGAAAATATTGATGTTAAGTGCAAACCAGGTATTGGAACATGAAAATGGAAGTGGAACTATTGCCTCTTCATTGTAAGCATAGTGGGCAGATTAGCCCAAAGGGATTTGTCACATGCATACCTCTTGGTCAGAAAATATCCAGATCAATTACCAGACAAATTAGAGACTTAGGGGGAGGAATTGAGTCGCGCCCCCTTTGGGGCACTAACTTCGCCGGGGTGCTACTTTTAGCGCCCCGGAAAAATTAGTGCCCCCGCGGCCGAAATGGTTGGTGGCTCGTAGCTTGTTCGAAATTGGGCCTTGGGCCTCATTTTCCCAAGAGGGAAGCGGGGCGCTACTGGAAGCTGCGGCACGTCGCGCCGCGGTATTGCAGGCCTTCCTCCCCTTCTTAAAGGGGATGGGCCTTGCGCAGCGCGACCCGGGACCCAGCTGGGCCACTGGGGACCGGAGTGCCGGCAAAAGAGCCCGGCACTCAAGAGAAGTGCCGGGCTCATGGAGTGCAGCCGGCACTCCGCGGGGGAGCGGGTCAGGGGGACGGGAGCGGAGGCAGGTGCTGGCAGGCAGCCAGCAACAAAAATGGCCGCCCGGCACCTCACCTTTAAATAGCACCGCCCCGGCCGCAGGTAAGCCACCCTGACCCCGTCGGACATAGCGTCCGGCGGTAAGTCAGGAGGCGCTACCGAAGATCGTGGCCGGGGCGCGAGCAGGTTGCTGAATTTCGTGGGAGGCTTTGCCAGCACCGCGCCCGCGTACTAGTTACTTTGCAGAAAGGAGACGCAAAGCAACCAAATTTTTTCCTGCTTGGGTTTTACCTCCAAATTTGTTTCACAAATTATTTTGTGAAGTTTTATTTAAAGTTTAACATTATTTTATATTTATAAATATGTGTTGAATATCTGTCTTATTCATGTGTTTGGTGCTGTGTGAAAAATCTTCCTCTGCCTTCAGCGTTTTTATGCCTTTTGATGGATCTCAGAAAATACTTTGGCACAAGCTCATCTGAATATTCACCCATCTGGAAATTGGTAAGGCAGAAAGTGCACTGGCATTGGAACTCAGCAGAATGTTGAAGAAGACTTGGAACAGTGAGTCAAAATAAGTGGGAAGAATTTTCTCAGAGCACAGACGTTAAGGATAGGAGAAGAAACGATTCAGACTCCATTCTCTTAACATGTACCTGTATGTATATCTTGCTTGTGCTGCTTCACTGGTTCTTTTTGAATTGCCTACAGAAAGGATGTACAAAAGGAGTGGGAAAAATATTAGTGATCATTTCTTCCAATTGTGACACACTGAAAAATAATCCTTATAATTTGTCTGGGGCTCCTATCCCAAATTGGTCTGTTTAGTTAAAAATGCACTTTAGAAGTGGGCCCATCATAGTGTACCTACTTACATTATTGAGTAATAGCTTGTGGGTTTTGCTGTCATATGATTGAGGTAAGTTCCTGATCTCAGCCTGAGTCAGCTGGGGTACCATTGACAGGAACAAAGTGCTTCTGCCAAGAGGGGAAAACAATGGAAGATGCACCACTTGCACGGACATTGTCATGGCATTGATAGAGGCCTGGGAACAGTTTAGCAACCTGCTATCTTACTCAGAAATAGATTGTCTCATGAAAGCCTTCAGAACCAGGAGTAAATTAATCTTCTGAGTCACAAAGCTATGTGGAGTTTCAGAATGGAGCCAGAGAAAAATGAGAAAAGTGGTTAAGGTCTCACTTTATTTCAAAACAGGAAATTAAGGCCTAGAAATTTGGTGGCGGCCCAAACGGGGCGCCAAGCTCACCTGGGTGCCGGAATTACCGCTGCGATCGGAGCCGTTGCGCCCGCCGGAAATTCAGTTTGAGCGCCCCAAGAGGGCTGCGGGGCGCTGCTCGAGGCGCCCCGCGTCCCTCTTGGGGCGCTCAAACTGAATATCGCAGTGCAACGTGCCGCAGCACCACACGCTGCGGCATGGCGCGCTGCGGTACTGCAGGCCTTCCTCCCCTTCTTAAGGGGGAGGGGCCTGCACCAGCGCGATGACCGATCATGAGTGCCGGCAAAAGAGCCCGGCACCGAGGAGAAGTGCCGGGCTCTCGGGACACAGCTGGCACTGCCCGGGGGGGGATCAGGAGGCCGGGGATGGAGGTGCTGGCAGGCGGCCACCGAAAAAAATGGCAGCCCCGCACCTCCACCTTAATTTGCGCCACTACCGCCACAGGTAGGCCCCGTGAACCGGGTGTGATTTGCGACCGGCGTTACAGAGGCGGGTGCGACCAAATATCGTGATCGGGGCGGTAGCGGGGCGCTGCGCACACCGATGACGTCATCGGTGGTGGCGCAGCGCTACAGGCTAACACCGCCATTAGCGCCCCGCTAAATATCGCGGGAGGCGTGGCCAGTGGCGCTAAAGCCACTGAGTGCCCTCTTTAGGCACTAACTGGTGGCGCAGCCCACCGAATTTCTAGGCCTAAATGTTTAAGAACAAATATTTTTAGTTTGATTGCTTTGAAATAAAATTAGATCTTGACCTATTTTCTTTCTTGTCTGTGGCGAAGGGCTGGGGGAGAAGAGTTCTGTGTGGATATTTGTATTAAAACTTTGCTGTTGTCGATGGGAGAGTATGACAGGGCTCACAAAGCAGTGTTCTATCCTGCTATCAGTATTGGTAGCTAGCTTCTGGGTTTTGTGAGGTTAAAAAGATTTTTTTTGTTCTATTTTCTACCTGGCTCTCTTTCTGAATTTCCCACTCTGCTCTGGGAAGGATTCTGCCCTTCAATTCTGCACCTCCATACATAAGAACATAAGAAATAGGAGCAGGAGTAGGCCATTTGGCCCTTCGAGCCTGCTCCGCTGTTGAATAAAATCATAGCTGATCGTCTACCTCATCTCCACTTTCCTGCACTATCCCCATACCCCTTGATTCCCTTAATATTCAAAAATCTATTGTTCTCTGTCTTGAATGTACTCAACGACTGAGCCTCCACAGCCCTCTGGGGTAGAGAATTCCAAAGATTCACCACCCTCTGAGTGAAGAAATTTCTCCTCATCTCAGTCCTAAATGGCCGACCCGTTATTCTGAGACTGTGACCCCTGGTTCGAGACTCTCCAGCCAGGGGAAACATCCACCCTGCATCTACCCTGTCAAACCCTGTAAGAAAAATATGTAAGAATTTTGTATGTTTCAATGAGATCGCCTCTCATTCTTCTAAACTCTAGATAATATAGGCCTAGTCTACTCAATCACTCCTCATAGGATAATCCGGCCTGGTGAACCTTCGTTGCACTCCCTCTACTCTATGGTAAGTATATCCTTCCTTAGGTAAGCAATGTGTCTGAGCTCATGAACTCAGTGGCATAGGGATCTATTTCCGCCTTACACCCATTGCTGCAGTACAATGCTTTCGTACTCAAAAATGCTACATGCTTTCTAGCATCTGTGTTAGTCGGGGTTCCAAAATAGACAAACTATTATTGTTGTTTCGATGGCTGCAATGGGTGTAGACTCATAACGTTAAAGTCACTAATCCCATGCTTTTATTGGGGAACTGTGCTCAAAGGGATTGTATGTCGGACAATGGACTATGATGTTATACTCTTATCTCTAACCTGTGCCCTCTTTAAGCATGGCTCTCCACTAGGAGTGCAGGATAGGTGATTTCACCCTGTAGAGAACTGAGTATGGGCTAAGAAATGTCAGTGTAAAAGCTGTGTGCCTTTGCTACCTTTGATGTTGGTTGTTATAAAGTATAAATGAATAGCTTGTATGTAATGTGCAGGATAAGGTTACTGTGCATTTTCTGGGAAGGCCCTGATTAATCATAGCACAGCCCACCTGTGTTCTTATCCATCTCACCTTGGCATACGTTGCAGCCACTTAATGTTTGAAGGTGCTGGTAGTCGGGCTATTGCTATATGGTGGCACTTACTATGTGATGGGGAAACCTGTTAGTTACAGTGTCAACCATGGAGGTAGCAGATCTGAAATTAAACTATCAAATGCTAACTGCTCTCAAGGCAACTGCTTTAAAAGCTTGGCAACATTTTGCTTTTGTGTGATAATTCCTATGCCAAAAATAAGATACTAAAACATGATCCCATGGGAAGAGTCGATCTAGATTTTATTAACTATCCTGCTGTGTTGACTGAAGTTTGCCCCCTTACCGGATGGATGGTTTTATTGCTTTTGCACAATGTGGCTTTGGCCTGGCAGGAGGTTTGTGGCACTGGAAAAACGAGCACTGCTTTTAGTAAGTAAAGATTTGGCTTCGTGCTGAGAGCAGCTTACCTGTTTTTGACTATCGTGCTGCTCCATTTTTCTGCATATCAATGAGCTGAATTAGGGCAGGCAAGGCCAGCTGCCAGGGATAATTTGACAGCTGACAGGAGATGGAATGTCAACCATTCCTCCCTTGGATTAGGAACCTGGCTTCTGCTGGGTGCCCCATTTAGTGATCCAGCTGACAAAACAGTTGTTTGGCTGATGGGTTTGAGTAGGTGATAACTTTCTCTCTCTCAAGCTGTGAAATGAGCTGATATGATGCATTTGTATAAACAATAATTGCTAGGAAGGATGGAGTTCGGAGTCAGCAACAAATCAGGATGTTCAGTTGACACAGTAAATAATAGTTTATACATTTATCTGAATTTTAAAATAATATTACTATCATATTCATCTATATTTTTCTTCACTGCTCTCCTGAATGCAATGACTTTTAAAAAAATTCATTCTCGGGATGTTGGCATCGCTGGCAAGATCAGCATTTATTCCCCATCCCTAGTTGCCCCGAGAAGGTGGTGGTGGGCTGCCTTCTTGAACCACTAGTAGTGTTTTGATACAACGGAGTGACTTGCTAGGCCACTTCTGAGGACGTTGCTGTGGGACTGGAGTCACATATAGGCCAGACCGGGTAAGGACGGCCGGTTACCTTCCTAAAGGACATTAGTGAACCAGTTGGGCTTTTACGGCAATCCAACAGCTTCATGAACACTTTTACTGATACCAGCGTCTTATTTCCAGATTTTTAAAACTGATTTCAAGTTGTCAAACTGCCAAAGTGTGATTTGAATTCCCTTTATGTGTAGTTTTTATAGCCTCTGGTTTAATGGCCCAATAACATAATCACTACATTGCCGTACCCATGAAAATTGTTGCTGGATTTAGTTTCATGGGAACCAGCAGCCCTACAATATCTCAGCCATAAGCCATTCTTCAAAAGTAAGCCAAAATGATGGTTGCCAACAGGCAATTTCACTGTTAGTTAGATAAATCACAAGTGAACCTGGATCTTTTCTAATCTGCACTGTTCACCAGGGGTCAGCGGATAGGAATCAGAAGTAGTAACTCTGGCTATTTTATCTCCTCCCTTTTCTGGGAAACTCCATTCAACTTTTGTGTCTCCATTGCCACCGCAGCTGAGGTCAGCCACCTGGGTACAGATGAGTGACTGAACTCGGAATCTTCCCAGTTAATAGGGCTCAGTACCACACCATGTGCATTTACTCATTCAGCCACCTTGGGAGCCATACCTGGACACTTACAGATATTTCTCAAATGCCCCTGATTCAGTGCTTTAAAATTGTTAGCCAGAGGTAAGCTGGGAGCAGACATGCAGGCTGGAATTTTCTGTACCTGGGCGGGTTGGGTACGGGCAGTCGGCGTGGCGGGTCGCGACCCCGTTCCTCATTTCATTCCGCTCCTGAGATCGACTTTCCCTTAATGGCGCCTATTAAAGCAGCCCTGTGCGTTACCCGGCCCTATTAAATGGGGCAGGTCTGATGACGTCATCGATGACGCGTTTTCAGCCAGGATATTTAAAGGAGCCATGGCCACATTGCATTTGAACGTTCATGCAGGATTGTGCAGGCACTGTACTGGAGCTTTTGAGCATTGCTAAGCTTTGCAAACATGACTGCACAGAGGCAGAGGGCTGCACCCAGGTTCTCAGATCACTCCCTCCATGTGCTTGTGGAGGGAGTGAGAGCACGCAGGGAGGTCCTCTTCCCTTCTGATGGACGGCAGAGACCTCCCCAGGACACCAAACGAGCCTGGCTCGGCATAACAGAGGAGGTGAACAGCAGAGATGTTGTGAGGAGGACCTGGGTGCAGTGCCGGAAACACTTCAATGACCTCATTAGATCAGGAAAGGTGAGTGCAAAGCCACACTCAACTTCATCCTGCTGTGCCTCTTATCACATCCCCCATCACTCTGCTTTCCTGTACATCATTAGTCACACAAACATACCTTGCACGTCCACCCAACCCCCTCTCTCTATCTACATTATCACATCCTCATCTGACTAACCACCCCTCACACTCACCCTCATCCTAGTGTAATCATACCAACTAACAACGCACAAGGAGGCCATTTGGCATTGCCACCCCACTCCATTATAGTCATCCTCTAAAGATATTACTCACCCATTCCTTACACTCATTCCATCACTCTCACTCAAACTTCTCTTCTTTCCCTCCTTGCAAGAGAAGAGAGCCTACAATAAGAGGGAGAGGGATGGAACTGGAGGTTGCCCTCCATCATTGGCCACCTTAACTGCAGCAGAGGAGGTCGCCTTGGAAGTCTCAGGAGTTGCAGAGCAGGAGTTGGGACATGGAGAGAGGGGAACATCTCAGCAAGCTGGTGACAGAATTACATCTCATACAGCCACATGGCATACAGCAATCACTCATATGGGGACTGATGTCAGCAGCCAGTGAATATTGTTCATGTCCATAATGGTATCGTTACCCATTCTTGATATGACATTTCTAACTCATCTCTTTATTGACCCACAGGTCCATCAAGAGAACCCCCTACTGTCCAGGAGGAAGAGGTAGACAATTCCTCAGAGGAGCCTCCAGCCTCTGAGGGCGCACCATCACCAGACATAAGCACACCCAGCACCAGCACAGATACGCACACCTTGGTGGGTCCCACGTGAGATAGAGTAGTGTTGACACCTGGTGTGTCACAAGTCACAAGTGAGCAAGAGGAGATGGTGGAGACGCTGAGCTTCAGGGGCCATCCAGAAAGAGGGTGGTCCTGGAGGTGCAGCAAGAAGTGCAGGAGGCTTTGACAGGTTTTGCGACCACGATGTCTGCAAATATGCAGAGAATGGAGGAGTCCATCTTCAACATGAGCACCACCGTGTCGCAGGCAATGGCGACTGTAGGCTTTTCCATGGAAAGGATGGCTACCTGCCTGGAGCAGCTAATGTTTCACTTACATGAGCACATGGTCTCTATAAGAATAGATGGCTATATATGGAGAATAGATGTCAAAGTCTCATAGACCTCCTGTCTAGGAGGGATGTCAGTGTAGACGTGGGTCCTCATGGCCCCACTGCTGTGCAGCAAGGTGCTCTCCAGCTCCTTGCTAGCAGGGAAGTGCGGGTGGCCCATGAGAGCGATGACCGTGAGAGGGGACATGGAAGTGGGAGCTCCTCACAAAGTGCTCCCACTTCTCCCCCATTTGCCCACCCTCAGTCAGAGCTCCACATGCCTCCTGGGATCGCAATGGCCGAGTTTGCCCCTGCACAGTCGCAGGAGGAGCAGACTTTGGTGGGGCCATCACAGGCTCCAAGACCCAGAGGACGTCTGCCAAAAGTGTCTGTGCAGTCGCAGCAGGGAAGTGAGTAGGCTGCCTCTACCTCTGTTGAAGCCATAAGGATAGTGTAAAGTCTGTGGGTTGTATAGCGAAGTAATACACAGACTACAAGAGTAACTTAAACAGGACTTTACTATTCGAAGGTCAGGGCGAATCTGCCCAATAAATTCTGCCACAGCACTTATATACCGGTGCGGTCACCGTCGGTATTACAGTATACAGCAGCCAGGATAAAGTAGTGCCACACCTAAAATAGTTCTCTTAAAGGTGGACGGTTACATACAATAGTTCTCTTAAAGGTAGAACAGTTACATACACTACAATCCTCCCTTTTTAGCTTACAACATACTTATTCCCCATTAAACATAACCTCCTAACATATATCCAACTTTATGTTAAAACAGTTCACAGATGTAATCTCTGCGGAAACAGTTCACAGATTCAGTCTCTGCGGGAAACAGTTCATAGATTTAGTCTCTGCGGGAAACAGTTCACAGATTCAATCTCGGTGGATGTGCCTTCCGTGCTTCTTGACTCGGTCCTGACAACGCCTCAGTGGTGCAGCAGTTCCCCGTGGTGTAGTCGGTTCACGTTGCTGGAGTGACTCATCCAATAGTCCTTCACTGGACTTAACAGCTTGAACTTCCGTCCTTCTGAACCAGCATTGTTGGCTTGTAAAACTTGAGTACCTTGGGAAGTTTCTACTTCCAAACTGATTTGGCTCCGTTCGCAGGGACCCCGTGCGTGATCTAATAGTGATGATGATGGTCCAGATGATCATCATCTTCTGCTTCGTCTTTTCCTTTTCTGTGGTTCAGATGGTTATCATCTTCTGCTTCGTCTTTTCCTTTTCTGCTTCTTGGAGACTCTCGGGGCTCCATTGTCAGCTGCCAGCTGCCTGCACAGTTCCTCCCGTAGTAGCGCCACCATCTCCCGATGTTCCTTAGACTTTTTGTGATTCATCAAGGTTTCTGCACTTTGGGAGTTTTCATCACAAGCTGGGCAGAACAGGTCCTCGTAATATTTGGTGTCGCTCAACAGGTCATGGTAATATTCGGTGTCGTCCTGAGCTAAGCCAGCGGGAGGGTCTTCTATTTCCTCCTTGCCCAGCTGAACGTTAGCCGACTTTTGTTCTAAATCCCGACATCTGTCCTGAAGAGACTTCATCATGCGTTCAGCTTCATCCCGCTTTTTCTGGGCTTCCTGCAAGTCTTTTACTAATGACCTCATTTGTGATTTCAATACTTCAACTTCATTCGGAGATTGATTGATCGGACCATTCAATCCCTCTACTGAAGTAGCTGTTTCAGCATTCTGTTGTTCTGCATTGACGTGAGGCAGCGTACTTTCGGCATCCAAGAGCGGCTCTGCTGCAGTCTTCTCAGTCTGTGTTGCCACCTCAGCTATTTCAATAACCTTTGAGAGTTCCGAACCCCTTTTCTTTGAAGATTGAGGCTCGTGTTCAAGTTTTTCCCATTTCAGGGTCTTGTCCCTCAGCATATGAAGAAGTTGGCTGACTGTTAACTCTTCTGCCATCATCCGTTTCCCATTAGCTGCAGGGCTGTTTATAAACTTGCCCTGGGGCTCCTTTGCTGTTTCTACTTTGCCATCATCCGCAGCCTCCACCATTCGAATTTCCACAAATGAATCGTCCGGTGATGCTGCACCCAACTTCAGTAGGAGCTCGGAAGTCATGTCGACCAAATCAGCCTTTTCTGCCTGCAACCTGCTAACAAGCGCCTTCAGTTGCTGCACATCTTGTTCCACCAGATTAGAGCACGCACCTTCAGAAACCGAATCAGCTTTGATTCGGTTGGGATCCTCTCGCAGACGGTTTGTGTGCTCCTGCTCCCTTTTCTCCCTCAGCTGCTTCTGTTGTCTTTCCAGATTCTCCCATTCGGTGTCATAGAACTTTTTCATTGCTTTCATCTCTTGTTCGAGACGGCAACTCAATTGCTCTAATTGCTGTCGTAATTTGAAATAAGTTTGAGTTCGAGCTCGGTGTTCCTCAGTAATGTATATGTCTGTAAACTGAACAGACTCAGAATTCTCTGTCAAACTATGTTGTTGTTGTTCAGTGGAGTTCTGTTCTGAAACTTTGTTCTCCTCTGGAGCATAAGCCTTTATGCACGCCTTCGTTTTTCCAACCTTAGTCAGCAAGTCCATTTTAGCCTTGTCTTTCATACTTGGGCTGGACTTATCGTCATCCGTTTCAGAGTCTGAGCTGATTGTCTGCACCGAGTCCTCACTCGTTATTGCTTTTAGGTAGTGCCATTCCATGTCTATTTTCTTGATCCACTCCCGTCCTAGAAGTGGTGGTCCTCCCTCAGGTAGTACATATAAGTCCATTCCTGGGTGTTCTTTGCCCCTGTCTCTCACCTTGACTCTTATCTTTCCCATGGGGTATACTTTATGCCCCATGTATGTCTGCAATACGAACTTGGTATCTCTCAAGGGTATATGTGAGAATAGCCGGTTGTAATCCCTTCGATTTATGACTGATAGGGCTGATCCAGTGTCCAACTCCATTTTTACTTGGACTCCGGCTATTTTTAGCATGACCCAGATAGTTTGTAGGTCAGCTTCCTTACTCACATTGTGAATTCTCAGACTACCCAGTTCCTGGCCGTTTGGGTCTGAATCCGAATTCGGTTCATCTGAACTCTTCTCAGCCACCTTGTGTACTTTGTTGTACTTTTCCTGTGATGGTTTTCTTTGGTTGTTGGTCTTCTTCCCTGACCGGCATACTTTAGCTATGTGACCCAGTTTGCCACATTTTCTACATTCCTGGTTTTTAAACCAGCATTGGTTCTGATCGTGTGTTGTCTTCCCACAACGATAACATTTAGTTGTACCCGGAGTAATTTGATCCACACTGAGTACCGCTGCCTTTAGCTGCATTTCCGCAGTTCCTTTCGCTGCGGCTTCGTGTGATGCTGCAATAAGAACAGCCCTCTCAAGTGTAAGGTCGTTCTCTTCGAGCAGTCGCTTTTGCGTTCCTTCCTTCGACAACCCGCACACGAACTTGTCTCGCAATGCCTCTGTCAGATTTCCTCCAAACTGGCAGTATTTCGCTAATCTACGCAGTTCGACCAAGTATTCCGCGTTGCTTTCCTCTTTCCGTTGCGTTCTCGCATAAAATTTGAATCGTTCCGCCAACATCAGCGGTGTGGGGTTCAAGTGATCCTTCAGAACAGCAACAATATTATCGAAAGTCTGATCCGCCGGTTTAGCTGGTGATAGAAGATGCTTCAATAACCCGTATGTCTTCGCGCCCATCGAGTTTAGCAAGGTTATAGCTTTATCATCATCTTCTGTTTTATTGGCCTCACAATATATCTCGATACGTTCTACGTACGTGGCCCAATCTTCCACCTCGGCATCGAAGTTGTTGATGTTACCATGCTTAGGCATCTTCACTATCTCTCACTATCTTTCTGCGAAACAACAGGATTTCTCTTTAACTTTTTAACCTTTTCTTTTTCTTTCCAAAAATGGCGGTTTCCCGCGCTTGTCTTCTTCCCCGCCTACTGGCAAAATGGTGGTTTCCCGCGCTTGTCTTCTTCCCCCCTACTGGCAAAATGGCGGTTTCCCGCTCCTGACTTCTTCCGCTGGTGGGCGGGGTAAGCTTTGCCCTCAGGCGACGACCGCTGGTTTACGGGGTTTGTAGCCTGTGCGCCGGCTTCAGTTTATTCTGAAGCGCGCGCTAGAAAAGCCGATCGCGTTCCTTGTTCCCCCCCCTTCTTTTCGGCAGGGGCAACCGGCGCTGGGGACAACCAGTTGGCGTCGGACAGATCCAGCTCCTGGTCCTTCATGGCAGCTGCTGCAAGCCGCTGGCCGGAACCTCGCTCGGTCTCTCTCTCGGGCTCTGTCTCTCTCGCTCGCTCTCTCTCGGGCTCTGTCTCTCCCGCTCGCTCGGCTCTCGCTCGCTCTCTCTCGGGCTCTGTCTCTCCCACTCGCGCGGCTCTCCCTCAGCGGCTTTAAACGCCTCTCCCAGACCTCCCGCAGTCCGGTCCTTTCCTCCCCGGCTGCGGCTGATTCCTCGCGGGTTATTTAGTTATTTATTTATTTATTGCCTCCGCGCCTTATGATCCCGGTCGCAGCGCCTCGCAGCCTCGGTAGGTGCCCGGCCTTTTTCACTCCAATCGCGCCTCCCAGCCCTCTCGCAGTCCGGTGCTTTCCTCCCCGGCTGCGGCTGAGTTCTCCGTGGCTTATTTATGTTTATATCTTCCCGCGCCTTACGATCCCGGTCGCAGCGCCTCGTGGTCGCGGTATTTGTCCGGCCTTTTTCGCCGTCGCGGTCTAGTCGTCTCACGACGCTCCCCAGCCCGCTTGTACCGCGGCTTCTGCTCCACGCTGCCCCAGTCTCAGCGCCTCTGGGCCCGACTTCTGTCCGGCTCCTTTCCCCCTCGACCGTGGTCGAGTGCACCGCCCTTATCCTCCGTTTATTTGTTTCTATTTTCCCTTTACTCACAGTCACCGTGGCCGACTTGCTTCTCGTGTTGATCGGCTCACTCACCACCGTGGCAGAAGGGACAATCCGTGCCTGTTGCTGATGGAAGACTTCGTGTTTGAAATCTTCCTCCTTTCTTGGTCTGCAGACTCGAGTTTTCTCTCAGCAAAATGACGAGGGCGGGTGCCTCTTTTCGACGCTCGTTTACTTCTTCAGAAGTATTGTTGCCGCAGGGTAAGATCGAACTCGTCGCCCCTGTAAAGTCTGTGGGTTGTATAGCGAAGTAATACACAGACTACAAGAGTAACTTAAACAGGACTTTACTATTCGAAGGTCAGGGCGAATCTGCCCAATAAATTCTGCCACAGCACTTATATACCGGTGTGGTCACCGTCGGTATTACAGTATACAGCAGCCAGGATAAAGTAGTGCCACACCTAAAATAGTTCTCTTAAAGGTGGACGGTTACATACAATAGTTCTCTTAAAGGTAGAACAGTTACATACACTACAGATAGCACTTCGTAGAAGCACACGTAAGAGAAAGGTGAAACACAAGTAGATTCACAAGGGTAGCCACTTGGGTGTTTTAATAACAGTTTGTGTAAAGTTTCCATTACTGTGATGTCACAGATAAATATATTTATGTTCACCATTTTCTGGTTATGGCCAATTTTGTCTGCAACTTTGGAAGTGGCTTAGTGAGTTGGAGTGAATGGTAAGACATAAAGTTACCTCCAGCAATGGTGGTCAGTATGAAAGGAATGGCTTGGTCATTGTAGGGATTCTTTATGGTGTTGTTGTGAGGTGGTGGGAACCTGGCACAGCATGTGGCAGCCATATGGGTGTACTGCCTGAAGTTAAGTAAATCTGGCCATGATGAGGTCATGCCTGGCCTCCCGGGCAGCAGTGTGCTCGGGTGCTGGTGGGATCTGGACCGCAGGTTCCTCCTGCTCCTCCTCCTCCTTGTTTTCCAGCTGATGCTCCTCCTCTGAAGAGGCTACACGCTTAGTGCCTTCATCCTCATGCAGCGCTAATCCTCGCTGCTACGCTATGTTGTGGAGGGCACAGCAGACCACGACAATTCTGGAGACCCTGGCTGGTGCGTACTGAAGGGCTCCTCCAGATCTATCAAAACATCTGACGTGCTGTATGACACATCTAGTGGAAATATGGCTTTCATTATATCTCTCCTTGGTTTCAGTACTTGGCCTCCTCAAGGGCCCTCGTCTCCAAGCAGCCAGCCGGAAAGTATGTTTGGAGGAGCGAAGAGCTGAGGGAGGCTGGACTGGTGAAGGATGAACGAGTCATGGCAGCTGCCAGGGAATTTGGCACACACATGCATGATGATCTTCCTATAGTTGCAGATGAGCTGCACATTGAGGGAGTGGAAGCCCTTGCAGTTGACAAAAACTCCTGGGTGATGATGGGGTGCCCTGATGGCTACATTTGTGCAGTCAATGATGCCCTGCACCCATGGGAAGCCAGCCAGAGCGGCAAAGCCGAGCGCCTGCTCAGTAACACTGGATTCATCAGTGGCAAAGTTGATATAATTGGCTGACTTGTCAAACAGGGCATTGGTGACCTGTGTGAGGCATCTGTGGGCGGCCGACTGCGAGATGTCACAAATGTCTGCTGCAGATCTCTGGAAGGAGCCTGAGGTGAAGAAGTTGAGGGCGCTGGTGACTTTGCGACTGGTAAGGCATGTCCACCCACTCCTTTGGGCTGCAGGTTTTGCTCCAGCAATCTGCAAATGTCTGCGACAACCTGGCGCAATAGCCTGAGCCTCCTTTGGCACTGCTGCTCAGTCATGTTGAGGAAGCTCATCCTCTGCCTGTATACCCTGTGTTGGGGGTATCGCCTCCGGCGCGGCGCAGCCCTGTGCTGATGCCCTGTGCAGCATCAGGTGGTTAAGGAGAATGTTGGTGGTGTTGTTGGTGCTGCAGGTGTTGAGGCTCATTGTGGACTGATTCCGAGGACCAAGGTGAAACAATATAATCGACACACATGCTGATGTAATAGATGGCAGGTGAAGTACAGATAAAAGAAGCAATCTGTCAATGGCGTGATAGGTTCTACCAATGAGGTGACACTGGATCCCAACTTTGCTGAAAACACTTGCAACCTCTAGAAAGCTAAATCTGTGGCGACAATGAACTCAGCAACAGCATCTGCCTTAGGAAAGTAACCAGGTGTCAGGTGAAAGTATTTATTGTGCTTTCCATGCTGTGCACTAATGAGTTCCATCAATGGCCACTGAACTTCCGCCTCAGGTTCACAGACGTGGTTCCCGTGCTGTGTGATTCCCGTGGTCATTCAGTGAAATTGGAAAGGTAGGGTTAAAAAGACTCTTAAGGGCCTGACAAGTGCGTAATAATTATGTAAATTAGCTCGGCCGCCTCTGCCATTCGGGTCGCGGCCGTGCTGGCAAACGTGCCCGAGTGAAAGGCACGAGGAGGCGGGATGATGGCGGGTTCCCGACCCGCTCCGAATTATTTCAACTTTCAGTCCTGACCCACCTTCTATCCCGCCCGCACGGACGCCAGAAAATTCCGGCCGAAGTGTTCAAATGAAGTTCTACAGCAGTGACATCCTGAAAGGGCAGTGCTGGCTGGAGCCCACGATCCCTATTAATATTACTGGAGCATCACGTAATGATGTCACTGCAGCAGGAAATGCCACATACAATTGGCTGGATTTTCTCAGCCCCGAGGAGGTGGGCATGGAGGCGGGACTGCTGGTAAAGTTGCAGAAAGTGGGGGCGGATGGCAAACTCGCCCCCATCCCGCCTCCGTGCCCTTTTGCCAGGAGGCAGGAAGATGTGCTGCTTTGAGTCCCATGATGTGGGAAAGGGATTAAATCCTTTTAACTGCCTGTTAACAGGCAGTTAATAGGAAGAAAAAAGGATTAGTGCCATTTTACCTTCTCAGATGAAGGCTTCCCGATCTTGGAGAACTCCGCCGGGTTGGAGGAGACATGAAGGAGGTCTGCGGGGGTCGGAGGCACCTGAAAGTAAGATGTAGAGGTGAGTGATGGATGCAAGTGTGGAATGGTAAGTATGGAAGGTGAGTGCTAAGTGTTAAAAAATGTTCACTTGCCTTGTTTTCTGCCAACAGCCTTCATCCACCCTGGATCGGAAGAACCGACATCTTCCTTGTCAATTTCACAGAATGGCTGTTGGATCCTCCGACCCAACAGCCATCTGAAATCTACAAAGTTGAAAGATTTAATGAGTCCTGAACACAAGGGCTCATCAAACTACAGAGAATGTCAGTGTTTGACAGCTTCACAGAGCTGTCAAACACTGACATTTCTTCTTTCAAGAAGTCTTGACAGATGGCACGTCAGACGTTGACATGCTCTGTCAGTGACTTCCACCCTAATTGGCCTGCTGAGCCCGCAGGGCGGGCTTAACTAGGTCAATCAGGGGAAAATCCCTCTGGTTGGCCAGAAGATGATGGAGGCGGGACATTGACCCGAAAAGCAGCAGTCCCGCCTCCAACTCGTCTCCATTGAGAAAATCCAGCCCAATGTCTTTTCCTACATCTAGCAAGTTCTAAAGTGTGAAAATAGAAACCAAAGTACACATAAATCTCCCACTATAACATATTGAATGGCACAACAGTTCCCTTAAATTCTTTTCTATGAGATCAAACAATATTTTTCAGTGCCCCTGAAATGAAAATTTAAATTATTAACTATAATGGCCCTGAAATTAGGATCGGGTGCTTGCCGCGCGTGCAAGCCCCCGATGTGCACTCACCCTGCGCGCCGACATCTGAAGCCCGGGCCTGCTTGCATTTCCTGTCACTGGCCCGGTTCAGCTGTCGGCGCGATGTGCTTACCTGATCCAGCGGTAGTTAGTGCGATGTGCCGGCTGGGATCAGGTGAGCACTGTGCAGCCAATCGGGGAGGGGAAACTCATTCATGAGTTTGACAGTAAGAGCTGTCAAACTCATGAAAAGTATGGGCTGCCAAAACGCTACTTAAACTTTAAATAAAATTTTAAAAAACATCCCACTGATTATATTAACTATAAATAAGTTTAAAAAAATATTTTAAACAATTAATCAATTTTTGAAAAAAATAAATTTTTTAAAAATAGGGTCTAAAACTAAACTTACTTTACTGTAAATTCTTTAAAAATAACAAACCTGTGGAAAAAAAATTTCTACATTGTACTAAAAGCCCACTTACCTGAAAAACTAAATACTTACGTCTGGTTTTTCCACGCGTAAAGACCGGAGGCCTTTACACGCGCGCAAGTCTGAAAAAAAAAAGGAATTTCACTGTGCACGCGCTGCCTGTGCAGTCGCGCGCGCTCTGCCTCTTAACCCCTTGGGTCAGAGGATAGGAAATGCCGGTTTTCAGCGCATGCGGTGTGCATGCTGAAAACCGGCAATTCCTCCAGGCACACGCGCGAGTACCCCGTCCGTACTCACGCGTTGTGCCCGGAATTACTGGGCCATTATAAATTAATTGCTGACTGTCACACTTGGTGTACTTCAAATTATTGAATATTGAGACTATGATTTGGGACATTGTTCCCTCTCTTTACAAACATATATACGAACATACGAATTAGGAGCAGGAGTAGGCCACTCAGCCCGTCGAGCCTGCTCCGCCATTCAATAAGATCATGGCTGATCCGATTACTCCGCATTCCTGCCTACCCCCGAAGTCCTTTCATCCCCTTGCTCACCAAGAATCTAACTACCTCTGCCTTAAAAATATTCAAAGACTCTGCCTCCACCACCCTCTGAGGAAGAGAGTTCCAAAGACTCACGACCCTCTGTGAGAAAAAAATTCTCCTCATCTCTGTCTTAAATGGGCGACCCCTTATTTTTAAACAGTGACCCCTAGTTCTAGAATCTCCCACAAGAGGAAACATCCTCTCCACACCCACCCTGTCCAGACCCCTCAGGATCTTATATGTTTCAATCAAGTCACCTCTTACTCTTCTAAACTCCAGCAGATACAAGCCTGGCCTGTCCAACCTTTCCTCATAAGACAACCTGCCCATTCCAGGTATTAGTCTAGTAAACCTTCTCTGAACTGCTTCCAACTCATTTACATCCTTCCTTAAATAAGGAGACCAATACTGTACACAGTACTCCAGATGTGGTCTCACCAATGCCCTGTATAACTGAAGCATAACCTCCCTACTTTTTTATTCAATTCCCCTCGCAATAAACAATAACATTCTACAGGTTGAGCGTCCTGAATCTGGCAACCTCGGGATCGAGGCCGAGCCGGTTTTTGGGTTTTTCTGGACTTCAGAATGTGTTTCTGATGTCTGAAGTCCGGAAACGACCGAGCCCAGGTTGCGATATTTCTGGACTTCGGACATCAGAAACACGTGCCGAGTCCGGAAATGCCTGGGCCCAGATTGCGCTATTTCCGGTTTTTGGTAAGCCTCCCTCAGGGTGTCTGGATTCCGGAACATTTTACGGATTCTGGGCCCCTGCCACCAATCGTCCCGGATTCCGGAACATTCCGTATTCCGGAACCCCGGATTTGGGACGCTCAACCTCTATTAACTTTCCTAATTACTTGCTGTACCTGCATACTAACCTTTTGCAATTCATGCACTAGGACATCCAGACCCCTCTGCATCTCAGAGCTCTGCAATCTCTCACCATTTAGATAATATGCTTCTTTTTTATTCTTCCTGTCAAAATGGACAATTTCACATTTTCCCACATTATATTCCATTTGCCAGATCTTTGCCCACTCACTTAACCTATCTATATCCCTTTGTAGCCTCCTTATGTCCTCTTCACAACTTACTTTCCTACCTATCTTTGTGTCATCAGCAAATTTAGCAACCATACCTTCTGTCCCTTCATCCAAGTCATTTATATAAATTGTAAAAAGTTGAGGCCCCAGCACTGATCCCTGTGGCACACCACATGTTACATCTTGCCAACCAGAAAATGACCCATTTATGCCCACTCTCTGTTTCCTGTTAGCTAGCCAATCTTCTATCCATGCCAATATGTTACCCCCTACACCATGAGCTTTTATTTTCCACAAACTGGCTCCTGTGAAATGATGGATTTACTGACTCTGCAGGTGTTGACATCACTGTGTGTCATTGATGAGACACTTGCATTTTGTTCCCTCCAACAGGAAATATTAATGTCTGATCAAAAAAGACTGTCCTTCAATCAGAATGAATAATATGTAATTTTGTCACTGTGATCATATGATCCAAATTCTGTTGTGTTATAAGGGTATTATCAGCTCCCTGAATGGCTCAGTTGGTGAATGCATTGGTAAGTGTGCAACTGAGCCATAGAGAATAGAAAGACAGCGGGCTGGATTCCTGGCTTGTGCCCAGCACGCTGGTTTCAACTGGAGTGGCAGTTAGGGGTGCTACAATTTAGACTCAAGGCTAAGGAAAAATCAGTCAGGAATTCCACTTATGATCATTTCCAGTGATTTCAACTGTAGAGTGAATATGTATTGACATTGGATAAGCATAGGATCAAGCTTGACTATGATATTCTCCATGGGTGTATAGAAACATAGAAACAATAGAAGATAGGAGCAGGAGTAGGCCATTCGGCCCCTCGAGCCTGCTCTGCCATTCAATGAGATCATGGCTGATCATCCAAATTCAGTACCCTGTCCCTGCTTCCTCCCCATACCCCTTGATAGAGCCTGGCAACACTCAATAGGAGTAATTTTGACTTTGGGCGATCATGGAAAACGCGCGATATCGATTCAGCCGCCTGATCTCTCCCGATTTTTATTTCCATTGAAGAGTGATACGTGCTTCTGGAACTGTGCACCAGCAAGAGTCAGAATTTACAAGAGGCAAGTCAGACAAAACAAGTGTCTTTTTCCCCTCAACTGAGAGTTTTTAAGTAGGTTCAGCTTCTGGAACAGCCAAGAAGAGTCTACTCTGAAAGCCCTGTCATGTCAAGATGGCACAACAAATCAGCGTGAGATTTTGCAATGTTTTGATATTTTTATTATTATTTAAACTGAGGGGGTCAAAGGAGTTCCAGCTGGATTTTTTTCACTCCCTAACCAGGGAAGCTGAGGCCAGTTTGGTTAAAAAAAAAATGAATGCGTTTACCATTTTGCTACACATAGTGTACAGAAGAAGTCTTGCCCTATAATGCACAAAACTCTTTTTTTCTAGTTTAATTTGACTGAACTGATATTACTATTTCAAAGAAAGAAAAAAGAAAGACTTGCATTTATATAGCGCCTTTCATGACCACCTGACATCCCAAAGCGCTTTACAGCCAATGAAGTACTTTTTGAAGTGTAGTCACTGTTGCAAAGTAGGAAACGCAGCAGCCAATTTGCACACAGCAAGCTCCCACAAACAGCAATGTGATGATGACCAGATAATCTATTTTTTGTGATGTTGATTGAGGGATAAATATTGGCCAGGACATCGGGATAACTCCAAGCAGATAAATCAGCAAAGAATTTAGAGACTTCTCATTTTCACCAAAGTTTGGTAAATGAAGTAAGCACCAAAAATAATTAAAAATGTAAAACAACCAAACATCACTCCATTGATATCTGAATTTGAAGGAAAGAAGGAATGTAATTACAGAGTGCTACACAGAACTGTAAGCTACTACTGCTAGTCCTATCAACCTGAAAACAGAAACTCCTGATCGTCACAGGGTCTCGCTTTGTTACTGACACCCATAATTCACCTTGACTTGTTCCCGTAGTTCATGCAGCAAATTGAAAATGTTACAGTTGCTGTTCTCTTGCTACACAAGGGGCTTCATTATGTTTTAAAGTAGGAGGGGATTTGGGAAAATCAACTGACACCGAGTGCTTTAACGAGGTTTCTTTCACAAGTGGCTCAACTTTCCGGAAACGTGGAGCTAAAATGTTACGGAAGTTGACCACTAGTAAATTTTGTGTGTAGGTGGGGAAATTCTTCGGTTGCCAATCTAATGAATTCCCTCTACGCAGATGCTACTTGAAGTCACGATGCTCAGTAAAACTCTGAGCATTGTTGACTCAAGCCTAGAATCATAGATTTCTTAACCTTCACAGATCAAAGACTTTTAACATTGCGTTACTGAGTCACTTAATGTTCTTTCACAATGGATGAAGTAAAGTTTCTCTTGTGAGTCACTATGGTTTACTGAAGCTCCTTCCTTCTCATGTGTCCGGGAAAGAATGGGGGCGTGCGTCCTTTTGATCCAGTACTTTATTGAAGTGGGATCAGTTACATGTAAGTTGCACTTGAATGTGGAATGCAAGAAATTCTTGTCAGTATGAAGAATACAAGATACAGTTACCAAAATGTTTCTAAGGACACTGAACCATGACTTCAGTTTCATTTATAGATGTGCAGTCACATTTAATGTTTCAGACCCAATTTTAACCCTTCCATGTCTGGTAAGGGCAGGTGGTTAAAATGGTGGTTGGGCGGTTCTTGCAGCATTCCTGACACGTTTGCACTCAGCGACTTTCTGATCCCGGGGAAGGCGCCCGCGGCTGGCAGGCGGGGGCCTCTTCACTGTTTAAATGTTGGGGTCTGATGACATCATTTGGACCCGATGTGATTTTTACTGCCAATTGCAACAGTGATGCTCAGTTTTGGAGCCACCAGCAAAAGGATTGTGGCCAGAAGAGGGCCAGGAAGTTACATTTTTTTCCATCTTTCTTTGGTTTCCTTGAAGGCCAGGAGGAGCAGCTGAGCTCCTCTGGGTCCCACAAGGAAACCTTGGACCTCCCCTGCCCCAGGTTTCCCTCTCTCCCCCTGACTGTGATCACTTCCCGACGCCCTCCCTCTGACGACTTGCCTTAGTGCTGGGGACTGTTCCCATGTATCACTGGTGGTGGCCTCCTACTGGCTGAAATCCCGCTCCCATCTGGTTCGGTTGGGAGACTCGTCTCCAGGATGCAGTTGAGGCCCGGGGGTTAAAATGGCTCGGGCCTCACTCCGTCATGGCCATCCGAGATTCCCACTCCTGCTGGCCGCAGCACGCTGCACTAGTGCCCCCAGTTAAAGTCATTTGTGTACACTGTGAACTGTTTATTTGTTTTACTTAATAACATCATATTTGAGTACGTAAAAAAGGTAGTTACACAGAGTTCAGATGATGCACACTTATGGCACATTGTTATCTGATTTATGCAACTCCTTTGAATAAGCTTGTTAATTTAACATGCACAATGCATTGTTATTAAAAAAAATAAAGCTGCTGTTCTGAAATGCAGCAGGAAGAAGTGACCTGACAGCCAGCCTAGCTTTTCAAGGGCTATTATTGATAATTTCAATAGGGAGTTTTATGGCAGGCACAATTCCTGAAATAGTGCACATTGGAAAATTGCGGGAACATTACCTGTGATTTCCTGCAATGCACTGATGGTGGACGAGGTGGGAAAATTTAGAATAAACTGTTCATACGACATTCCTCTTTCTGCAATTTTATTACAGGCAGAAACCCAGTTATTTTTAGTAGGTTAATGCCTGCACTAAATGCAGACAAAGGAATCCATATGAATGCGTTAAGCAATTTTCCACTAATAACAATAACAGTAAGTTATAGGCTTAAATATTTGTAGTCACTTTTGAAAGTGTGTCATTGTAATAGCTTTCAGCTTTTATTGTAGAGCTGTGCAATGGAGCGTCAGTGCATAATATCATGGCGTGCTGGGATGCAGGGTAAATACATCCACTGCCCTCATTGCTGCTGCAGGAAAGTACAAAGGGATATTGCTTGTGTTGAGCCTGTTCTAATTGATGCAGGAGGTGAATAGTCTTGGCAGGGGAGCTGGGAGGGATGGCAGGTGAAATCAACAAAGATTAATAATGGGGGAAAGTAGATTAGATGTCCATGAGATACATTGAAATGAGCAAGTGTAATTTATTAATGAAGTAACATGTAGAAGGATATTACAACACTTCTGTAGGTAAGATGCAGGGATAGTGTTGCGTTTGCAAAGATAATCCAGAGGCCGTATGCAGAGCTCAGTTCATGTTGCTTTTAATGGCTGATCCAAACACCCTCTCCCAGGCAAAAGCAATCGAATACCTATATCCAGTGTCAGACACAATACAATGATAACAGCACTATCAAACTCCATGTGCTCAGGCCAAGGCAATCGAGTACCTATCACCAATGTCAGACATAACATTTCCTCCCCCCTCACAGAATTTCAAACATGAAATGTAGCGACAAAGTCCTGTAGGTGGCCAGGGCGAGAACGTGTACGAACAGGCCGAGGTGTGGACTGGTGAAGAGCAGGCCGAAGTGGGGACTGGTGAGGAGCAGGCTGAGGCACAATATCTGCTTGAGGGTTGGCTGGCTGAGCCACATGCGCATCCCGCCACTCTGGGGGTAAGGCTTGGGGATTAGGTCCGTATAATCCTGCATCGGGGGTGCTGGCACCTTCCGAAGGCGGCTGGCATGCCACCAAGAGCCGTCAGTGAGGCAGAAAGTGGCTGGTCCAAGTTGGCGGCTGATTTGGAGAGGGGAGGACCAGAATGAGGCCATCTTATTGTTGCGGTGAGGCCTGCGGATGCTGACCCAATCGGAGACTGAGATGTTGGGCGCCTTGGCCCTCTTCGACTGGTCGAAGCGGAGTTTCATCTTCTCCTGCTGTCTAGTGACTGTGGCTTGAGCCCATGGAGCAGGGCTCTGAGCTAGCGAGGGGTGGAGCCTGCCAAGGGGCAGCATGAGCTCACGGCCTAGCATGAGGGATGCGGGTGAGACCCCTGTAGTGGAATGCTGGGAGGCTCTGTAGTGCAGCAGTGTGTGGAGGAGGGCCTTGTCAAACGCACACCCCTGGGATAGGTGTGCTCTGAGGCCATTTTTCAGTGTCTGGTTAAAATGCTCCACCCCCCATTTGACTCAGGGTGGTAGTACGCTGTGCATATGTGACGGATGCCCTTGCCCTCAAGGTAAGAGGAGAGTTCCGAAGAGACCATTTGGGGGCCATTGTCTGTGGTGATGGCCTTTGGATGCCCCCAGCGGGAGAAGAGGGACTCAAGGATATCGATGATGACCCGAGAGGTGACGGAGCCCACGGCAGTGACCTCTGGCCATTTTGAGTGCAGGTCATAGGTCACCACTAGGAACCGTTGATGGTGGGGGACACCATGGATTTCCCCACAGACGTCCAGCTGCAGGTGCTCCCAGGGCTGAGAGGGCCAGGCAAAGGGTTGCAGGGGTGGAGGAGCTTGGTGGCCAGTCTTGCCACTTACAAGGCAGGCTGCACAGTCCTTGACCAGGGCCTCGATTTCCCTGTCGATACCCGGCCACCACACTAGGTCTCGGCATCGTTGTTTGAGCTTCACTATGCCCAAGTGGCCCTCGTGCGCCATGGATAAAACACGCGCACGAAGGGCACTTGGGACCACAGTGCAGAGCCCACGTGCAACACAGGTGTCATTCCAGCAGGAGAGCTCCTCTTTAACTCTGGAATAGGCAGACAGTTCCTCAGGCACCTTGCGAGGCCAGCCATCTCTGATGAAGGTGCACAGCTGGGAGAGGGCCGGATTCTGTTCAGAGGCCTCTTTGAGCTCCTGGAGAGAGACTGTGGTTTGGAGGGGGGTGTGCAGCATCTGGACGATATCCTGTTCCACATGTTCAGACCCGACGAGTGGGGCTGGGGCAGAGACAGTGCGGGAGAGCAGATCTGCAACAACATTGTCACGTCCTGGTGTGAACTGGAGGCTGAAATTGTATTGGCGGAGGCGGTCAGACCAGCGGTGTAGACGCAGTGGTCTGTGGCCCGTGCCGGATGTCGACAGCAGGGCAGTGAGAGCCTGGTGATCGGTTCGCAGGGTGAAGGCACGGCCATACGTGTACAGGTGCCACCGCTCACATGCCCAAATGCACGCCAGCGCCTCACGCTCGCCTACTGAGTACTTCTGTTCAGTGGGGCTAAGGGCCCGGGAGGCAAAGGCGATTGGTTTCTCCACTCCATTCTGTATCTGCGATAACACCGCCCCCACAGCTGCAGCGGACGCGTCGCAGGTGACGAGGGTGGGGCTGGCGACGTCAAAGTGAGCCAACACTGGAGGCGACGTGAGCTGCGATTTGAGGAGGCGAACAGCTTCTGTACAGGCTTGTGACCACACCCAGGGCTCATCCTTTCGCAGGAGCTGGCGCAGTGGGGCTGTGGTGGCTGAGTACTGGGGCAAAAACTTCAGGTAGTACCCAGTCATGCCAAGGAAGGAGGCAACCTGTGCTGCAGAGCTGGGTTCTGGGATGCTGTGAATGGCATCCACGTTTGACTGGAGTGGGGATATACCATCAGCCGACAACCGAAACCCCACAAATTCGATCTCTGAATCAGCAAAGACACACTTTTCGCCATTCAGTGTGAGCTTGTGTTTTGCTAGAGCCGTGAAAACTCTGTGAAGGCGTTCATCGTGAGTGGAGGTCGAGGGCCCATGCACGACGATGTCATCCAGGTAGATGGCCACCCCAGGAATGCCCGCGAGCACAGAGGACATCACCTTTTGGAAGCAGCTGGGTGCAGAGCTAAGTCCAAATGGCATCCTGGTGTACCGAAAGACGCCAGCATGTGTCACAAAAGCAGTGAGGTCCCTGCTGCTGGGGTGGAGGGGAACCTGTAGATAACCCCGTCGAAGGTCCAGTTTCGAGTACAGGATGGAACCATAGAACTGCGCTGTGAGTTCCTCTGACGTGGACAGTGGATATTTGTCAGGGATTACAGCCTTATTCACTGCTCGAAGATCGACACAGACGCGTCGACCACCTGACTTTTTCGTTGCGACCACCAGGTTGGAGACCCATGGGGAGGCATCAACTGGTTCGATGATGCCAGCTTCCAGTAGTTGCTTTAATTCAGCTGTGACCCCGTCACGGAGAGCAAGCGGGATGCGGCGCAGTGGCTGAATGACAGGGGTAACGGTGGAGTCAACCATGGGCTGGTGGGTGAAGGCAGTCAGGCAGCCCAGACCCTCGAAGAGTGCTGGCCATGTTTGGCGCCACGGTGAGGCGACGTGCAGAATCGCAGCCAGTGTCCAAGAGAGAAAAACCCAGGTCAGTGAAAAGATCCAGTCCCATCAGGTTAGCTCCTTGGCGTGCCACATGAAAACAAAAATCTGGCAAAACTTTTGTTCCATAGCGTACAGTGAGGTTGACTGAGCCCACTAGTCCAATTTTCGAATTACCATA
Organism: Somniosus microcephalus; assembly: GCF_052327205.1. Lineage (NCBI taxonomy): Eukaryota > Metazoa > Chordata > Chondrichthyes > Squaliformes > Somniosidae > Somniosus > Somniosus microcephalus. The sequence continues at coordinate 119,478,019 of NC_140995.1, forward strand.
CCCGCAAAGGGCAGTGGAGGGCGCAGAGAGTGGCAGGGAGCTGAAAAAGTGTTTGAATATGTCCACATTCAGCAGTGAGACGCTGGCTCCGGTATCCAACAACAGAGGGATGCACACATCATTCAGGTTAATTGTGCATGACTTGAAAGCCACTACTGGCCCAGAGCTCACGTTGTGAATTATAGGCCGACTGCTTGAGGACTGAGAGTGTTCATCTGTAGCAACAGGGGCAGAGCGGCAGACATTGGCAAAGTGATTTTGTTTTCCATAATTGCGGCAGGCTTGGCCGCGCGCGGGGCAATTCTGCACTCTGGTAGCATGTGAACGAGATCTGCAGTTTCCACACTGTTGCCGCGGTAGCGCGCGTTGCTGCCGTCGCGCGAGCATTACAGTGTCGGGGCCGAGGGCGCCGTCACTGGGTGTGTGTGCTAGTTTCGCTGCACATTCGGCTGCAGACTCCACTTGAAAGGCAATGTTAACTACCTGTGACAACGACAGATCGTCGGACTCGAGTAACAGTCTTTCACGCACTCTCACGTTGTTGGTGTGCTCTATTAGTTGATCACGCACCATCTTGTCTTGTAGTGCACTGAACTTGCACGAGCTAGCTAACCCCCTCAAATTAGCCACGTATCGATGCACCGACTCGCCGGTGAGTTGGTGACGCTGTCCAAAAATGAATCGCCGCAGGAGGGCACTTTGTGGGGCAGAGAAGTGTGTGCTTAACAGAGCCACAGCCACATCATACGTTTGAATTGAGTCTGCTGTGCATAATGTCCCAAGAACACGCTGGCCCTCCACTCCCAAGCAATGGGATAACAGTGCCTTTTTCCATGCTGTACTCACATTTTCTAGTCCAAGAGCAATGAAGTAGGTTTCAAAGGACTGTAACCAGCGAACCCATGGGATCGGGGACTCACCGGGTAGTGCAAGGAAGGGAGGAGGTGGTGGAAGAGAGATTTCAGCCATCCTCGTCGCCAAATGTTGCTTTTGCAAAGATAATCCAGAGGCCGTATGCAGAGCTCAGTTCATGTTGCTTTTAATGGCTGATCCAAACACCCTCTCCCAGGCAAAAGCAATCGAATACCTATATCCAATGTCAGACACAATACAACGATAACAGGACTATCAAACTCCATGTGCTCAGGCCAAGGCAATCGAGTACCTATCACCAATGTCAGACATAACAGATAGTAATCAATTTATTCATATATTACTTAGGTATTGGTAATGGTTTTTAGTCTTGTATGACAGCTTTGCTGGGTTTGTATTGCTGTTGACTGTGAATGAGCACCAAAGTGTTTTCCAAATCTAATTTATTTTGAAAATGAAATGCTAGTCTATTATCTATTGAGAAGCATTTATTGCATATTTTTGTAGATTTCTGGTTGTGGCCAGGAGAACTGGGCCTGTGGTGCCGAGGGAGCACATCTAGGGTGCCCCTCATCCGAATAGGCTGTATGTGTAAGTGGCCAGCCGGGGTGCCTGGGAACAAATATGTCCTGCCCCTGGTAGTACCCTTTATAGCGAGGGCACTTACACATTTTAAAAAAAAATTGCAGCCTTGCCTTACGGGGGTTGAGGCCTCAGCCCTGGCGTGGATCTCCAGGTGGGCCACATCCTGCCTGGTCAGACCAGGTGTACCTCCATCAATGCTATGCCAGCTCCCGACTGAAGGCTGGGTCATGGGAACTCTGTCTTCTGAACTTCCTGGCTCCAGGCCCCCCTCTTCAATGTTGATGGCCTTGTAGGAGTGGGCGGAGGCTCTGCCCCAACTAAGCCATCGTGGAATCTCTGACTCAGGGCCATGACCCAGCATATCTGGGTTCCAGCTAAGTTTGCAGCAGTTCAGGTCGACTCCTGCTGGACTTATGGCAGGAGCATCAGAACGGTTGTGGTTTTTTGCACATTTTAATACAATTTTACATGTTGTAACATGCAACCATAAGTTATCTTTTTATCATATAAGCAGTCAGCGGAGTAACTGTACCAATGGAGGTATCTGAGAGCATTAGTACTTCTAGGCATGGTTTCAGATCGAAAAGTTGATGAGCTGAGTGCTGTATTTCATGTGTCCTTAAGTCTAAAGCACTAGTCAGTGATTCAGATGGTTATCCCGTGCTAACTTAGTCACGTTGAGGTCTGATTTCTGTGGTTTTGTGTAGGGGTAGCTGTGTTATCAGTGTAAGAATTAGGGTAAATATTTATAATTGGAAAATGGGAAAAGTGCACTACAGGTAGTAGTTATCTAGAGAATACCATTAAAATGTCTATCCAAAGGAAGCCTGGAAGAATATTTGAGTTTATTTGTGGAAAGATATGATTGTCAATCCCAAATTGTGGGAAGATTTAGAAATGACTAAGTATTCAATGTTCTAAAAAGTAATTAGAGTTCTGCCCCATTTTTATGTGTACTGATAAAATTAACCACAAGGAAGGAATTTCACCATGATTCCTTTCAAATCCTAGCTACAAAGAACCAAAATGAACTTTAACATCCATTTTTCACTGCTTTTCTAAAAACTATTTCAGCCTGCCCAGATCAGGGACAAGATGCATCAGCTCATCTTCCTATTTCTGATTCCTGTCCAGTAACTTGTTCTTGAAGTGGACATATGTGTAAGTCTGTTTAGGACAGGATTGGGCTCCACTGTACGACCCACATGTTTGAACAGCTTGCCAACTCTCACGGTTCAGGATCAAACATGAATGACCATTTGCGTGAGATACCATAGGATTAGTGACACTAATGGAGCATGTATTGGCATATCAGGAGCATAGGTACAAGGGAGAAATTGAAGAGAGAAATGAGTGGGAAACAAAAAAAAATTAGTCTCAAAAATCCGATGCCTCACTCTGTCGGTGTCAGCGTGATGGAATAGGCACTACTGCCTTCTGCTCCTGACCCTGCTGAAGTATCGGGGGTCTGGGTGGGGTCATTGTAATTATATTACTATAATAAAGTGAGTGGGCACCAGTGGCTGTATGGGTGTATCTTGCGTACCCGCTGTAGGAGGGGGTGTAGGAAATGCGGCGCTCGGTGATCACTTCTGGGGCTGCACTCCCAGAAGTGCTGGCAGAAAAGCAACAAAGACTTCTTGGGTTTTCCAGGCCATGGCCCAGGCATGGAGACCCTGGTGGGCCCCATTTCTAGCCCTTTGTTGATGTGTACATCTGGTTCATTCGGGCATCCTGGTTGCTGGGTGGTAAGAATGCCAGGGCCAAGGATAATCCCACCGTGCAAAACTCCTCCCCTTGGCCCCGCTCCCTCCAACATCATGGACTATGTTTGGGGCTTACAGAGGTTCCGCTTGCTCTAGGACCTGTTGGTTGACTGCCTGGGCTGGGACCCAACATATTTTATGTCCTGCCTGAATTTCCTCCAGTTACGCTGCACTTCCAGCCGACGTACAGCAGGAATGTGTCTATACTAGCCCCAAGGAAATTTGAGACCATTATGTTTAAAGATCAAGGGGGAAAAATAAGAGGGCATTAACGGGGCACAAAGCGGGAGGTTAGTGGCGACAGTAACCGTTAGCGCCCCGCGGCGCTGCGCCATCGCCGTGCGCAGTGCCCCATTCGCGCCAAAATGCACGCATGAGGATTGCTCATCCGGGTGAAGTACCAGAATGGTGCCAGATCGTTCGGAACCTTATCCAAGCATGAGTCAGCAGCTTCAGGGGAGAAGCGGAGAAAATCGATTGTGAAGTTCAAATCTGAGTATTACCTGCGTTTGATGTGTTATGTCAAGACCTTGTGAGATTAATTGCTTAATGAAAATTGCTCCACCGTTGAGGTATAATCAATGCTTGAGACCTGATAAGGTGGACGAGCAAAAGACACGTTTTACAATTTTACAGTATTGGAGTGCAGCTTGTTGCAGATGTGCAGCTCTTCTGTTGTTGGCTCTCCTCCCTAATGTAAATCATCCAACCGACAGTAAATCAATGACATATAAACTCACAAAAATGTGGTCTAAGAACAGGCTATTGATTTACAGCCACTGGATTAATTAAAGTAAGTGCAGAGAGCTGATCCCTTGCATTTAGACACTGACGGCAGCATTTTCCGCTCCCATTCTGCCTGATCTGGTTGATCTGGAGCTGGTCAGTGTGGAAGATTAGGCAGGGAAATGATTTCATGCTAGGTTTCCGCCAAAGCAGTATCTCCATATTAACAATGGAGCACAATAGTGATTGGCTCCCTGACATGGTGCCTGTATCCTGCCATACCTGTTGGGACGCACTCGCCCGAGACCTCTGGCGCTGACCTTTCGTTAGCATGTCATCGATGGGTCATCACACGACTAGGGCTGCAGTTAGAGTGCCCATCTTTGCTAGGATGCTGCAAACTATGACAGAAATATGACCGGCTGGAAGAGGGTTGCTGGGCCCCCCAGAAATAACTTTAAAAAATGTCCCCAACAGAACTCCTTAAAACAGGGCTGAGAACTCCTCAGCAGCCAGCAGAATTTTCGGGGATCCAGATGGCGTTGCAGGTTGGACTCCCAAGATGAAGCCTACATCTTGACAGCCAGGTGTCTGGTTTCATGGGGTATCCCAGCCCGATGATGCTCCACCAGACCTCCGAGAGGCTCGGGACTTGAGAACTCCCAATGGACAGAGTCCCCCCACGTCTCCTGCTTTAATGGATTTATTTGGAGCAAGTTCGGGATCCAGCATATCCACATCCCAGCTAAATTTGTGGCCCTTCCACCGCCTTCCTGCCTGAATTATAACATCGGTTTCATGGATTTTAAAATGGGCAGAGCAATGCACAGAGATGATTTTGCTGAATCAGAAGCAAAAATCATGCAGTCTAAAAGTGACTGGAAACATACGTGTGAGACAGCAGGAAATAAGATTAAAGGATATAAAAACAAACAATTGTGGGATGCATGACAGGTTTTTTTGTTGGGTGTGCCCCTCATTAGAAGCTGGATCTGGGGAGAAATATTTTCTCTTTCAGATGCTGATTGATCTGCTGTGCATTTCCTGCATTTCCTGTTTTTATGTCAGACTCCCAGGGGTTTTTCTTTTTATCTCCAAAAGGTTAAAGGAATTTTACATAGAATCATTTCAGGAAGGTTAAATCGTTACAAATTATGAAATGTTAGCAATGCCAGTTATCAAATTCCCAGAGGGCACATTCTTTAGTTCAGCCAGTCAATCATTAACTTGGACCCTCATCAGCACCCTGGCTAGAACTTGAGGATCTGTTCTGAAGTTGTAATTGTTTCATTCGTATATACTAAAAGGAAGAAGAGAGACAGGGAGAAAAAAATGGAATGGAGTGCCAGCTAGACATGGTCTCAGGAAACATACAACAAAAGCTTTTACATAGACATAGAAAGGATTCCGAAACCATCGGGATTTTATGGGTGCTGTGACTTTTACAGTGAGAGTCGACTTTTTACTTATTCATAACTTCATGAGGAACACAATTTCTTTTACAATGCAGTGGTGAATATAATTGTTTAAATAAACATAAATTCAAATGTTATAGCTTTATTCCTGCTGCACAGGACTTCAATGGAAATAAAAACACTATCGCACAAAGTCAAGATCTACCCCATTGTGCTGTTAACATATCGACAGTTGTTGGTGTGGTACAACACAGCTTAGAATGAGTTTGGATAGATTTTACAAGATTCAGATGGGTGAGATTTTAACCCTACTCGCTCAGCAGAAACCTGGCGGGTGGGCAGTTAAAATCGCTCTAGCACTTACCTGTCCGAAAGCTGCCATGATTGCAACATCTGCAATTTTAACCTGCTCTCCTGAGTAGGCAGCAAGTACACAGACCTGGAGCCAACAGGATACTTCTTTATGTATGCATGTTGTGGCCCGATGACATCATAGAATAGTACAGCACAGAAGGAGGTCATTCAGCCCATCGAGTCTGTGCAGGCTCTTTCGAAGAGCAATCCAGTTGGTCCCCTGCTCTTTCCCCATATTCCTGCAATTGATTTCCCCTTCAAGTATTTTTCCAATTCCCTTTTGAAAGCTACTATTGGATCTGTATTCATCACCCTATCAGGCAGTGCATTCCAAATCCTAACCACTCATTACGTAAAAGGTTTTTGCTCATGTCACCTCTGGTTCTTTTGCCAATCACATAAGAACATAAGAACATAAGAAATAGGAGCAGGAGTAGGCCATACGGCCCCTCGGGCCTGCTCCGCCATTCAATAGGATCATGGCTGATCCGAATCTAGACTCATGTCCACTTCCCTGTCCTCTCCCCGTAACCCCTAATTCTCTTATCTGCTAGGAAACTGTCTATCTCCATTTTAAATTTATTTAATGTTGCAGCTTCCGCAGCTCTCTGGGGTAGCAAATTCCATAGATCTACTACCCTCTGAATGAAGAAGTTTCTCCTCATCTCAGTTTGAAAGGGCAGGCCCTTATTCTTAGATTATGCCCCCTAGTTCTAGTCTCACCCATCAGTGGAAACATCCTCACCGCATCCACCCGATCAAGCCCCCTCACAATCTTATATGTTTCGATAAGATCGCCTCTCATTCTTCTGAACTCCAATGAGTAGAGTCCCAACCTACTCAACCTTTCCTCATACGTCAACCCCCTCATCTCCAGAATCAACCGAGTGAACCTTCTCTGTGCCCTCTCGTTATCAACCCTTCAACCATTGGAAACAGTTTCTCTTTATTTACTCTGTCTAAATCCTTCATGATTTTAAACACCTCTATCAAATCTCCTCTTAGCCTTTTCTCTCCAAGGAGAAAAACCCCAGCTTCTCCAGTCTATCCACATAACTGTATTCCCTCATCCCTGGAACCATTCTAGTAAATCTCTTCTGTACCTTTTCCAAAGCCTTTACACCTTTCCTAAAGAGTGGTGCCCAGAATTGGATACAATACTCCAGCTGGGGCCAAACTAGTGTTTTATATATATCTTCCTAGATTTTGTACTCTATGGGCTGGATTTTCATTGAGGAGGCAGGTAGGAGGCGGGACTACAACTTTCGGGGTTGTAGTCCCGCCTCTATCGAGTTCTAGCCAACCCACGCAATTTTGACTTGATTGACCGTGTTGAGCCTGCCCAGCGGACTCAGCAGGCCAATTAAGGGCCACCCGGCAACAGGTGACGTCACAGATTGATATTTCATCTGTCAAGACCTTTTGACAGATGAAATATCAGCGTTTCACAGCTGTTTGAAGCTGTCAAACACTGACAATCTGTACTCCAAGTTAATTCCTTCCTCTCAGGATGATTTAGAGATCTCTCCGGAACAGAAAGCTGAATGCTGCAATTTTTGACAGATCGCGGCCATTCTGCTTTCTGTGCTGGTGAGATGAGGGACTCCCGAGACCTGAAGGAAGGAAGGCTGTAAAGGTAAGTAAAACACTTTACACATACCAAACACACTTACCTCTGCACTCATGCACCCATCACTCACCTGAACACCGGACATCTCGACCCCTCCAAGCCCTTCAGCCCGACGGCCTGCCTCGCTAACTTGGCGTGGTTTGGAGCCGTCGGGAATCCCACACTTCAAGAATGAAAATAGGGATTAGGCTAAAAACTGCCTGTTAACTACCTGTTAACAGGCAGTTAATTGGCACTAATCCCCTTCCCGCCTCGGGGAGGCGGGTCCCAGTGCAGGCCGGGTACCCGCCCCTCTTTGAAACTGGCATGGAGGCGGGTTGGGGCGGGATGGGTTCGTGCCCCCGATTTCGGGATTTTAACCCCCATCACGCCTCCAATCCCGCCTCCACGGCCCGATGAAAATCCTGCCCTATGCCTCTATTTATAAAGCCCAGGATCCCATGTGCTTTATTAACTGCTTTGTTAACCTGTCCTGTCACCTTCAAAGATTTGTGCACAAGCACCCCCAAGTCTCTCTGTTCTTGCACCCCCTTTAAAATTGTACCATTTAGTGTGTATGGTCTCTCCTCATTCTTCCTACCAAAATGTATCACCACACACTTCTCTGTGTTGAATTTCATCTGCCATGTGTCCACCCATTCCACCAGCCTGTCTATGTCTTCTTGAATCTATTACTATCTTCCTCACTGTTTACTATACTTCCAAGTTTCGAGTCATCTGCAAATTTCGAAATTGTGCCCTATACCACCAAGTCCAAGTCATTACTGCATATCAAAAACAGTCCTAGTACTAAACTTTGGAGAATGCTACTGTATACCTCCCTCCAGTCTGAAAAACAGCTATTTACCACAACTCTCTGGGCTGGATTTTGCGGGGGCCAGCGGGCGCGATCGTGGTGGGTCGGGTGGGAAAGATTTTTTTCCCCAGTGGGTCGGGACCCTGCTGTGAACCCACCACCATGCACCTTTACCAAATATCGGATCTGTCAGTGTTGAGCAGACCCAACATGCAGCAGCAGGGGAGACAATTAAAATCATTAGTGGCTTATTTACAGCCACTTATCAATGTTTTTTCCCAGCTTTTTGGATTTGGCAGATCGCCCACCGGTTTCCCGCTGTGCCTAGACCTCAACTGTGAAGCTGAGGTGGGAGGTCAGTGGCCATTGAATCAGCTGATGAGTTGACAGCTTCAATGTCAAGTCAAAGCTCCCAGCTGATTGAGCTATGCTCCCTTAAGAACATAAGAACATAAGAAATAGGAGCAGGAGTAGGCCAATCGGCCCCTCGAGCCTGCTCCGCCATTCAATAAGATCATGGCTGATCTGATCCTAACCGCCAATTCACTATCACAGAACCATCTCCTGAATCTAACAGAATTAGACACACGAAATAGGAGCAGGATCAGGCTACACGGCCCCTGGGCCCGCTCCGCTACCCACAGGGCCATGACCGATCCGAACCTAGACTCATGTCCAAATTCCTGCCCGCTCCCCGTAACCCTTAATTCCCTTTACTTCTAGGAAACTGTCTATTTCTGTTTTAAATTTATGTAATGATGTAGCTTCTACAGCTTTTTGGGGCAGCATATTCCATGGACCTACCACCCTCTGAGTGAAGTAGTTCCTCCTCATCTCAGTTTTGAAAGAGCAGCCCCTTATTCTAAGACTATGCCCCCTAGTTCTAGTTTCACCCATCATCGGGAACATCTTCCCTGCATCCACCCGATCCAACCCCTTCACAATCTTATATGTTTCAATAAGATCGCCTCTCATTCTTCTGAACTCCAATGAGTAGAGTCCCAATCTACTCAACCTCTCCTCATATGTCCATCCCCTCATCCCCGGGATTAACCGAGCGAACCTTCTTTGTACTGACTCGAGAGCAAGTATGTCCTTTCTTAAGTATGGACACCAAAACTGTACGCAGTATTCCAGGTGCGGTCTCACCAATACCTTGTACAACTGAAGCAATACCTCCCTATTTTTATATTCTATCCCCCTAGCAATGAAAGCCAACATTCCATTGGCCTTCTTAATCACTTGCTGCACCTGCATACTAACCTTTTGAGTTTCGTGCACCAGGGCCCCCAGATCCCTTTGTACTTCAGTACTTTCAAGTTTCTTGCCATTAAGATAATAACTTGCTCTACGATTTTTCCTGCCAAAGTGCATAACCTCACACTTTCCAGTATTGTATTCCATCTGCCAAATCTCTGCCCACTTACTTAGCCTGTCGATGTCCTCTTGCAGGTTTTTTATGTCCTCCTCACTCACTACTTTCCCTCCCATCTTAGTATCATCTGCAAACTTTGATATGTTACACTCGGTCCCCTCCTCCAAATCGTTAATATAGATTGTAAAGAGTTGGGGACCCAGCACTGACCCCTGCGGAACACCACTAGTTACTGATTGCCAGTCTGAGAATGAACCATTTATCCCAACTCTCTGCCTTCTGTTAGATAGCCAATCCTCTATCCATGCCAGAATATTACCCCCAATCCCGTGATTTTTTATCTTAAGCAATAATCTTTTGTGTGGCACCTTGTCAAATGCCTTTTGGAAGTCTAAATACACTACGCCCACTGGTTCCCCTTTATCCACCCTATATGTTACTTCCTCAAAGAACTCCAGCAAATTTGTCAAACATGACTTCCCCTTCATAAAACCATGCTGACTTTGTCCTATTAAATTATGATTATCCAAATGTCCTGTTACTGTCTCCTTAATAATGGACTCCAAAATTTTACCTACCACAGATGTTAGGCTAACCGGCCTATAGTTTCCAGCCTTCTGTCGACTGCCCTTTTTAAATAAGGGTGTTACATTAGCAGTTTTCCAGTCTGCCGGGACCTTTGCCGAGTCCAGGGAGTTTTGGAAAATTATTACCAATGCATCCACAATCCCTACCGCCACTTCCCTCAAGACCCTAGGATGTAAACCATCAGGTCCAGGTGATTTATCCGCCTTGAGTCCCATTATTTTACCGAGTACCACTTCCTTAGTGATTTTGATCGTGTTTAGCTCCTCCCCCCCTTTAGCCCCCTGTTTGTCCAGTGTTGGGATATTCTTAGTGTCTTCTACTGTAAAGACTGATGTAAAATATTCATTCAGTGTTTTTGCCATCTCCATATTTCCCACCATTAATTTCCCGGTCTCATCCTCTAAGGGACCAACATTTACTTTAGCCACCCTTTTTCTTTTTATATAACTATAAAAACTCTTACTATCTGTTTTTATATTTTTTGCTAATTTACTTTCATAATCTATCTTCCCTTTCTTAATCAATCTTTTTGTTATTTTTTGCTGTCTTTTAAAGTTTTCCCAATCCTCTATCCTCCCACTAGATTTGGCTACCTTATATGCCCTTGTTTTTAGTCGAATACTATCCTTAATTTCTTTACTTAGCCACGGATGGCTGTCTTTTCTTTTACACCCTTTTCTTCTCAGTGGAATATATATTTTTTGGAAGTTGTAAAATAACTCCTTAAATGTACACCACTGATCATGTATCGTCTTACCCTTTAATCTATTTTCCCAATCCACTCTACTCAATTCCGCTCTCATACCTTCATAGTCTCCTTTATTCAAGCTTAGCACGCTTGTTTGAGATCCAACCTTCTCACCCTCTAATTGAATATGGAATTCAACCATGTTATGGTCACTCATTCCAAGGGGATCCTTTACTGGGACATTTTTAATTAATCCCATCTCATTACACAGGACCAGATCTAAGGTTGCTTGCCCCCTGGTCGGTTCAGTTACATACTGCTCAAGAAACCCATCCCTAATACACTCAATGAACTCATCCTCAAGGCAGCCCTGTCCAATTTGATTAGCTTCTCTAACCTGCATTTCCACTACAGATTCAGGATGCTGCAAGTCTTTACACAAGTCATTATCTCTCCCACCATTGACAGAATGCTTCTGTAATCTCTACTTCACCTGCCATTTATTCCATCAGCATGGGTGCCCTTGAAACTCTCTCATCTTGTCCTCAGAATCCCACCACTATCAGCCCCAACACCAGCATAACCAGGCACACCAGCAGCACCAACAACAACACCAACCTTCTCTGCAATCACCTGATGCTGCACAGGACACAGGGCATCAGCACCCGACCACATTGCTGCCTGGGAAGCCAGGGATGGCCTCACCATGGCCAGATTTACTTCATGATGCGCCAGGTTGGCACCACCCCACACCAACAGCATAAAGCCCAAACCATTCCTTTCACACTCATCACCATTGCGGGGTGTACCATTATGTCTCACCATTCACTGCAATTCACTAAACCACTTCCAAAAGGGCACACAAATCTGTCCAAGAACAGAAAGTGTTGAAAATAAAGATTTGAATGTTTGACAGCACATTAACAGAAACTTTACATGAACATTGATTAAAACACACAAGTGCCTACCCTTGTGTGTTGTTGGTTGGCATGATTGCACTAGGATAAGGGTGAGTGTGAGGGGTGGCTAGTGAGATGGGGATGTGATAATGTAGATAGAGAGAAATGGGTGGAGGGGCAAGGTAAGTTGGTGTGAGTAAGGAGGTGCAGGAGTAGGGTACAGGAAAAAATACTTGCATTTATATAGCACCTTTCACAACCACCAGACGCCTCAAAGCGCTTTACAGCCATTGAAGTACTTTTGGAGTGTAGTCACTGTTGAACTGTTGGAAATGCGGCAGCCAATTTGCGCACAGCAAGCTCCCACAAACAACAATGTGATGATGACCAGATAATCTGTTTTTTTTTGTTATGTTGATTGAGGGATACATATTGGCCAGGACACTGGGGATAACTCCCCTGCTCTTCTTCGAAATAGTGCGATGGGATTTTTTACGTCCACCTGAGAGAGCAGACGGGGCCTCAGTTTAACATCTCATCTGAAAGACGGCACCTCCAACAGTGCAGCACTCCCTCAGCACTGCACTGGAGTGTCAGCCCAGATATTTGTGCTCAAGTCCCTGGAGTGGGACTTGAACCCACAACCTTCAGAGTCAGAGGTGAGACTGCTACCCACTGAGCCACAGCTGACAGAAGGCAGAATGATGGGAATGCGATGAGCGGCACAGCAGGATGAGGTTGAGTGTGGCTTTGTACTAACGTTTCATGCTCTACTGAGATCATTGTAACGATTGAGGCACTGCACCCAGGTCCTCCTGACCACATCCCTGCTTGTGCCCTCCTCTGCAATGTGCAACCAGGTTGTGTTGATCTCCTGGGAAGGGAAGAAGACCTTCCTGTGTGCTGTGAGTCCCTCCGTAAGCATATGGAGGAAGTCATGGGAGAGCCTGGGTGCAGCCCTGCACCTCTGTGCAGTGCTTGTCAGTGTTTGCAGCACCTCAATGCTGTAGAACACTGACAGCACAAATGTCAAAATAAAGTTGGTAATGGTCCCTTTAAGGAAACTGGCTGATGACGCATCATCAAATGATGTCACCAGACCCGTTTTCTCTAATTGGCCGGGAAACGTGCTGGGCGGGCTTAACAAGCCCAATCAGGGGAAAATCATTTCAGAGGCCGGGATGGAGCCAGCAGTGGGGTCAGGACCCGCCACTGACATCGCCCGCCTCAGACATCGCCCGCCTCAGACCCGCCGAGGTTTGTAAAATCGCGGTCTCTGTTTTCTACGATTGAATCCCGACTAATTTTAACTCAGGCCTGAGTGGGGAATCCATGGCCCCATGTCACTGCTTATCTCTTCACATAAACTTACTATTTTACCTTGCTTTTCAAATTAGTAACTGTCTTGTAAAATATTTTTATGTGAAAAGTGGTATTATCAAGCAATATTTAGTGGGATTCAAACCTGTTTTTGGATGATAGTGTTATAGTAGTCCATCTATACCATCCTGATCTCAGTGAATAACTCTTTACTAATCCTTCCGCTTAATACAGCATAACTTCCTGTACCCTGACCTAGCACAGTACCAGTACCCAGTGTGTATGAAATATAAAATTAAAAGAATTTACCTATTTTAATTTCAGTGTACATTATAAATATGAGTGACATACAGAGCTTGTGCCGTTTAATATGCTGATCTCGTAGCTCTCAATCTTCTATGGGATAAAGAATGTATCCCACTACTAACTCATGTAATCCGTGCAGAATATTCATGCACTCTTATTCTTGAAAATATCATGAAAAGTATGTCACAAATTTCCAAGCACATTTCGCAGCCATTGAGGGTGACATTAAAAATAGTCAAACCAGACAAAATTTAAAAGACATCTGTCTCCCGTCACTCGCTGGATGTCAGTCACTAAAAGCTATTTTGCGATAGCCTTTTAATTGATTCAAAGAGTGTAGGAGGACAGTTTGGAATGTGACAGATGCTGTTTCCTGAGAGGGAGACCAGGATATTCATTGATGCACCAGGATCAGCACATCTGATTTTAAGTGTTCCTTCTTGTTGTGTTACAAGCGCTTTCTAGTTAATGTGATGGTGCAAAGTATTGCATGAGTGATGAGAAACATCTGTCAATCTTTAGTTCTGCAGTACCAACATAACAAAGCCTAGTATCTAGCTGACTTGGAAACTTTGGGGGAGGAATTCGGTATCGCCCCGTTTGGGGCGCAATTATCGGCCGGGCGCAAAGTTTAGCGCCTGGCGCTAATTATCGCCTCCGACTACAAACTTGGCTTCTATCGCCCCTGGAGGTGATTGGAGCGCTAAATCAGGTGCTACACACCTCTCTTAAGGCGCTAACTCCGAGGAGCGAGGCGCTACCTCAGCGCTGGTGAAGCTCATGTGATGTCAGTCAGCAATGGGACACAGACACACTGGCGCCAGCCAGTTCTTAAAGGGGAGGGTCGATCGTGCTCTCCATCCACACCTTGCTCATTGCAGCCTTGAATCTTGGCCTGGAGAGACCTGTACATCAATTCTGCTGGAAAGAACAATGGAGAGGTCCAGGGAAAGAGCCCAGAGTGCAGCCCCCATAGTCTCTTCTAAATCGATGCAAGGAAGGTCAAATCAAAATGAACCTGCAATGCCTGCTCAGTACCCAAAACTCCTTCACACAGCATTGAATCTCTCCAGAAGTCTCTCTCTCAGAATGCCTGGTGCAAAAATGTCGCCGACAAAAAAAGGCAAGAAGCGGTCGCCTTTAAATAGCGCTCCCCCAGTCCCTTCTCGACTGCAAAATGCTCCCCTCAATCTGTCGTTGTTAGCGGCAGGCGGTAAAGCAGGGGGTGCCACTCAATATCGGGTCTGGGGCGCTACCGGGGCGTTGCCCGCTCGACCGACGTCACGATCTGCGGGCGCAGGAGATCGTGGCGGTAGTGTTTAGCTCTGCTGCAAAATGTCTGGTCAATTTCGCGAGCGGCGCAAACATCGCCGCGTCCGGGCGCTAGTTGCTTTGCGCCCCATTAGTGCCCTCTTAGGAGCTAATGGGAGGAGCAAAGCAACTGAATTTTTCCCCCTTTATATTTATTACTGTTTCCAGAAATCAGTCCAGTGAGGTTGATAGAGAATAACTACAGTTTGTTTTGCAGTATTAAACTGTGCCCTTGTTTATCCTCTGTATAGTTTAATATATTCCTATACAGCTTACCTGGCCCTCAGAATGTAAGGGCAAATTCACCGATCCTCCTCTCCCAATGGGAGCTGCACTCAAGAGGAGCACTGGGCGAGAGATTAAGCTATACTGGTAGCACTGATTCTCTGAGCCATGATTCATTTGATTGCAGCAACCCATGGTAGTGCAGGATCGTTGAAGTTCCCTATTGAATGTTTTGAATGCACTAATATCAAGGAACTAAAAGTCCCTTAACTTACCAATGCAACTGACGAGTAACAAAAGTCACTTCCTCCTTCTTTCGGCAACTGTATGATATACTTTAAGCAGAAAATGCTCAGTAATCCTGCCTTTAAATCAATTATGCCTTTTGTTGACATCTTCCAAAGGCCTACAGTAGATTTATTCCATTGAATACAGACTGCTTTTTAATCATATACATACATTTAGCAAAGGTTTACAAAGTGGTGTTCAATGCAATGTTGTTCCTATGTTAATATTTTAATATATTATAGATGGATTTCATATTTTAACTCTATAATGTTTAGTTTTAATACTATTAATTATCTGTTGTGTTTGTGTGAAAGCTATTAGTTACTACAACAGTTACTGTATCTTTCATGTCTTTCTTTTTTTGTTACAAAATTAATGATGTTTGTCTTTTCAAACAAATGTTGAATCACATCTGTTTTGTGTGCATTTAATTATTAGAATGCCAAACCACTTCAGTGTACATTCGAAGTTATCCACATCTGAATGTCTAATGACATTTTACGGCTCAAATATGTTATTAATCAGATGAAAACAACACATACTAAAGTATAGGACATGGCCACCCACAAAGCATTTTGTTCAACTTTCATGTAGATTTACAACTGAGGAATGATTAAAATTAACTGTTATTTTTTACCTCTAGAAATTACATTCATTTATCAAATTAATTTACACCTTGATTTGATTCATTTTTGAACCTCAAATGAAAAGTTTTGAACGTCTTCATTCAAAGGGTTTAGGGCTTGTAAACAGGAATCACTGTTTGGTGAGATCAAAAGAACCACAGAGACCGTAAATCTGAAAGAAAAACAGAAAATGGTGGAAAAACACAGCAAAAAAGGATAGATTTTTGGTGTGACCGTTCAACAGAATTTCATATATTTGAAAGAATGTTTCTGAATTACTGTAAAGCGCCCAGTCAGTGGAGTGCAAATGCCTTCACTTGGGTGGGAGCTGTGTCACTGGGTTTATGTCATAGAAACTGGGTATAAAAGTGGGGTTATATTTTAGGATTGAAGGTACACACAGCAGTTTTAGGATGGAAGTGTGATGCAAAACATTGATTCCTATGATAAGAGATCCAACAATTAAATGGGAATCTTGTTGAGGTGGAGGTTTTTGAGTTCATTAAATATGCCTACCATGGCTTTCAACTCCCACTTACCCATACATGCCTCAGAAATTATGTTTCTCCTTTCTGTAGGTCTGGGATTTCCCCTTCCGTGTCTCTAAAATCTCCAGTCCTTCTATATGCACACAAATCCATTGTTAATCTCTTAAGTATAATGAATACTCCCCCCGTTAAATCATTAAAAAGTGGGGTTGTGTCTTATGTATAAATACTAAAATGAAAGCCATGTGCATCGAACTCTAGAATGATGGAACTGCTTAAAGTACAACACATGAATTAAACGAATGTAATTACAAGAAATGGAAAAAAAAAAGTGATGGTGAAATTTTTTCACAAATTCTCAAATCCATAATCATTATCAGACGCATGAAACAATACATATAAGACAGTCTCATCTAAGTTGTGCTTCATGTCCACATAAAAGCTGTCAACTTCAGTGTTTTGAATTTAAGCAAGCCTGGAGTCAGCTCCCTCTTACAGAATGCCATCTGTAGTCCCATCCAATGCATTAGTTATACAGCATTTTTTGGAGTTATTCACACTAATCTGTGGATCCATTGCATCCCATGATGGTTTCTTCCAGAGTTAAATTTCATACATAACCCTCAATAGTGAAGGCATATTCTTTGGTGATCTTTGAACTATTATGTTAAATGTCTCTTGGATGAGAACTGGTAGACCAGGAGCCCTGCTGCACTAATTGCTCATCCAAGAGACATTAAGCTAGGTGCCTGAGTTGCACCTTTAAGGAATCCGGCTGTCAATGTGGCAACAAGAAAATGACTTCAAACATCTTCTGCAGCATTGCATTCTCCATTTCCTTAATTAAGGATAATGCCCATCCTTTATTGTGCTTCTGCCTTCTTCTACATAATCAGAAAGAAACTCTCTGGACAGTGCAATCAACTTATCGCCCAACTTTGTGTCATGTGTCAGTGATATTAGTGTCTTTTCCCATGATGCTTGCCGTTAGTGTGGTACTGTGTGCAACTTCTAACCCCTAGCCTATGACTTCTTCCCAGTGGAAGGAATAAGTGTGTTGGCTGGCAGCTGGATGTGGCATTGCCATGGAAGATAGCAAACAGCCTCATCTGTTCCTTCTTCAGCCACGCCCCTACTGCACAGCATTCCCTGAGCATGATACTGATCTGTGCAGCAGCAGACTTGAGTGCATCAGTGTAATAACAGTAATAACACTCTCTCCATTCAAACCCTCAGCATGTAGAAGCATATTGGGCCTGAGGTCTCTATAACTGCAGTCTGAATATTCATGGAAGTATTCCTTCTAGGCTTAGGATCTATTCCACTAGGGGCTCTACTGCAGATGTCCCTGGAGTTGCCATGTGCTCCGTGGCAGGTGACAATTCCTGCATGACTGCAATGTAGCTTATCGACTCCTTTACATTCCCAATCGGACATCATAGGTTAATGTGGAAATATTAAAATGGCTTCAGTAGATGATTATGTTCAGACAGCAATCTCCTTATAAATATAAGCCCTGTGAAATCTGAATCATTAGACACAGCAGCTGAGGAGGGAATCAAGTTGGACCTCCAGCCGGCAGGTTGCACTCCTCCGTTGCCACCATTACATGCTCCTGTTGCAGGATACTGTGACTCATCCAATGCCACCTCCTGAAGCTCACTGTGATGAAATATTCCATTCACCACTGCCTGTGACTGAGATCGGTTTCAGTGTCATTTCCCTTCCCCCAGACCTCATTGTATTGTGTACTGGAATGTGCTGTATTGTATACTGGAATGTGCTGGAATGTGCTGTGTGTAGGGCTCCGCCCATACCTGGCCCCGTTTGTAAGCTAGCTTCAGTCTGGCCTCAGTCTCCAGAAGGAAGACATCTCTCTCTCTTACGTGTTACTTTCTAAGTTAATAAAAGCCTTGTTTTTGTTCTGCTAACTTCGAGTCTCGGAATTATTGAGGCACATCAATTTTATTAACTTATTTTTCAACACTATGGATCAACTCCTGAAACCCGAACGTTTGGATTTGGATCAACATGCTCCGGACGCATCAGCACGCTTTGGACACTGGTTTGAGTGTATGGAATTCTTCCTGGACAATTCCGCAGCCGTCAAAGACGCTACGGACGCTGCGAGGATGAGACTCGGAATTCTGCGGAATTGGGTAAGCCACCGGGTTTACCCCCTCATCCAAGACGCCGAGACGTACCTGGCCGCCTGCGACATCTTAAAGGCGCATTACCAGCAGCCTACGAATGAGGTGTATGCTAGGCACCTGCTCGCTACCCGCGCACAGCGACCTGGGGAATCGGTGGAGGAGTTCCTAAGCACCCTGAAAATGCTTGGCAAAGACTGCAAGTGCCGAGATGTAAAAGCCGCAGTGTACACTGACGAGCTTGTTCGCGATGCCTTCATCACAGGCCTCAGCTCCACTTACATCCGGCAAAGACTGCTGGAAAAAATGGGGTTGGACCTGAAACAGGCTGCGGACACCGCGCGGTCCCTGGATGTGGCCCAGAGAAACTCGGACGCCTACTCTTCAGCCCACGCCGTCCACGCCGCCACGTGTGCACCGAGGGCGCCACCATCTTGGAAGGCATCTTCCCCGCCCGACAGCCCGACACCGGCTGGGCCCCGCTCTCCCCCCAGAAGCCCTACGACAGCCGCGACGCGTCAGGGACCCAACTGCTACTTCTGCGGGCAGCCAAAGCACACCAGAAACCTGTGCCCGGGGAAAGGCACCACCTGCTTTAAGTGCGGTAAGAAGGGGCACTTCGGGAAGGTGTGCAGAGGGAACCCCGCCGGAAAACCAACCGCCGGAAAACCCACCACCGCCGCGTGTGTGCCGTGAGAGTGGCCATCTTGGACGCCATCTTGCCCGACCTCGTGGGGTCCGCCATCTTGTGAGCAGACAGCGTGGACGCCATCTTGTATCGATCAGGGCCCTACAGTGGCATCGGTCACAGTGGACCAGACCAGGCCGCACCCGCTATCCAGATCAATGGTGGACATCGAGGTAAACGGGTGCCGGGTTAAATGCTTAATTGACAGTGGAAGCACGGAGAGCTTTATCCACCCAGAACTGGCACAACAACTCTCCCTAAAGGTGGTCCCTACTCAGGGTACCATCTCTGTGGCTGATAAAACCCAGACATCGACCATTCTGGGTTACTGCACGGTACAATTGTGCGTTAACGGAACTGTATATGATAATTTTAAAGTATTAATCATGAAGAACCTATGTGCGAGTGTGATCTTGGGCCTGGATTTCCAGTGCAACCACCAAAGCATCACGCTCAAGTACGGTGGGTCCCAGCCGCCCCTCACAGTGTGCGGTCTGGCTACCCTGAAGGTAAAGCCGCCTTCGCTATTCGCGAACCTTACCCCTAACTGCCGGCCAATAGCGACCAAAAGCAGGAGGTACAGCTGGGAGGACAGGCGGGACCGAGGTAGACAGGCTCCTGAAAGAGCGCATTATTGAACGCAGCAACAGCCCGTGGCGCGCCCAAGTGGTAGTGGTAAGGGGTAGCGAGAAGAAACGGATGGTGATCGACTATAGTCAAACGATCAACAGGTACACCCTACTAGACGCCTACCCGCTACCCCGCATATCAGAAATGGTGAACCAAATCGCCCAATACCGGGAGTTCTCCACCATCGACCTCAAGTCAGCGTACCAGCAGCTCCCTATCAGACCAGAGGACCGCCCGTACACCGCCTTCGAGGCGAACGGACGCCTCTACTAATTCCTCAGAGTCCCCTTTGGGGTGATGAATGGGGTCTCGGTCTTCCAGAGGGAGATGGACCGCATGGTCGATGACCACCACTTGCAGGCAACCTTCCCCTACCTCGACAACGTCACCATCTGCGGTCACAACCAGCAGGATCACGACTCGAACCTCGAGAGGTTCCTGAAAACCGCACAAAAACTCAACCTCACCTACAACGAGGACAAGTGCGTTTACAACACCACGCGCCTCTGCATACTAGGCAACGTGGTGGAGAATGGGGAAATCGGGCCAGACCCCGACCGATTGCGCCCCCTACAGGAGCTGCCCCTGCCCAACACTCCCAAAGCCCTGAAAAGGTGCCTGGGGTTATTTTCTTATTATTCCCAATGGGTCCCCAACTACTCCGACAAAGCCCGCCCCCTCTTGAAAGCATCCTCTTTCCCGCTCTCTGCTGAGGCCCACGCCGCCTTCAAAAGCATTAAGCAGGATATTGAGCGGGCCACGCTACAGGCAGTGGACGAGAACACTCCATTTCAAGTGGAAAGTGATGCGTCTGACTTCGCCTTGGCGGCCACCCTCAACCAGGCGGGGCGGCCCGTAGCTTTCTTCTCGAGGACCCTCCAAGGGCCCGAGATCAGACACTCCTCCGTGGAAAAGGAGGCCCAAGCCATCGTGGAGGCAGTGCGCCACTGGCGCCACTACCTAGCCGGCAAACGCTTCACCCTACTTACCGACCAGCGGTCGGTAGCGTTTATGTTCAATAATAAACAGAGGGGGAAGATTAAAAATGATAAGATTCTTAGGTGGCGGATCGAGCTCTCCACCTTCGAGTATGACATCATTTACCGGCCAGGGGCCCTTAACGAATCCCCTGACACCCTCTCATGAGGGATGTGTGCCAGCGCCACCGGGGATCGGCTACAGACCCTCCACAACGACCTCTGCCACCCAGGGGTCACGCGGCTGTTCCACTTCATAAAGTCCCGTAACTTACCCTACTCGATTGAGGAAGTTCGGCCTCTGACCAGGAACTGCCGCACTTGCGCTGAGTGCAAGCCTCAGTTCTACCGCCCAGATAGAGCCCACTTAATCAAAGCTACACGGCCCTTTGAGCG
Organism: Somniosus microcephalus; assembly: GCF_052327205.1. Lineage (NCBI taxonomy): Eukaryota > Metazoa > Chordata > Chondrichthyes > Squaliformes > Somniosidae > Somniosus > Somniosus microcephalus. Next base: position 119,499,119 of record NC_140995.1, read on the forward strand.
GCTCAGCTTAGATTTCAAGGGCCCCCTCCCGTCCGTCGACCGCAATGTTTACTTCCTGAACATTGTGGACGAATACTCCCGGTTCCCATTCGCCTTCCCCTGCCCAGACATGACCAGTGCCACGGTCATTAAATGCCTCAACAGCCTGTTCTGCCTGTTCGGTATGCCGAGCTACATCCATACGGATAGGGGGGCGTCCTTCATGAGTGAAGAGCTACGCCAGTACATGCTGTCCAAGGGGATCGCCACGAGCCGTACCACCAGCTACAACCCCCGGGGTAACGGCCAAGTGGAGCGAGAGAACGGGACAGTATGGAAAGCAGTCACTCTAGCTCTAAGGACCAAGGTCCTCCCTATCTCCCACTGGCAGGAAGTCCTCTCGGATGTGCTCCATTCGATACGGTCGCTATTGTGTACGGCCACTAATAACACGCCTCATGAACGAATGTTTGTCTTTCCCCGGAAATCCACCTCAGGCGTATCCATGCCGTCATGGCTCTCCACCCCAGGTCCGGTACTCGTGCAAAGGCATGTGAGGGGCCACAAGACGGACCCTCTCGTGGAGCCAGTACACCTACTCCACGCCAACCCCCAATACGCATATGTCCGGCACGCCGACGGAAGGGAGGACACCGTGTCCATAAAAGACGTCGCCCCAGCCGGCATCGACAACAACCACGGCAATAGCGGCAACGACGATCACAGCAACTCTTACCCACCCACTACTCTTTCATCACCCCCGGAAGAACACCGACCAACGGCACCCCCACCAACTACCCCTCCAACAACCCTGGCGGCACCCCCGGCAGAGACCCAGGAGGCTACCGGGGACACCCAGCCGACACCCGCGGCACCGCAACAGCCACGTCGGTCGCAGAAGACTATCAAACCCCCGAACAGACTAAATCTATAGAAGGGGTGAATGTGATGAAATATTCCATTCACCACTGCCTGTGACTGAGATCGGTTTCAGTGTCATTTCCCTTCCCCCAGACCTCATTGTATTGTGTACTGGAATGTGCTGTATTGTATACTGGAATGTGCTGGAATGTGCTGTGTGTAGGGCTCCGCCCATACCTGGCCCCGTTTGTAAGCTAGCTTCAGTCTGGCCTCAGTCTCCAGAAGGAAGACATCTCTCTCTCTTACGTGTTACTTTCTAAGTTAATAAAAGCCTTGTTTTTGTTCTGCTAACTTCGAGTCTCGGAATTATTGAGGCACATCACTCACTATCTAAACTCTCTACAGTATATGTATGTAGCTGTTTTCATCAGTTGTGAGAATGACTCTGGCTGCTGTGGTACTGGTTTGCTCAGAACCATTGTCAGTGTTAGCTGGCTGTTCTTCTAGATCTACAAAAATAGAAGAAGCAATATTACGCTGGTTGCAAGAAACACCTTCAAACAGTGTTTGCACTGCACTATACTGTTTGTGCTGGTTTTGTGGTTGAGTGTATGCCTGTATATGAGTAAGTGAATGCATGCTTAGGTGAAGAAGATGCAACAAGAGCAGGATGGTATTAATTCTGGGTTTGGGGTAGGTCTGCACTCTCTCCTTCCCCTATGCTTTCATAACCAATCAAATGCTGTGTAGCCTCTTCATAGGCAGTGAAGGGCTTGAAATTTGTTGGCACTCCTCCTGTTTGGATTTATCCTCTTCTGTTGTGTGTCACCTTGGTCAGCAAGCAGAATAATAGCCTTGATATGTTGCACGTTTAAAGAGCACATACAGTGATGCATAAATGTCCTACCTGCCGCCCATCCTGTGTGTCAATAAATGAACATATCTCATTCAGTGTTAGAATGATTTGTTTTGTGGAGCCCTTTTAAGATTTCAGTATAACAACTGTTTAAATTGTAAGGTGCATCTTGTAGTTGTGCTCTGCTGAATTATGGCCATGTATCTTGTAGTGTATGTACCTTTAAGGGGAGAACTACTTTTTACAGCTCCTGTATACTGTAGTACCGGCAGTGACCACACCTGTATATAAACCCTGAGTAGGGATCTGTACAGTTAGTTTTTAGAGTAACCCTCATCCAGTAAACACCTGTTGATTGTTCCCTGCAGTCTCTTGTCTAATTATTGAAGGACACACAACATCAAGATACACGGATCTAACATTGGCGACGAGAAGGTTCAAACCTACCTGCAACTCTGCATCACCTCCCAGGGATTCGCTCTTGGAGAACAGTGAAAGAAGAAGGCCGAGTCCAGAAGCACGGGCGTCGACCATCCAGCGGAGACTTGAGCATCGCAGGGGAGGCTGTTGAGAGCTGGGCTTGGTTCTCCAGTCACGGTGGTCCAGCGAAACGGGCTGGCAACAGGTACGGCGCAGACCCTTCCCGGACAGCGGCGGCTAGAGCCGACTGACGGCACAGAAAAAGGCTGAGCAATGTCGACGGGAGAAGAGAGAGGGCAGAGCGCACAGGGCGCAGCCGGTGTTCAGGACCGAGCGGCATCGACGGGAGAAGAGAGAGGGTAGAGCGCACAGGGCGCAGCCGGTGTTCAGGACTGAGCGGCGTCAACAAGAGAGAGCAGAGCGTAGCCGGTGTTCAAGGGCTGAGCAGCATCAACGAGAGAGAGAGGCACGCAGGAAAGCGCGCAGAGCGCAGCCGGTGTTCAAGGGCCGAGCAGCGTCAGCGGGGAAGAAAGGAAAGCGCGGGAGACACCATTTTGAGCCGCAGCGGAGAAGAAGGGAGAGCGCGGGAGACGCCATTTTGAGCCAGTCTAACCACACCCAGGGATGCCGAAGAGTGGCAGTGTCACAGTGTTCAACAATGAAGTCGAAGATTGGACGACATATGTCGAACGCATAGAAGTGTACTGCAAGGCGAATGAAGTGCCAGATGACAGGAAAGCGCTGGTATTGTTGAATTCAATGGGTGCAAAAACATATGGCTTACTGCGAAACCTAGTAACCCCAGAGAAGCCAGTGGAAAAGGATTTTGAAAACATAGTGTCAATCCTACAGGACCACTTAGACCCCACACCACTGCTGATAGCGGAAAGATTTAAGTTTCACAAAAGGAACCAGCATAAAGATGAAAGTAATGCTGAGTTTTTAACGGAACTGCGCAAGCTATCGAAACACTGCCAGTTTGGAACGGGACTAGCAGATAATTTAAGGGACAAGTTTGTGTGTGGGCTTCAAAGTGAAGGAACCCAGAAACGGCTTCTATCAGAAAAGGATCTTACGCTGGACAAGGCTTTCAGCATGGCAGTATCACACGAAGCAACAGCACGGGGCGCTGCAGAGATACAACGGAGACCGCAAGAATATGGCACAAATGAAATGTCATACGGAACAGTGAAGTGCTATCGCTGCGGCAGAACAACACACGACCATAAGGATTGCTGGTTCAAGGACCAAGTGTGCAGACAGTGTGGAAAAGTAGGACACATAGCAAGAGTCTGCAGGTCGGAAAAGAAAACCAGCAGCAAGAAATCCCCACAGGAGAAGTACAAGAAGGTACATAAGGTGACGGAGAGTAGTGCGGACGAACAGAAAAGTGATACAGACTCTGGAAGCAAGGAGCTGGGTTGTCTGAAACTACATAATGTGATCAAAACGGAGGATCACCAAACTATCTGGGTCACGCTCAAGATAGCAGGAGTCCAAGTGAAAATGGAATTGGACACAGGATCAGCCTGTATGTACCTTTAAGGGGAGAACTACTTTTTCAGCTCCTGTATACTGTAGTATGGGCAGTGACCACACCTGTATATAAACCCTGAGTAGGGATCTGTACAGTTAGTTTTTAGAGTAACCCTCATCCAGTAAACACCTGTTGATTGTTCCCTGCAGTCTCTTGTCTAATTATTGAAGGACACACAACATCAAGATACACGGATCTAACATATCTGACTTCAAAAGGCTGTCAGGCTAAATGAAGGCACAGTAGTAAAAGAGCAACAGATATACACTTGGGGCACCTATCTGGCATAGAAAGCTGTTGAGACCCTCCTTAAAATCCACCTTTTTGACAAAGCTTTTGGTCAGCCTTTGTAATATCTGCTTCTTTGGCTTGGTGACCATATTTTGATTATGTCTCAATGAAGTGCCTTGGGCTGTTTTTCTTCATTAAAGATGCCATATAGTTGATGCTATGTAGAATTATCTTGGCAGCGTTCTTCAGGTCTGCCATCTTCTTAATGCATTTGCACGTGTCAGCTTGTTGCACTAGCTTTTTCTGCTGAGAGTGCCCTTCAGTGCCAAAGAGGACAATGCTTCTTTGCCTGATTCATCCAGTAAGAGATGCATCAGTGAATTTGGCAATGCTAGGGGTGAAACCTCCATTGTGCTGGAGGTTGGCAACTCAAAACCCCTGCCCTTGTCTTGTAGGTAAGAATACAACCATTTAAATGGATGCTGGAGCCCTTTTAAATTTCTGTCAGCTGTGCATCTTCATGTAACTTCTTCCTCAGCTCACAAAAAACATGATTTATTCAAATTCTGAATATGAATAAATTAACATGTGAGTGTAGGCAGTAGAAGCATTTGCATTGCGCCATTGCTGTTGAATTTTTGTGCGTTCAGCAACTTCTGCACACAAATACACCTCAGTTATAGGCCAAATTTAATTGACCTGGTTCCTCTAAATGCTTTGGGCTAGAAATTCAGCTCCGTAGACCGTGATTTTTCAGCACTTCTGCTGCAGGCCGCGCCAGACGCCATCTTGGTGAGGGTGGTGGGGCCGATGTTAGGAGTGTGTGCCGGAAGTATGTTGAATGGACAGATCATGATGTCAATCAGCTGATTTGATGCCAACATTGCCATTTTCATAGAAACATAGAAGATAGGAGCAGGAGTAGACCATTCAGCCCCTTGAGCCTGTTCCGCCATTTAATGAGATCATGGTTGATCATCCAAATTCAGTACCCTGTCCCTGCTTTCTCCCCATATCCCTTGATCCCTTTGGCCTTAAGAAATATATCTAACTCCTTCTTGAATATATTTAATAAGTTGGCCTCAACTATCTTCTGTGGTAGAGAATTCCACAGGTTCACCACTCTCTGGGTGAAGAAATTCCTCCTCATCTCAGTCCTAAATGGCTTACCCTTATCCTTAGACTGTGACCCCTGGTTCTGGACTCCCCCGCCATCGGGAACATCCTTCCTGCATCTAGTCTGTCTCGTCCTGTTAGAATTTTATAAGTTTCAATGAGATCCCCTCTCATTCTACTAAACTCTAGCGAATATAAGCCTAATCGACCCAATCTCTCTTCATACGTCATTCCTGCCATCCCAGGTATCAGTCTCAACGCTGGCACTAACGCCCTGTGTTAACCTCGCACAGCTGAACATGCATTCAGCAGCAACCAGGACCTCCCCCCCCACCACCAGCGATATTTGAAGGGATCAGCAACCACTCTCAGGTTAGTTGCTGTTTAATTTCTACTGACTCTCTGTAAGTTTGTGGTAGTGTTTGGAGCTTCCTAGATTTGTTTAACATTGGTGAGGTGACAGGGAGTGGTGCTGCAAGTGGAGAAGGCCTTGGTTCTGACTTCCAGAGCTCTGGTCAGACCACTTGCTCCCACTCATGGGTGCGCTAGTTGTCATTCCCCTTGGCCTGCAGCATGACAGGGAGATGGAGCAGAGGCAGCAAAGAAGAGAACAAGCTGCTCACAGAGGGAGGGGGTGAAGGGCTCTCAGCAGGTGGCCTTACCCACCTAGGGTCTTCTGAGAGCAATTCTTGTAATGTACAATTCTCTTACCTCAGCCTAAGCCAGGAGCAGTGTGTGAGGCATCTGCGCTTTACGAAGGAAGTGCTCACAGAACTCTGCCACTTCTTGTAACCAGACTGCAACCAGGGCAAGGAGAGCACTACCAGTGGATGTGATGGTGAACTTGACCTGAATTTCCTTGCGTCGGAATCCTACCAGGCTGGGGAAGGCAACATCTGTAACATCTCCCAGTTCGCCGTCCACTGCTGCATAAGAGAGGTGATAGACTTTCTTTATGCCAGGCGAGGGGAGTCCCTTGTCTTCTCTCTGACCAGAGAGAAACAGGCGGAGCGTGCACGTGGCTTTGCCAGGGTAGCGGGCTTCCCCATGGTGCAGGGCATCATCAACTGCATGGACGTGGCTTTGTGGGCATTGCATCTAAATGCTGAGATGTACCGCAAACGCAAAGGTTACTGCTCGCTGAATGTGCAGTTGGTGTGAGAGCATGCTCAGCACATCATGATGGTGAATGCCCAGTATCCTGACAGCAGTCATGATGCTTTTATTCTGCGCCAGTCTGCTGTTCCTTCAGTCTTTGAACCACCAAGATAAACCAGAGGGTGGCTACTGGGTGATGAGGACTATCCGCTGACTACCTGGTTCATGACTCCGTTGCGCAACCCACGCACACGTGGGCAACATATATATAATGAAAGCCATGCTGCCACACGGAATGCAATAGAGCAGACTATTGGCATCCTTAAACAACGCTTCTGCTGTCTGGACCGCTCTGGAGGAGCCCTGCAGCACACAGCAGAGCCCGTCTCCAGATTCGTCGTGGTCTGCTGCATGCTCCACAACTTTGCCATCACGAGGGCACAGCCCTTGCCACCAGGCATACCAGCTGGGGTGGAGGAGGAGCAAGAGGAGGAGGAGAAAGCGGAAGAGGAGGAAGCGGAAGGGAGGAGGCAACCCAGACAGCTCCTTTCTGCCCGGGCTGTCCGTGATCGACTCATCTGACTGCGGTACCAGTGAACACAACCCCAATTCCCCAATCAACAATAGTCCCACACCTCACCTTTCCTCTGTTATGGACCACCACAGTGTCCTCTTGTCCACAATGCTGATATAAAAGCTACCACAAAACAAACATTCCAATCCAACTTTATACATCAATCCATCCAATACTACATAAAGTCAACTAATCACCCTTGTGCATTCCCTTAGTGACTGTCTTCCGTGTGCCTTTGCCTGTCTCTGTCCTGGTGCTCCTACAAAGAGCTACCCCAGTGGCTGCAGCATGGCTGGTGGAAGGCTCCTGACTTTCAGTGGGGGAGACTGCAGATGGCCTTGCAGGACGACCTCGCGAAGCTCTGGGACTAGAAGGCCCGGCTTTAGACTGCACCACCTCAGCATGGGCGGCAGCAGTCTGGGCTGGCTGGCTGACGGGCAACAGTAAGGGCACTGGTGGAGTGGCAGTGGTGGGAGGATGAATGCTGTCAGCTTGAGAGAGGAATGCAGGTTCGTGCTCCATGGAACCGATGCCACTTCCCCGAGGCGGCGCCTCAGCATTCCTAGTAATCTGTTGAGGATGGATTGCTGGACTGCTGTGACACCCTGCAAACCCCTTTACACATTGGTAAATGCAGCCACGATGGCAACAGTCGGAGCTCGCGTGGCAGCAAGCTGAGCCTGCATGACAGATGTCTGAGCTTCCACTGCAGCACTCAGATGTTGGGTGGCTTCTGCTTGTGCTACAATGGAAGCTGAAACATCACCCATCAGACACTGCATAATGGTTGGATCCACAAGTGCGCTAATGGAGTTGGCCATCACTTCCATGCTGGAAATCTTGGGCTCCAAGCTCTGCACAAAGCCCTGTGCAAGGTTGGTGCTGCACCCCTCCATGCTCCTTGACATTGAACTCAGGCTTTCTGACAAGTCTGCCAATGTACCAAGCATTTCATTGTGCATACCCATCAGCATTCTTCTGTGGGCCGCCCCATCGAAGTCCTCATCTGAGTCCTCTGCAGCAGAACTCGTGTGCGACCTCGCCCTTCAGGGAGCTGGCACCTCCGCTACCCTTGCCCCCTGCCCTGGCTGCAGGCCACTCGTGCCCAATGTCTCACCACGTGCAGATCCCGCTACTAACCTATCCTCAAAACTACGCAGAGTGTCAGTATCTGAGCTGGTGGCTGCGAGTTTGAAATCGAGTGATGGTGCTGTGTCTTCATCATCGGTGCCTTGGTGCTCTTCTATTTCCTGCTCCTCCACCAGTGTCTGGCCAGTTGGCAGTTCTTGACTATCTGAAAGGAGAAAGGCACAAGGGTACGGTTGTGGTGGGGGGATGGGGAAGGGAGGGGAAAGCGGGGGGAAAGCATGAGGTACATGCGTACACCATGTGCAGCTTGTAAATCAGAAGAGATTGTGGGATGAAGGGGAAGTGGGATGTGAGAAGGAAGATTACATATGAGGATACGAGCATCTTGTACTCTTTCAGCCCCACCACTGGCCAGGAGCTCAATGATGGCCCTCCCAATAATGGCTGGCACCGTCTCCTCCATCGGGGTCAGGTTATGCCAGTGCGTCTGTCTCCCGCCGATTAGGTCCTGCTGGCGCCGATTGTGAGCCACCTTGTCCTGCAAGAGAAAGGGAAGTGTGTCATTGAGTGTGGGGCAATGTGTTTGAGTGATATGCCTGTCATGGCTGAATAGCTGATAGCATGTGCAAGCTGTCAGATATGGGTGTGAGGCTTGCAACAGTGGTAAGTATGTGAGGGTGAAGTGAAGCTATGAATGTGAGCTTTGAGTCCTGTTTGGTAAAGATTGTTGATAGGTGAGTGATGGGGTTGTGGTGCATTGAGCAGTGTGTGAGGCTCATGGTGCAGATGGTGGGATGTGGCATTTGTAGATGAATTCACTGATCTTGACCACTTGTATGAGGTCATTACACCTCTTCCTGCACTGCATCCAGGTCCTCGGGGCTATACTGCTGGCATTCACCACAATGGCTGTCTACTCCCATTGCATTTTACACATTTTCTTGGAGGGCCTCCTGGCCCCCTGTGTAAGTAGAACCTTTCCCCTGATGTTCACCTCCCATACCAAGTCCTCCAGTGCTGCATCGGAGAACCTTGGAGCATGCTCTCTTCTCTGTTGTGACATCATTGGTTCTTTTTGCTGCTCTGACTCTCTTCCCCAGCCAGTTGAATGAGCTGCTGCAGGCAGAATGCAGCCCCCCTTTAGGAGGTGCAGACTGCCTTTAAGAAGTGCAGGCTAGCTTTAATTGGTGCTTGCTTCGCATGTACCTGGGCCCCCTGCTGAGCGTTCAGTCACTGAGCAGCACGCTCAGCACTGGGCTGACCGCCACAATCATGTTAATCAGCAGGCAGCACGAAGATAGCGCGCTGCCTGCATTATTTTGAACGGGCGCGGGGTGATCACGCATCGTGATCCCCACGGCTGTTTTCTGGGGCAATCAAATTTTTAGCCCCACATCTCTATGACCCTGTGGCAGCATTATAGTCCTCTTCCACCCTCATAATTATCAATTACAATGAACATTCAGGAAACTGGGAATGTTGTATCCTAAAATAATCAGCACAGTACCATGCAATGGGAGCAGGCGTAAACACCCCTGCATGGAAGCAGAAGTAGAAAGGAGAATCAAGGAGTTCCCATTGAGGGAGCCAATGGAAGGAACAGATTTACTACTAAGTAAGCAAATGGGAGGGGAATTTCCCTATGGAAGTAGATGGGAACGTATGGAAATTTGTGGAAATTGACCAAAGGAGTTATCTTTACAGCCTGTTTACATTATGGTCCAGTGGCAGGATTAGAGCCGTAATCTAGCTTGTGTTTATAGTGGTTGAATGGCAGGATGACTCGATCTTCTATGTAGGTTTTTTTTCCCCAGCTTACAAACTTTCCTTGTTTTGGGGAGCTTGGATTCAGATTTAAACAATCAAAATTCTGAAGGCGCTAAATCAGAATGTAAAACTTTGTTTAAGGGCTTCATCCTGTTGTTACTGCATAACCCCTGCCCTTTCCCGGGATTTGGAGCGCCAACATGCCTTTGACTGACATGCTTAAAATTTCAGTGAAAACATTGGCTGAATAAACACTGGTATTTAATGACATCCAATAAACAACCAGAATGACAGCACTCAATGCTGTCTGCTTTCTGAGCTCTGGTGTGATGTTACACACGAGGGGAGATGCAGCTGGTTGATTTTTCAAGCAAACCCGGGTAACTCTGTGGGCTCAGAAAATGGGTGGGGAACCTGAAATTCTTGGGATCCTGCTGGCGCAAATGCAATGGTGTAGAATCCTATGTTTTATGTCTATGTCCTCTGCCTATGCAAAATCACATAGCCCCCATCCCAAAATGCAGAAATGCGGTCTTTTGAATAGTCAGGGCAGGCTTGCACGGGAGCTTCAGTGGCACATGCCTCAATCGGCCTTTCGAAGAAGGAACAGTCCACAACTGCTTTGCCATGGTCCCTGTAGGCAGAATGATATTCAGCTCCAACAGGAGCCCGCGTTCCTGTAAAATAATCCCATGCTATCAGTTACATAGAAACATAGAAACATAGAAGATAGGAGCAGGAGTAGGCCATTCGGCCCTTCGAGCCTGCTCCGCTATTCAATGAGATCATGGCTGATCATCCAAATTCAGTACCCGGTCCCTGCCTTCTCCCCATATCCCTTGATCCCTTTAGCCTTAAGAAATATATCCAACTCTTTCTTGAATATACTTAATGAACTGGCCTCCACTGCCCTCTGTGGCAGAGAATTCCACAGGTTCACCACTTTCTGGGTGAAGAAATTCCTCCTCATTTCAGTCCTAAATGGCTTACCCCTTATCCTTAGACTATGACCCCTGGTTCTGGACTCCCCGGCCACCAGAAACATCCTTCCTGCATCTAGTCTGTCCAGGCCTGACAGAATTTTATAGGTTTCGATGAGATCCCCTCTCAATCTTCTAAACTCCAGTGAGTATAAGCCCAATCGACACAATCTCTCCTCATACGTCATTCCTGCCATCCCAGGTATCACCTTTGCCTGTCAAAGGATCAGGGCCTTTCAAAAGGCCTGAGCAGAACTCACGGCAACTCTTAGTTGGTGCACGTTCCATTGAGGTTTTATAAGGCAGAATGGGTGAAATTCTCAGGGTAACCAGGAACTCCCCCAGGCATATACCTTTGATGTCGGGAGGGCATGTAAAAGGTATGTCCACACCTCACAACCAGAAAATGACAATACCTAAAAAGCAGCGTGGTATCCTAATGGAATTGTTCCACCCTATTTTCTGCTCCCCGATCCGGAGAATCGTGGGTTTTTGCCTTGGCCTAGAACCGAAATTTGGGGCCTAGATATTTTGGAATAAATTGTTTAGAATAAATGTTTGGAGACCCTGCTCCCATCGCAGAATCTCACTTTCTGGGTGCACAGAGTTGGGCGTGGAGGTCAGCAAACCTGATTTGCAATGTTCACAATTGTCTAGCCATTAAAATGAAAGTTGAAGACCAACAACTCTGACCAAAAACGCTAGACAAAAAGGTGATTTATATTGAGCTGTACATTAATAAATTACCTAATGAATGGTGAAATAGTAAGTTTTCAGTCTTGTACTACTGTTTTCTGTCAGTAAGTGTCATAAGGGAAGCATTTTTAAAATTAAGTTGTTTGGCCTAGAAATTCAGTATCGCCACGTTTGGGGTGCTACAGCCAGGTGTTCACTAAATTTAGCGCCCGGCGCAACTTAGCGCCACCTTCGCCAAAATTGAGTTGCATCGCCCCAAGAGGTTGCTGCTGTGCTAAAGCAGGCAATGCATGACTATCATAAGGCGCTAACACCGAGGGCGGGTGCAGTGCAGGTGCGGCGAGTTTCTGAATGAAGGCAGACACGCTGGCACCGGTCAGCTCTTAAAGGGGGAGGGTCGACTTGTTTGGCTGCCATGCCCTGCACACTGCAGCCCTGAAGCAAGGCCTGACCATTGCTGGTTCATCAGTTCTATGCCCTGGACCATGGGGAAGCCCACTATTCTTCCAAATCCCATTGCACGCTCTTGCTGCTTGTCCAGGGTCATGGGGAAGGAGATGTACTGACGTCTCCTTCTGAAAAGGGCATTGGTCACCTGGTGGATGCAGCAATGTACCGCGAACTGGGAGATGTTGGCAATGTCCCCAGTAGTGGATTGGAAGGAGCCAGTGGCATAGAAGTTGAGAGCCACCGTCACCTTCACTGCCATCGACAGAGACGTCCTGCTCCTCAGCTGTGGCTGCAGATCTCTGCGAAGCAGGTGGCAGATCTCTGTGACCACCTCCCTTCTGAATCGCAGCCTCCGAACACACTGCTCCTCAGACATGTTCATATATGAGAACTGCTGGCGGTATACCCTGGGTGGGTAAGGCCTCCTGTGCCGACGCCTGTTGGCCCTTCTCCGTCTAGCCATGACTGGCACTCTCTCACAGCGTCTCTGATCCCTTTGAATGCAATGCAGAAAGCCAATGTTTCCACCTATTGCAGCCCCCATTATATGTGGCGACTCAAGGCTATGGCACTGAAAGTTAAATCCAAGTGCAAAGCTCTGGCCTGAATCCAGAAGTACCTGTGCGAGCGCTGAGTCAAAGCAGAAAGCTCTCTGCCTTTGTCTCTCTCCAAATATCCGTCTCTCACACAGAAGGATTGGCACAAAATGGCTGCCACTTATAATGCAGGAGGAGTCCCCTTTAAATAGCGCCCCCCCAGCCCCGCAGCGACTGGGAACCGTTCCCCTCTACCAGTCGCTGGGGGCGCCAGGCGCAAAGAAGGGCGGTGCCACTGAAGTTCCAGTTCGGGGCGCACCAAGGGCATTGCACCATGAAATGACGTCACGATCTGCGCGCGCAGCTGAGCGGGCACTGCGGTTTTGCGCCACCGCTAAATCTTGAGTGAAGTTCGCGAGAGGCGCAGATCGTGCTGCGCCCGGGCGCTAGCCACTTAGTGCCCCACTTCTCCTCCTCCTAAGGCGCTAGCGGCTGGCGCTAACAACTGAATTTCTAGGCCTTTTTGTTTAATCCATTTTTTGTGGTTTAGTTTGCTGTAATTGCTTGTTTTTTTTAACCCATTATTGTACGATACAAGTGTGGTGTGCGTTGTGCAATCATGTGATACAATTCTTACAATGCAATTACAGACATCTTTTATGCAGCCTTTCTTGTTCCATTAACCTATGCGTTTGCAATGCAAACAGTAAACTTAGCTTCCCTCAGTTCAATGTACTGTTTTCTGTAGGTGCTCATTCAAAAATGTGCAGTTCAGATTATCAGCCTATGTAGGTGATCAATAGAATGGCCTCTTTATGATATCATAGCTGATGGGATTATAGAATGACCTCCAATGCATTACAGTTTTTTTTGAATGCTTAACCAACCACCCTCCAACTTTTCAAAGGGATGGTGCAAGAATGCCAGCAGAATCAGGGATGGCATCGAATGGGGGAAAAATAGCCAAGGGCCAAATAGGGGCTCAAGCGAGCCACAGTGCCCCTGATAAATCTACTGAAAGCAATAGAATGGGCAAGTAAATAGATCAGAAATTAATTTTAAAAAGGTTGAAATGATACTCTGCAATTAATAATTAATAATAATATGTCGCAGAGTGCTTGGTTATTGATTTGTGTTTGTAATTTTTCAGCCAATGCACTCCCAATCTCAGCCATCTCATTGGGCAATTTGCCACAGGAAAAGAGAGGAAATATCAGAGGGAGAGTCCCCATGAGTTTCTCGGCAGCATTTCTCTGTAGCTGGTTATACACCAGGACTGTTGCCTATTTTGGACTGGGATATGATCATTGACATGTGGGGGTTGGGGCGGGGCGGGACGGGGCGGGGCGGGGCAGGGGTGGTAAAAAAGTAAAAATATCAATGAGGTAGTTTTGTAATGTTCAAGAATAAAATACTCTTCATATTTACTTTTTTGAAGATTGTTTAATACGGACTGGGCAAAGTGGTGTGATACATTTCTAACAATCCTGTAAAGAAGATTAGCAGTTTTTTGAGTTCAGTATTAAAAGGAATCTCAGTAGTCTCCATTCACTCGATAATATGCCTATTGTAGTTACCGAATCATCTTGTCATCTGTGAATGATATTTATTAGCTTAACTGCAGCTATTTTGAGCAGAATGAGAACCACCTGGTTATACTGTTCCTGCTCCGATTATGCCGGGAAACAATTAAAGCTGAATCCTCTATTTGTATAACTGGACGATATTTACGTGGATATAGCTGACCGTGAATATTTCCGAACCTTTCTTCTCCCTCCCTAGCTGCTGCTTTTTCTCTGAAGGAAGACATTTGTCATTTTATAATGACATTGAGGGTTGTTTATTTGAGGTAAATTGGGATGACTGTCCAACAGCTATTGTTTGCTCGGCATGTTGCTGACACAGCTACACAAACATGTGGTACACAATTTTATCAGTTAACCAGTATGTATTTATAATTTAGTTTAACTCTCGGACTGCTGGTAGACTCGAGGAAATTCCAGGCTTCCTGGGCTGGCCTTTTTTAAAAAAAAGTTTAGGCTCATACAATGTGTTGTTCAAACAAAACTGAATATTATAGTAACAAAGCTTCTCAAATGTCAGGAGCAGTTTAATTACTGTAATAATGAAATAATATATTACTTACAACTAAAAGAAATAAAATAAAAAATCTGTTTGCCCTGTCTTTCCCTTTCCCACTCTCTCTTCATATTTTGACATTCCCTTTTATTTTATTTCAATCTATTCTACCTATTCTATTCGTAACATTTTTTTCAAAAAAAAGTTCAGTGACTTAAGCTGAATTGCACTGGCTTAGATGACGCACTTTCAAATGTTCGTGGTGTAAACCACAGTGGAATATTGGTGCCTTTAGGCACTGTTTCTTACTGAAACAATAATTAAAGAATTTTTAGTCACGATGATGTTGACAATGTCAGACATTGACTTTTGAGTGAGTGGAAAATTTCTTAATTGGAACCTTGTTTTTTAAAGATAAATGTCAATTTTTTGTCACTCATTTCTATGTCTTATGATAGGGAAGCATTAATTATTCATTAATAAGATTCTCAATGACTCCATAACTGTAAAGCAAACATCAGAACTCAAGCCATGATCTTTCTAACGTCTGGATGGTTTTGGGCTAGTCTAAAAGTGACAACCCTAGCCTCAATCATTAACAAGGCAGAAGGGAGTAACTAAAATAAAGTTTAACCAGAAGGGGGAAAAAAGCAACAGTAAAAGGCCTATATGAACCAAATATTCACAATCGCTTCCAGGTTGATGTTTGCTTAGCCCGGCTTAACAGCTTTCCTTCCATGGCAAGTCCATGCCATTACCAAAGTTCCTTAGATTGTCATGGTGCCATCTAAACAAGATAGCATATGTAACAGGATCTGCCACTTTCCCCATTGTCATACATTTCATTACCGGTGAAACCTCTCTGTGATGGAGTAATTTCATATATAGTAAGGAGCATGAATAACATCATCCCCCACTTGTCCTTGACCCCTATACACTTCAGCATAGGTAAAACTGCTGTATCATAGAATGGCTTCAGATAAACTGGCGAGCATTGAAATAAGGAAAATAAAACAACACATGAAATATTAATATTGCAAGTGATAATGCATTTCAGTAATTCTTCCCAGATCCTACGGCATCAAAGACTCTACAACATTACCCTGAGAAAATCTATATAATAATTAGCTTTATATAAAGATGTTTGGGTGTTGGCACAAATGATCAAGCTTCCTTTAAAAAGAAATTATAAACATTGGTTATTTCTCTTCGATAAAAGAGCTGGGCGCGTCTTTTGTTGGTCTATACAGAGACGATCTTAGAAACCACTAACAATGCAGACTACACTGAATTCTCATCCACAGACCAGCCTTGTTCAAAATCTTCAAGCTGTTTCAATTAAGTTCAGTTCGCAAAATTGAGAGCGAGAAAAAGAGAGTGCGTGAGATCTTTATTTGCAGAGAATATTTAAAAAAAAATGTCTTTACTATACATTGAGTAAGGAGACTTTTCTGGACATTTGAGTATTGTGATAATGTGCACAGATCTATTTTGTTTTATTGTGGGAGCCAGTTTGTCATAACTGCCTAGGTCCGCCAAGGAAAAAAGGGCAGTGTGCCTTTGAAAGAAGTAAATGAAGCATATAGGTATGCCATTTCACATAGAATTGAGCATTTGTTTGAGGTATGAATGAACTGAGTGTTTCCAATGTATGACCTGTAACATTTTTGCCATAAACTGGCTGGGCGGATTTGAAACTTCAGGGATGCTATTGATACCAATGTGTTGCTTCGATTTGGAAGAGGGATCATGGCTTTAGTGATGAGTACAAATAAAAGATATAAGTAGTTTATACAGCATGCTTGTTGTAGTGTTGAACTGAAAGACGAATTTAGTAATGCTGAGTACTTTCCTGGCTTAACAGCAAGCCATAACATGTATCCATTGTTCACAGTCATAAAGATAAACCATATTACGAGTTCTCTTTCCCCCCCCCCTTTCAGTTTAATATGTTGTGCTGGTTTTCCTGCCCTGACTGCAGTCAGCAGTTTTTGTGACTGTGTAGTTAAAAAAAAAACGGTCCAGGTCAGGGAGCCAAGTTTGGATTGGAGCGCTGAGAATTTTCAGTGTCATTTCCTGTTTCTGTCTTTGAACTCTCTCTCTCTCATTTCTCACACATATTTCCATTTGGCTGGGGCTGTGGGTGTACAGCAAGCACTTCTTGCTTCCTCTATATCACATTCCATCTTCTAGCTGCTCTGCAGGATGTGGAATTACTAGGGAACAGGAGGGAAAGGTAAAAAACGAATTATAGGATCTGTCTGGCCCAAACTGGCTGCACAGTCAGTTCTAGATCTTCCTTTGTACAATGAGACTGCTGGTTCATGTTCTAATCCTGTCAGCATCCGCAGATGTCTGAAGGTGGAGGAAATGGGACTACCTTCCTCCTCTGACTGAACTGCTTGCCACTAAATGCTTTAACTCGAGGCTTGGCTGTGTGCTGCTGAAGTCATTCATGCTGAAGGTGGGCTGCTCCTCGTGGCTGCACAGGGCGCCTGCTTTTTAAACACAGATGCTCTTGTGCTTAAATAGGAAAGCAGATGTTGTTCACTTCCTGCACGCTTGCAACAAGCCGTCGCTTTGTGTGCTGTCCTGTCACTACTGTCAATAAGCAGTAAATGGGGAAAACTGGATTTACCACTCAATTTCAGCTTTGGAATTCAGACTGCCTGATTGAGAAAACAATCTCTGTGCAACTCTGACTGCTCATCTAAGAAACTGTGAGGAATACAATTCAGTCTGCTTGGCGTGTCTGACTTCTTCATCTCACCAGTAAAGAGGTACCGTTGTTTTAATTCCTTTGATTCCTTGGCAGCTGCTGGTAAGGATCGGGGTGGTTTGAAGAATTATGTTCACGCTGTTACTGTGTCTGACACTTAGTTGTGTTTGTCTTACGCTCCCTCTGTCTGACTTCACCTCAGAGTCTTTGACTTCTTTAAGGTGGAATGCAGAGTTGTGGTGTCCGGAGGGTGGCATGATGGCTTACTAAAGTCTTTGCTCTGTGTTGCTGGGAGCTATTATTAGTCATATGTTGCCCATTCTTCTGTGAAAAGGAGTGACTTTCTGAAGTACATCAAGGTTATGGCTGCAGTTTGCTGCTTGGTTCACTCTTTTGCTGTAGTTGGCGGTTTGACCTAATTGAGCAGCATCTAGTCCATTTAGCATTTGAGGCCATTGACAGCATTTCATTCTGGAATATTTTGCAGTGGTTTTGTTCCCGTTTTTGAGCTGTAGCAGCCGAAAAATGCAATGGTAAATGAATTATTCCACTTAGATTTGTTTTTGCTTGATTGTTCATAGAAATAGTCCTGCTTGTTCTGCAACCAAACAGGATTGCTGTCCTAAATGCAGTGCTCCGTCAGACGATTATAGATATAGGATTAAGTAATAAAGAGGCTGCAGTGAGAAAAATGCTTCATAAAGATGGCAATTAATGCTCATATGAACAACAGAATATACAAAATTATGAAAATGTATCTGCTGCCAATTGGAAAAACCCAATTAAAATCCACAAAATGGAGTCAAAGCACCAGTCTACATCACCACTGTGGGCCTGGGATTGCCAGTGTTCTATAAAAATGTGCTGTGATTGGTAGCTATCTTAAAGTAATAGCAAGGCCATACTTATTTCTACCTGTAAGCAACTGTATCAGTTTAATTGCAAATTCTGATCACAAGAATATGACAGGAGTGGAAACAAGATCGATATATTGGAACACCATCATGGAGCAGTGGGTTGTGGGGTTGCACCTGCTACTGCCCCATGTCAAGAAACCTCCAGTTCTGCTGCCAAGAGAAGCTGCGTTCAGAGGCCAGATTCATCACCAAGGGGGAGGGGCAATCTGGGAGAGTTGCTGTGCCACTTTTGCAAACATCTAGTTGCTGGCTCAGAAAAACATTGATTGAGGCCTAGAAGCAGGTTGCAATTAGCCTGTGCCCGAGGCAACCAAGAAAAAGAGCAAGAGAACAAAATAGCAATTAGCATCATCTTCAAATAAAAATGAAGTATCCTGAGCCAGGAGATAGGCTGGAGACAGTCTACAAATTAAAATGGCAAACAAAACAAACTTTTGATCCAATTTTGTTGATTTGGATTCAAAAAATGCCAGTACCCTTTTCTTTTCTTTCTTTCGCTCCTGAAAAGGTAACTTATGCTGGTTACAATTCCATGGATGCTGGCTGCCCTGTAACACCTCACTCGGGTGGCTAGTCTACATCTTCACTCAGTGTCCACATTTTCCAGCAATCAGGAGTGGGAGCTCCAGCTGATTTTGCCTGCCCCACTCTGACTGTGATCAGCGAACTCAACAGAAACAGGGATTGAACCTGATGTCTGTAATGATCAGTAACATGTCATTCTAGAATGGTACACTAGGTGGAGCTGTATGTTTAGTAAGGGGCTACCCACAAGGCAGTAGTCAAGATGGATGCTGGTACACTAGTCCACATGGCTGAATAAATGACTAGCTCAAGCTAGCTGTTCATAATAAAACGTCTATTTATTCATGAACATAACAATGTCCTTCCTGGTTTCTATGACTACTACACCACGAGGCAGATTTTCACAATTCTGCCCGGGTGTAAAACTGGTGTTGCGGAAGGGCTGAAAATCAGGCAGTTTCTATTACGGGCAGCTGATCTGCAGCGCCTGCTTTACGCCCGAGTAGAACGTTGAAAACCTACCCGCACGTATTTACGTTCTAAGCCATCAGGGATGGCATGCCTATTTATTTAAGGAAAATTTTGCTGTGAATACTAAGTAGGACATTTGCTATGCTTTGTGCTTCTACATGCTGTATTTTGTTTGATGCATTGTGGCAAATATTAGCAAAACTTCTGCTGTTGACAACTAGAAGGGAACAGCTGTCAAGCAGGTTATTATTGCATGCTTCCTCTCTTAACTGGCGAGGGCATAAACAGAGCTCTGAAATAAATAACTCACCTCCATTATGTGAAACTGCACAATGCCTGTCAAATGTAAATGATTAAATTAAACCTGAAATACGGGATACGTCTGGTGAATAATGTTATTCCACATGTTGTGCTTGTATGTTTGACTGATAGAGAAGTGAACATAAATGTCCTCTAGTTCACTACACTAAGGTCAATGTATACAGATATCAGTAAATGATTGAGTAAGTGAGGGTTTCATTAATTACTGTTAATACAGGTTTTGAAGGAAAGGTTTTTATTTGAATTATCTAATTATGTAGCTGATGATCGTTATGTGTTTATATACAGAGATATTATAAAGCAAGTTGTGCTACACAGCTAACTTCCTAACCATCTGTATTGTCCAATATACTAACGGTGAGAATGTGATTTGCTTCAAATTCAGTTTTTGAAGGATTCAGTTTTAGATTTGAGTTTTAGTGAAGTCAAGTCTGAGGAAACAGTCATGTTTCCCAACAGCAGAGTGTAAGACTGGCCATGTGGGATGGCTGATTATTTTGAACATCTGTTCTAAAGAAAGATATAGCACTACACAATCAAATTTCACTCAATTGTCCCATTCCTTTTAATAAAGAGGGGCACACATGTAATTGCACAAGATATCCCTCTGTAATTGCTCCCAGCAAGGGACAATTTTGTACCTGCATTTCATTAACAGGGAAATTATACTTGTCATGGATTGGATATATCATCCCACTTACTGGGAACAATCAGCATGCGAGTACTGCCAGGGGCAATAGGTGCAAGTCTCAAACACTAGATTAGAAATAACTGGATATCTTTAGTTTCCTAGACCTTGTAATTTAAAAATGCACCTGCTTTTGTTGTAGCTGTTTATTCATTACTTGCCATTACAGCAGGGAAACAAAATGCAGTGAGACATTTAATGCACTTACATATATGCCCCTTGACGTAAGAAAACTACTAAGCACTTGGTTTGAGTATAAAACAAGGCGTTAATCAACTGTTTCACAACCATGAGTTCTAGTTACATCACTAGTTCCTGGTTACAAAAACGTCCTGGGCAAGCTGGGCCCACGCCTAAGTATTTATACTTTCTTTGGATGGCGCCACCAGCTGGCCGCCCAGTGTTATCTCATGAGTCATTTCTACATGAATGGTAAGATTCATTACACCCCTATTTATTAAAAGGAACAGAAAAACTGAATGAAAAATTACTCAAATAAAACCAAAATATTCATCTCTTAGGTTTAACGTCTAAATAGAATGTAGAATGTTTTGGCTTTCGCATAAAGAACCGACATAAAGCACCCCTTCTAAAATATAGAGCCTTTCATATGTTCAGGCCATCTCAGAATGCTTCAGAGCCAATGAATTGCTTGTAGTCATTATGTTTTGTAGGCACCACAGCAGCCAATTTGCACACAGCAGTGAGATGAATGATGAGCTAACCTACTTTGGTGGTGCTGGTTGAGGGATGAATGTTGGCCAGAACACCAGTAGAACTTTCTGCTCTTCTGCAAAAAAAAATGCCATGGGATCTTTTATGCCCATCTAGCAGGCAAGCATCTCCTCTG
Organism: Somniosus microcephalus; assembly: GCF_052327205.1. NCBI lineage: Eukaryota > Metazoa > Chordata > Chondrichthyes > Squaliformes > Somniosidae > Somniosus > Somniosus microcephalus. Next base: position 119,519,879 of record NC_140995.1, read on the forward strand.
AAAGACAGCCCTTCTGACAGTGGTGTACTCCCTCAGTCCTGCACTAAAGTGTCAGCCTAGATTATGTGTTCAATTCCTGCAGAGGGCCTTGTCTCTGCTCAGAATCCTGCCTGCTGGAAATATGTGAAGGGACATGGGGTGGGTGCAACTTCCGCCTGCCCCAAATACGGCCCCCGTTAGAGGGATCAGGGCCAAGGGGAACATATTTCTTTGCCGGGAATTTCCTCACCTTCCATCCTCTCTGATATCCAAAAACCTAGATGGATGGTAGATGAACCTGGCATACATGATATTGGAAGTGGAGCCTGCCTAGAGGCCCAGACTTGGGTCCTAGCCTGGACCTCCCATCGGGAAGCTGCCAGAGCTATCAGACTCTTTATAATGGCATCCATTTGGATGGCAATGACCAACTTTTCCCAGGCTGACCAGAACCCTGCTCATCCTCATCTGGTAGGCACACAAGATGCACCCATAGTAATGTAGTCACCCTGCCCGACATATACAAAAATAGGTGTCTCCATTCTGATTCCAGATAATCTGGTAGGGTTAGAAATGGTGGTCAGTGGTGACCACTCTATCACTTTTCTACTACCAAGGACTATCAGCCTCAATCCCTTTATACACATGTCACATAATTCTATTGAGGCACACCAGTCTGCAGTACTGAGGGAGTGCTATACTGTCGGAGGTGCTGTCTTTCGGATGAGACGTTAAACTGAGGCCCCATCTACCCTCTCGGGTGGATGTAAAAGATCCCATGGCACTATTTTGAAGAAGAGCAGGGGAGTTCTTCTGGTGTCCTGTCCAATATTTATCCTTCAACCAACATCACTGAAACAGATTATCTGGTCATTATCACATTGCTGTTTGTTGGACCTTGCTGTGGGAAATTGGCTGCCGCGTTTCCTACATTACAACAGTGACCACACTTCAAAAGTATTTCATTGGCTGTAAAGCGCTTTGGGACGTCCTGAACTCATGAAAGGCGTTATATAAATACAAGTCTTTTTTCTTTTACTATATATTTTTTATAAATATATAGTAACACTCAGCTCCACATCACAAAATGTAATCTTTCCGTAGATGTAATGTTTCAATAAAGCAAATGCTCCATGTTCCTTCAACTCACAGCAGATAACGTATGATAATGACTTTAAATGTGCAGTTCAAAAATTGCAGTTCCTTCACTTTTTGTGGAAAAGCTCAGTGGTATTTAAAATATTTAGTCATAAACAGATATATTTTGTCATGAGTTGCCATTTTATGCTGAGATCTAGCTTCTGACATTAACAATCTACCTTTTATTTGTACACCACTGTATGTTTATGCAGCTTGGCTATATTTACCACATAGTTTTGACTCAAAAATATGTTTCATATAAAATATGTTTAACTCCTAATGTAAGGTTGCCATATTGTGAATATTTCGTATATCATGTGGCTACATTCTGAGTTCTGAGGTTTGCAATACTACTGTAAGGGCACTGGGGACCTTGGACTTTATCTCCATATTGTTATAACAGAATTTGATAAGTAATAAATACATAGTAACATTGCAGACAGAAGTCATATTCTAAGCATATATGTTGGATATATGTCTGAAAGAAGCAACTGATTTGTTTGAGGTTGCATTGTTTTGTCCAGTTAAAATATCAGGAATTCATTAACTGAATGATTAATGCATATCAGCGGGCAAGATTTATTTAAACTGAATGAATTGTAAGCCAAAACTTGATAAGATTATTTTTATGTCGTACTGATAAGATCATTTTATATCACTTTTACCCCCGCTATTTTTGGCACAATAGGGAGACAAATTGATAAGATCAAAACAAAATTGCAGGGCTATGGGGAAAGAGCAAGGAGTGGGATGAATTGGATAGCCTTTTCAAAGAGTCAGCACAGGCACAATAGGCTGAATGGCCTCTTTCTGTGCTGTAAGATTGTATGATTCTAATATTGCTTTTGATCACCTTGTTCCAATGATACGGTTTTAAACAAGTTTTCACCATAGTTTTAGAGTCAGTGTTTACACCGCCAATGGCATAGAAACTCATGTAATTCTATGCATGAGCCTGAACTGAAGTTTCATAAAATACTGTCAAAATGTTCCATATAATGTATGCGTTTACTGTCCCGATAAAGCTGTCCTGCTAAGAGTTAGAGCATGGGAAAGAGCAACAATAACTTATTTTCATAGAATGCCTTTAATACAGCAAAACTTGGCAAGGGCTTCACTGTTAGGGTCAGACCCTAGCAGGAATAGAAGGAAAATTAGGGAAGGTCAAAGGCTTAGAACATGACTTTAAGGAGGCTTTTTATGGTGGGGAAAGATGTAGGAATGTGGAGGGTGTTAGGCAGTGTTCCAGACTACAGGCTAAGATAGCTGATAGCTCTGTGACTGAGAGAGGGCGAATACAAAGTAGATCAGAGTTAGAAGAGGGTGTGAGCATGGGTATTGGGCTGGAAGAGGTTGCAGAGGTTGGAAGGCACAAGGCCATGGAGGGATTTGTAGATGAGAATGAGAATTTGAAGTTGATGCACTGAAGGCTGGGGAGCTGATGGAGGCTAGCAAAAAGAACTGTGATAGATAAGGAGGACATTGTTTGGGATAGATCATGGGCAGCAGAGTTCTGAATGAGTTGAGGTTTGTGTAGGATGGAGGTCACTGTGGAGGGTGCTGGAAGCGCCAAGCCTGGAGTTGACAAATGCATGCATGAGAATTTCAATGGTAGTGAGGGTGAAGTAAGAACAGAGACAGACAATATTTCTGAGGTAGAATTGAATGGTCTTGTTAAAGGCTTGTATGCAGTTTGAAGTTCAGCTCAGGGTTGAGTAGGACACTCAGGTTGTGTGCCTTTGGGTTGAACTTGAGAGGGAATCCAAGAAGGGGGATATGATTGGGGGCTAAAAAGCAGAGTTTCTAGCAGCGACCAAACAGGATGGTATTGGTCTTGCATATAGACATATAAGGGGCAACTCTACAAGCTCCACTGAGAGTGGGTAGCCTTGCTAGATGGATGTGTAGTTTGCAGAATTGGCTCAGTTGTGTTATATCCCTATCATACATGCTGTCATCTAGCAAGGCTCCCCACTGGTAGAGAAGTCTCACAGAATTACCCCTCTACAGCACAAGTTACCAAAACGTATTGGCCCAGAAATTCGGGTCCCAACGTGTGAGTACGCACGGGGTACTCACGCGTTGGCTCAACGAAAGTGCCAGTTTCGTGCATGTACTGCTCATGCGCGGGAAACTGGCACTTCCGTTCCCTTGAAAGAAGGGGTTGACAGGTGGAACACATGTGCCGGAGAGGCAGCGCGTGCGCATCGATCTTACGGTTTTTTTGCAGGTTTCTCCGGGAGGGTAAGTCTCCAGCAGTTACACTTTTAAAAAGCAGGCACAAAGCCTGCTTTTAACAAGGTAAGTGGTGAATTAATTAAAATGAAAACATTTTTTCCACAGGTTTATTATTTTTAAATACTTTAAAGAAAGGTAAGTTTATTTTTAGCCCTGTTAGAAAATGTAATTCATTTTTTCAAAAATTTAAATTATTGTTTAAGATAGTTATTTCATGTAATTTATAGTTATTATAAAAATATGATTAAAAAAAAAAATTATTTGAAGTTTTAGTGATGTTTTGGGGCTTATAGTGTTTATAGGTTTGACAGCTCTTCCTGTCAAACTTATGAATGAAGCATTCCCTGCTACCATTGGCTATCCATGGCCCACGTGATCCCAGGGGACGCATTGAACTAACTGCGCCCCTGGGATATGCAAGCACTGCGCGCTGGCAGTTGGAGGAGGCCCAGGATCGGAATCCCACGCGGACCCACAGCTCGACGGCTGGCGCGCTAGGTAAGTGCAGGCCGGGGGCTTGCACCCGCGGGAAGCCCCGACCCGAATTTCTGGGCCAATGTGTTGTGTGAACTATGTGACTGAGTTTGGGTGGGAGTGCCTCTTTCATTTGAAAGTGAAGTTTTTTCCTGCCAATATTAATTTCTCTACATTCAGTAGAAAAATACTTTTAACTCCGGAGATTAAAAAGAATAGTTAGCATAGATCTGCGAAATGTAGGCGATTAAGTTGCAGCATGAATAGGTAAATAAGTCCGAATGTTGTCTTCCATGGCAAACTGCAACAGGGTACGTGAAAACTTGGTACTTGGAGAATACTGAAATAGTTTATCCTCAGATAAAATATTCCATAGAATATATCAACACACAATAAGGGGGGAATTTTAACTTTTGGTTGTGAGCGTGGGGGGTAGTTGAAGTGTTAAAAATGTGAATCGCGACCTGAACCCACCTCCAACCCGCCCAGGTCCGGTTTTAACTGTGGCGGGACAAGGGTGGGGCGGGGGCGGGCAGCCAACCCGCTGCCAGGAGGCAGGCCGTCTATTTAAATATTATATTGAGGCTGGAAGCCTCTTTATTAACCTCCATTTTGTGTTTAACTGTAGCTGGTAGGGTTTTACACACTTCGTAAAACCTGGCAGATACAGCAAGGTGAGGACTGCTGCATCAAGGAGGTAAGTGTCTTTACACCTACTTCCTAGATCCCGGGTCCCTGTCTAACCCACCCCTGCGATCGGAGACCCCTCCCCACGAGGCCTCTGATCGACCCCCTGACCTGAAGGCTATCAATTCCTCCCCCAGGCCTCCAATGCCTCCACGAGGCCTCTCCTCTGACCTTCCCCATGCTCCTTCTGCACACACCCCCTTCTCCTCCGGCTGCCCTGCGACCTATCACCCAACAATCTTCGGTAGACCCCCCCTCCCTCGACCCCTTGCTCCGCTGGCCGACCCCAGCCCCAATCTTCCTCACACCACCCCCCTTGCTGTCTCTGCTGACCCCGGTCCCCAATTTTCCTCGCACCCCCCCACCCCGATCCTTAGCAACCCCCCATGCTTTTCTGGCTGACCCCGCCCCCCCCACCCCGTGATCCCTCCCTCCCTCCTCTGTGCGGCCTAGTACTGTGGGCCTACCCGCCCGGAGCCAGCCAGCCTCTCAATCTGGCTGGCTGCGGGTGGGAAACAGAGGCTTCCCAGTCAAATCAGGCCCTGCAGTGAAGGTCGGCAGGGCCTGCGGGAAACCCGTTCTCCCGGGTGTCCCACCTGCCTCGCAGCACACCCACCGCCTGCAACCCACCTTCCTCCTTAAAATCCAGCGCTAAGTATTTCCTTCACATTGATGATTGGAGTTATATGCCATGCATTATTTTCATTTATATTTTGAATTAGAGTGCCTTTTTTTGCACAATTGGCAGCAGTTGCTGTTGTAATGCCTTGAATTATGTAAATATTAACTTCTGTACATGAGATCAAAGCTATTGTTAAATTATATTAAATTAGTTATGATTCAGTGTCTCAATAATGCAACAAAACTTTTCCTTCCAAGTAATTCAAGGGAATAATAGCTCAAAAGTACTTCAGTGTTTTTACTTCTGTGACTAGCAGTGTAAAGAAATGCAATCACTGTTCCTGCTATTGGGCTTTGCTGTCAATCTCACTCCATACTTGGATATTGTATCTTTTGTACCAATCAAATAGTTATGCGCTGACATTGGTTTCACGCATGGCTATGTTTTGTATACTGTCAGAACCAGGATTGTTTGACCATTTAAAGTTACGGATGATGTTCAAGCTCTGAATGGAGGAAGGCAATTGGTCTGGTAGCATTGCTTTGTATGATGTTAATATAATCAAAGTCTTGTTTTAATACAAAACCATTCCAATTTGTTAGAGTTTAGAAAATTGTTTTCAGTTTTGACATTGTTGTATCAAGCCTGGTTCCATTATGATTGTCACATGAACTCCTTTGCATATGCATTGGAGAAGTTGTTTGAGTGGATTTGTAACACAGATCTGACAGGCAGATTATTGTTTATACAACTCCAAATATGATTAATGGCCACCACTGTGCAATGTTTAAAAAGACATTTCCTGTAAGACTGGCATTTTTAATAAATAACGTTCTCAAATTCATTGAAAATGTTTTCTGGTGGTAAACCATATTTTAACAGCATCCAGAAAATAAACCTTTTCAAATTTGTACTGGAAAAGCATTTGACAAAATATAATAACAGAATACTGGCTGGTAGAGCTATTTCTAATGAAGGGCTTGTGCAAGTGCCGTAGACTTCACACAATTAGTGGGTGAATTTATGCTGTGTGATATGGACATACAAATGTGTAGTATGTTTGTATCAAATTCCTTTGTTCATTATATTAATAGATTATAATGAATTAATCCATTTAACGTAGGTGGCTAATAGCTCTGTTAAAATAGTGGTCAGAGGAATTTCATACAGATGTCTAAACGATAATATCATGGAGTCTTTCAGTCTTAACAACCTTGAAATAGCTACTACAAAGCTAAAAGAAAAGGAATTCATTTATTAGATTATATTTAGAGAAATCCCTTCAAATTAAAGCCAGAAGAGTTGTAAGTCATTAGTAATATTGCAGACCACTAAAAGGGTGTGCATTATAAGTTGTAATAGAAACATAGAAACATAGAAGATAGGAGCAGGAGTAGGCCATTCGGCCCCTCGAGCCTGCTCCACCATTTAATGAGATCATGGCTGATCATCCAAATTCAGTACCCTGTCCCTGCTTTCTCCCCATATCCCTTGATCCCTTTAGCCTTAAGAAATATATCTAACTCCTTCTTGAATATATTTAATGAATTGGCCTCAACTGCCTTCTGTGGTAGAGAATTCCACAGGTTCACCACTCTCTGGGTGAAGAAATTCCTCCTCGTCTCAGTCCTAAATGGCTTACCCCTTATCCTTAGACTGTGACCCCTGGTTCTGGACTCTCCCGCCATCAGGAATATTCTTCCTGCATCTAGTCTGTCTAGTCCTGTTAGAATTTTATAAGTTTCAATGAGATCCCCTCTCATTCTTCTAAACTCTAGCGAATATAAGCCTAATCGACCCAATCTCTCTTCATACGTCATTCCTGCCATCCCAGGTATCAGTCTGGTGAATCTTCGCTGCACTCCCTCCATGGCAAGAACATCCTTCCTCAGATAAGGCGAACAAAACTGCACACAATACTCAAGGTGTGGTCTCACCAAGGCCCCGTACAACTGCAGCAAGACATCCTTGCTCCTGTACTCGAATCCTCTCGCTATGAAGGTCAACATACCATTTGCCTTCTTAACCGCCTGCTGCACCTGCATGCTTACCTTCAGCAACTGGTGCACAAAGACACCCAGGTCTCGTTGCACTTCCACTTTTCCCAGTCTATTGCTGTTCAGATAATAATCTGCTTTCCTGTTTTTGCCACCAAAGTGGATAACCTCGCATTTATCCACATTATACTGCATCTGCCATGCAACAGCCCAATCACCCAACCTGTCCAAATCATACTGGAGTTTCTCTGCATCCTCCTCATAGCACACACGCCCACCCAGCTTTGTGTCATCTGCAAACTTGGAGATAGTACATCAGGGGCTAGATTTTCAGTATAGACAGTTTTGGGGCGCTAACCTTAGCGCCCGCCCGAAGTTAGCGCCCGCCCCAAAGTAGCGCCCCGTTGCCGGAAATTCAGTGGCTTCGCCCTAAGAGGTTGGTGGAGCGCTAAAAGAGGCGTTCCACTACTATCTTTAGGCGCTAAGCCGGCGGTGCAGAGCGCAACACCCGAGCTCGGGCGCAGCGCACGGCAGACACTCTGGTGCCAGTGAGCTCTTAAAGGGGAAGGGTGCATGTGTTTTTGTCAAAGGCAGAGTCTGGGGGGGAAAACAGGAGGAGGAGGAGGAGGAGGAGGAGGAGGCGGAGGAGGAGGAGGAGGAGGTGGTGGTGGTGGTGGTGGCGGCGGCGGCGGCGGCGGCGGCGGTCGGAAACATAAATACACCGTTCACAACAACACACTGGATCCTTCCACACAACACATGCAGACTGCCATTTATAGTGCAGGAGGAGTGCCCTTTAATTTGCGCTCCCCAGGGTGTGTTGCGTTCCATTTTACAAACGCTCTGGACGCCAGCCGCACAATGGGGCGGTCCGACTGAAGTTTGGATTCGGGGCGGCCAAAGGGCGTTGCACGAGGATGTGATGTCATTTTCTGCGCGCGCATCCAGGCGGCCGCTAAACTTTGCACCGGCGCTAACGGGCAACTTAATTTGGGGCGGGGCGCAAACTGCGCTGCGCCCGGGCGCTACACGCATAGCGCCCGAAAATCACTTCTCTTAAGGCGCTAACTGCTGGCGCAAGCAACTGAAAATCTAGCCCCAGGTTCCCTCGTCTAGATCATTGATATATATTGTGAATAGCTGGGGTCCTAGCACCGATCCCTGCGGTACCCCACTAGTCAATGCCTGCCACTCGGAAAAAGACCCATTTATTCCAACTCTTTGCTTCCTGTCTGCCAACCAGTTCTCTATCCAAGTCAGTACCTTACCCCCAATCCCATGTGCTTTAACTTTGCATGCTAATCTCTTATGCGGGACCTTAACGAAAGCCTTCTGAAAGTCCAAATACACCGCATCCACTGGTTCTCCCTTATCTATTCTACCAGTCACACCCTCAAAAAATTCCAGTAGATTAGTCAAGCATGATTTACCTTTTGTAAATCCATCTTGACTTTGTCCGATCCTGTCGCTGTTTTCCAAGTGCTCTGCTATTACATCTTTTATAATGGACTCTAGCATTTCCCCCACTACCGATGTCAGGCTTACCGGTCTATAATTCCCCATTTTCTCTCTACCAACTTTTTTGAATAGTGGGGTTAGATTAGCTACCCTCCAATCCATGGGAACTGTTCCAGATCTATAGAATTTTGGAAGATGTCCAGCAATGCATCTACTGTTTCTAGGGCCACTTCCTTAAGTACCCTAGGATGTAGATTTTCAGGCCCTGGGGATTTATCGGCCTTCAATCCCGTCAATTTCCCTAACACCATTTCCCTACAAATACTGATTTCATTCAGTTCCTCCCTCTCATTAGACCTTATGTTCCCCGACATCTCTGGGAGGTTATTTGTGTCCTCCTTTGTGAAGACACAACCAAAGTATGTATTTAATTGGTCTGCCATTTCTTTGATCCCCATTATAAATTCATAAAAACATAGAAGATCGGAGCAGGAGTAGGCCATTCGGCCCCTCGAGCCTGTTCTGCCATTTAATGAGATCATGGCTGATCATCCAAATTCAGTACCCTGTCCCTGCTTTCTCCCCATATCCCTTGATCCCTTTAGCCTTAAGAAATATATCTAACTCCTTCTTGAATATATTTAATAAGTTGGCCTCAACTGCCTTCTGTGGTAGAGAATTCCACAGGTTCACCACTCTCTGGGTGAAGAAATTCCTCCTCATCTCTGTCCTAAATGGCTTACCCCTTATCCTTAGACTGTGACTCCTGGTACTGGACTCCCCCGCCATCGGGAACATCCTTCCTGCATCTAGTCTGTCTAGTCCTGTTAGAATTTTATAACTTTAAATGAGATCCCCTTTCATTCTTCTAAACTCTAGCGAATATAAGCCTAATCGACCCAATCTCTCTTCATATGTCCCCTGATTCTGACTGCAAGGGAAATATGCTTGACTTCACCAATCTTTTTCTCTTTACATATCTATAGAAGCTTTTACAGTCAGTTTTTATGTTCCCTGCAAGCTTACTCTCATACTCTATTTTCCCCCTCTTAATTAATCCCTTTGTCCTCCTTTGCTGAATCCTAAACTGCTCCCAATCCTCAGGTTTGCTGCTTTTTCTGACCAATTTAGATGTCCTCTCCTTGGATCTTATGCTATCCCTAATTTCCCTTGTTAGCCACAGTTGAGTCACCTTTTTTGTTTTTTTTAACGCCAAACAGGGATGAACAAATTCTGTAGTTCATTCATTGCCTATCCACCGTCAACCCTTTAAGTAACGTTCCCCAATCCATCCTAGCCAACTCGCGCCTCATACCATCGTAGTTTCCTTTATTTAAATTCAGGACCCTAGTCTCTGAGTCAACTACTTCACTCTTCATCTTAATGAAGAATTCTATCATATTATAATCGCTCCTCCCCAAGGGGCCTCGCACAACAAGATTGCTAATTAATCCTTTCTCATTACATAATACCCAGTCTAAGATGGCCTGATCGCTAGTTGGTTCCTCAACATATTGGTCCAGGAAATCATCCCGTATACACTCTAGGAATTCTTCCTCCACGATATTGTTACTAATTTGGTTAGCCCAATCTATATGTAGATTCAAATCACCCATGATAACTGCTGTGCCCTTATTGCACGTGTCTCTAATTTCCCATTTAATGCCATCCCCAAACTCAGCATTACTGTTTGGGGGTCTGTATACAACTCCCACTAACGTTTTCTGCCCCTTGGTATTTCTCAGCTCTACCCATACAGGTTCCACATCATCAGAGCTAATATACTTCCTTACTATTGTGTTAATCTCTTTCACCAGCAGTGCTACCCCACCGCCTTTTCCTTTTTGCCTGTCCTTCCTGAATATTGAATACCCCTGGATGTTGAATTCCCAGCCTTGGTCACCCTGGAGCCATGTCTCCGTAATTCCAATTATATCATATCCATTTACATCTATTTGCGCAGCTAATTCATCCACCTTATTACGAATGCTCCTCGCATTAAGACACAAAGCCTTCAAGCTTGTTTTTTAGCACTCTTAGTCCTTTTAGAATTATTATTTACTGTGGCCCTGATTGATTTACACCCTTGATTTCTCTGCCTTCCACTTTTGCTTTTCTCCTTCCTGTCTTTTGCTTCTATCCTTGCTTCCCTTTCCTCTGTCTCCCTGCACAGGTTCCCAACCCCCTGCCATTTTAGTTTAAACCCTCCCCAAGTGCAGTAGCAAACACTCCCCCTAGGACATCGATCCCGGTCCTGCCCAGGTGCAAACTGTCCAGCTTGTACTGGTCCCACCTCCCCCAGAACTGGTTCCAATGTCCCAGGAATTTGAATCCCTCCCCCTTGCACCAATCCTCCAGCCACGTAGTCATCTGAAATATCCTTCTATTTCTACTCTGATTAGCACATGGCACTGGTAGCAATCCTGAGATTACTACCTTTGAGGTCCTATTTTTTAATTTACCTCCTAACTCCCTATATTCAGCTTTTAGGACCTCATCCCGTTTTTTTACCTATATCGTTGGTACCTATATGCACCACAACAACTGGCTGTTCACCCTCCCCCTCCAGAATGCCCTGCAGCCGCTCTGAGACATCCTTGACCCTTGCACCAGGGAGGCAACATACCATCCTGGGGTCTCGTTTGCGGCCACAGAAACGCCTATCTATTCCCCTTATAATAGAGTCCCCTATCACTATAGCTCTCCTGCTCTTTTTCCTCCTGTCCTGTGCAGCAGAACCATCCATGGTACCAGGAAGTTGGCTGCTGCTGCCTTCCCCCGATAATAATAGAATCCAGGTTATTATCATGTAATGGATGTAAAACAGAGGGAATCTCTCTTAAACTGGAAGGGTTGTGATATCTACAGTATATGCTAAATCACTGTGACATTCTGTGAAATATGACTCACTTTCTCTGCTGGTTGAGTTATGTGCTACATTGATAAGAAGCTTTCACTAGGGTACATTTTCTGATCAGTTACACCTGAATAGCAGATGTAAATTGAGTATAATTAATCGAAAAAATGGGCAGAGATCTTATGCCAGATTTCCAACTGCTTATGCCCCATCCAGTTTTTCAGATGGATTTTGTCCTGGCACCCCCAGTTTACATTTAAATGTATTAAAATTAAACCTGATGGTATTATTTAGACATCCACTCAATTTCTTCATGTTTATACCTAATCATCTACCCCCTCATAATACGGGCATCCGAAAGGCTGCTAGGATGTGCTATTTACAGGGCCCTATAGCCTTTATCAATAGCAAAATACTGCAGATGCTGGAAATCCGAAATAACAACAGAAAACGCTGGAAAAATTCAGCAGGCCAGGCAGCATCCGTGGAGAGAGAAACAGAGTTAACGTTTCAGGTCGAAGACTGGAAAAAAGCAGGAAATGGAAAGCAAGTTTAGGGGCTGGGAAAAGGGGGAGGGGATGAAAGAACAAAAGGGAAGGTCAGTGATCGGATAGAAAACAAGAGAGATTAAGAGACATTGCGAGACATTAGCCTTTGTTCTGTAAGTATTGTGAAGAACAAAGCCAAGTCCAACAATAGCTGAGTTATAAAATGTGCTGCTTAATGTGGAACTGAACAAGAAGGTGTCAGACTTGGTTCCCAGTCTGTGCTGAGTAAACTGATCTCAAACGAGACTGTGGTATGGGTGCTGCAGGTACCCATGGGTTACAGTGAAAATGGATCATTCAGGGTCAGCTCATGTGGAGCATAAACCCTGCATGGACCTGTTGGGCTGAATGGCCTGTTTCTGTGCTGAAAATACTATGTAATACTGTGTAAGGTTCCAGCTGCTGATTGCTAGAGTGTGTGTATGTGTATAAAAAGTATAGGGTAAGATTCACCTGTGCTCCTCTTTACAGGAAGCAGCCCTTTGCAGACATGGCTGGAGACATTTATAGCTTCCAAGTTATCATCCATCAATGAGTCTTTATAAATTATGTTAATAGAGAGAAGAAAACACAGAACAAATATCTCAGTGGGATATTAACTCTTTCTCTAGATCATGATAGAAATTGAGGGAAATGTATGTAGAAGTTGGTTAAAGAGACTTACGGCAAACACAGTTCAAATTTTTGTTTGCCATGAAGACACTTTGTAGTTTACCTCAAGTGAAAATAGACAGAACTTCAGAGTGTGTTAGCCTTAAAAAACTACCTCACTGTGCTTCATCAGAAACTTTCATCAGCGTTAGGAAAACATTGGTAACTTGGTCAGCATTGTGTAGTATTTTCCAGCATTGGGTCATATTATCTATCAACATCTTTAGTTCTTTGAGAAGCTGCATTTCAAGATGACCATAAAAAGGAAATGTTTTCCTAAAATTTCTTGAGGCAACTCTTAGTTTCAAAAAATGGTGTATGTGTAACTGCATATATTTTTCTGATTTCTGCTATACATTACACAGCATTAACAAAATTACAGGAAGTCACTGTGGCAGATGAAATATAATAGGAAGCAGGTGCCTTTTTTCAAAGCTGCAAAGGAAATGAACTGCTTAAAGGGTTATTTCCTATTGTAATCTGGAAGGTTCCTTAAATTTCAAGACGGGATAATTTAAAAGAAAATCAACAGCAAATATCCCCTTCCCCACTTCAGTTAAATTTCTTAACAGAAATACATAATGTAGCTGGAAGCTAAATATAGAGCAGCCTGGGAATTTACTCAGCTTCCGGCTTCTAAGGAAACCCCATGGTAAGAGCAAACATATGATTCAAATCAGCAGTAGCACTAGCATTACTCATATACACAGGAGGTAATGACTTAAACAGAAACAGCCCACCTTCTGCCGTTGCAGTCATATCTACATTATAGCACAATTCATAGCACAGGCCTATGATCAAAAAAGCACGATATCTAGGGGTATAAATTAGTCAGGAATCCTTTCCAGGTCCAGACTCGGCGCTGCCCGTCCAGCGCACTACTGAAGCAAGAGGCTCGATAGTGATTGGTCCTCGGGCCTCACCAACACACTTGGTGCGACCAGCGCTGGCAGCTCATGCCTCCACAGGCAGCTCTCGCGCGCAAAGACTTCAATTTTGGGCTGTCTGCCTCGCCGGCAGCGTTCCTCAGGTAGGTCCTGGGACGGGGTTGGCGCTGGCTTTGGGTGGGGTCGATCGTGACTCCTGTGGAGTCGGGAAAGCAGTCTTGCTCCTCTGGTTCCACAGGAGTTTTTTAAAGAATTCATTTTTCACAGCCTACCTTTGGTTGGCAGCCGCAGGGCCGCTGAAGATTCCTGAATGGGACAGGACCAAATGCCCGGTCATCGGAGACAAATTTCTGAAAAGGGTCCTCAACAGGCATTTGGCCCTTCAATTACACATTCAAGGGGTCTAATGCCTATTTTAGGTGTCCACCTGGTATGCTGGGATGTTGAACTACATAGCTAAAACTGTACAGTATAAGTCAGAGGAGGTAGTGATCAAACTTTAAAGTCCTCCGGTCAGATTGTATCTTGAAAATTGTGTTCAGTTCTGGCCAACAAGAAACAAGAGAGACATTCAAGTGCTGAATGAAATGTTGAGAACAGCCACAAAGTTGATTCCTGGGGGAAAAAATACAGTTGGTTAGCGCCTCCTATTAGCTGGCGCTAATGGGGCGCTAATGCAGTAGCGCCGGGGCGAAGTGAATCCAGCGAAGCACAGCAAATCCGGATCCCCGTTGTGCCACCGGTGCGAGATATCGCCGAGGACCTCAACACCAGGCAGATTATGACATCAGTGAGCGTGCAACACTGACTGAGCACCCGAACTGTGAAATTCATTTTTGCCACCTACCTTAGCGCCTTGACCAGACAGCAACAGGGAGAGGAGGTGTCAAGCAGGTGGAAGCTGGCTCCAGGGACGTTATTTAAAGGGATCATGAGAAATGAGTCGCAGCTGTCAGATTAGTGAAGTTTCAGTGCTTTCTTGTCAGTTTGACATTGTGCAACAGTTTAATTCAGGAATTTAAAGGTTCTTTTGTATCAGGAGTGTTGTGGTAACTAAAAAGTCGTTACATTTATTCTTAAAAAATATCAAGTGCTACACTTGGTTACATTAATGGGGGCTGTACTGGCCGTCCAACTCACCCTCTAGGATCTTCGGCGGAGGGAGCGGAGGCAGTGAGAAAGACAGGAACACTTGGCCAGAGGGAGGAGGAGGGCCATCAGGGCTCTCAACAGGATGCCTTACCCTCCAAGGGTATTCCGAGAGCACTTCTCCTACCTCCAATTAAGCGAGGAGCAGTGAGTTAGAAGGCTCCGCTTCACCAAGGAAGTGGTCACAGAACTCTGCCACCTCCTGCAACCAGACCTCCAGCCTCAGATCAGAGCAACCTCGGCTCTCAGTAGCAGTCAAGGTCACCGTCACCCTCAATTTCTTCACCAGCGGATCCTTCCAGTCTGCAAAAGGAGACATAGCTAACATTTCGCAGTTCGCCGTCCACCGCTGCATCCGGGAGGTCACAGAGGCTCTCTACAGTAGGAAAAGGGACTACATTTCATTCCCCATCACCAAAGAGAAGCAGGACGAGCATGCATGTGGCTTTGCCAGGATAGCAGGATTCCCCATGGTGCAGGGCGCCATTGACTGCATCCATGTGGCTTTGCGGACACCGCATAACAATCCTGACATCTTCCACAACCGCAAAGGTTACCACTCACTTAATGTGCAGTTGGTGTGCGACCACAGACAGCGAATCCTCAATGTCAATGCCCGCTATCCTGGCAGCAGCCACGATGCTTTTATCCTGCGTCAGCGCTCTTCCAGTCACCATATCAAGCTCGCGGCTGACTGGTTGGAGACAAGGGCGATCTGCTCTCTACCTGGCTCATGACTCCCCTCCGCAACCCCAACACTCCTGCCCAGCACTCATATAATGAGAGCCATGCTGCCACCAGGAACATCATCGAGCAGACCATCAGGGTGCTGAAGCAACAGTTCTGCTGCCTTGACCGCTCGGGAGGAGCCCTCCAGTATTTGGCTGAGCGGGTGTCCCATTTTGTGTTGGTCTGCTGCATGCTCCACAACTTGGCCATCATGAGGGCCCAGCCCTTGCCACCAGGGATTGCGGGACCACCTCAGGAGGAGGAGGAGGAGGAGGAGGAGGATGATGAGGAGGAAGAGGAAGACAAGAAGTACGAGGAGGAGGAGGAAGAGGAACAGCAGTGAGGGAGGAAGCAGCCATTCAGTCAGCCTTCCGGAAGGGCGGTCCGTGATCGCCTTATCAGACTGCAGTTCCAATAAATTAAACCCCAGATCCCCGTTGCTCACCACATCCCCATCATCCCATCCCTGTCGCAGGCCATATCACAGTGCAAAGCTGAAATGAGAGACACCACAAAAGAATCCAAACTAAATTAATAAATTTATCAGTAATCAGTGAACACATATTTATGACAACAATATGAACTATTCACCCTTGTGCAATTCCTTAGTGCCTCTCATTACTGTGCCTTTGCCTACTCTAGTGCTCCTGTGAAGTGTTGGCCCAGTGGCTGCAGCACGGCGGGTGGAAGGCTGCTGAGTGTCCGTGCGGGAGACTTCAGATGGATTGCAGGATTCCCTCGACCAGCTGTAGATTGCAGCACCTCAGCATGGGTGGCAGCAGTCTGGGCTGGCTGGATGACAGGCAGCTACAAGGGCAATAGCGGAGTGCCAGTGGTGGGAGCAGGAATGCTGTCATCCTGAGAGAGGACAGCAAGTTCCTGCTCTAATGACCCACTGGCACTCCCCCGGGGCATCAGCTCAGCATCCCTAGCAATCTGTTGGAGAACAGATTGCTGGCCTGCTGTGACACCGTGAATGCCCCGGTCAACAGTGGTAGACCCAGCCACGATGGCAGCAGTCAGAGCTTGCGTGGCATCAAGCTAAGACTGCATGAGAGCAGTCTGAGATTGGATGCCACCAATTATAGACTACATTACAGCATTAAGATGTTGCATTGCTTCCGCCTGTGCTGCAATGGAAGCGGTATCAGGTCTGGGTCGCCACGGTCTCTCTGGGAGTCTACCATCCTTTGCAGACTGGAAATGATGGGCTCCATAGTGTGCGCAGAGCCTTGTGCAATGTTGGAGGCGGACTTCTCCATGCTCCTTATCATTGCCGAGAGGCTCTCGGGCACGCTTGCCATTGCACCTATCATCTCCGTGTGCATGCCCATCACCCTTCTTCTAAATGCCTCCCCATCGAGGTCCTCACCTGAGTCCTGTGCAGCAGAACTCGTGCGTGAACTTGCCCTCTGGGGAGCTGGCCCCCGAGCTACCCTCTCCCCCTGACCTTGCTGCAGCCCACTCGTCCCCGGTGCCTCACCCTGTGCAGATCCCGCTACTATACTAGCCTCTAAAGAATGCCTAGTGCCAGTATCTGTGCTTGAATTAGCACCCTAATCATTTCTTTGAGCAGTGAGACTTAATTTTACATGCAGTGTATTAGTGCCTGGCGCTAATTCTCCAGCTTTTCTAATTTTACCGCCCATTCCTGGGCTATAGTGAATTTCTAGCCCCTAGTGTCAGGGGTCTTCATTATGAGGAAAAACTGGAGAAACTTGCAGCTAAGAAAGGAGGCACAGAGAAGTGATATTATACAGGTATATACAGTAGCTAAGGGAATGGAAAAGGTAATTGTGGAATACTACTTTAAATTAAATTGCAGGAGTAGAACAAGGGGACACAGGATCAAATTAGTAAAAGGTAACATTAGGACTGATATCAGAAAATTTGCCTTCATAATGTGTGATCAATGTGTGAAATAAACTTCCAAATAGAGTAGTGGAAGCAAAACCCTGGAATCATTTAGGAAACAATTGGATGTTACAATTGGATGGGGGTCTTTAGAATTTCTCTGGATGGATAAATTAAGATGGGCTGAATGGCCTTTCTCATCTGTATCTTGTGATTTATCTAATTTTCTGGCTGTGGGACTTTGCTGTGTGCAAATTGGCTGCTGTGTTTGTTTACAAAACAACAGTGTCTGTACTTCAAAAATGATTCATTGGTTGTGGAGCAGCCTAACGATGTGAGAAAGTGCAATATAGATGCAAATTAATTCTTGCTTTCTATACTTGGGGAATTTGATAGAGAAATACAAATAAAGACTAAAGGTCAAACTTCATAGAATCAGGCATCCAGGATGTGCAAAATAAATCACTTTTATTCATCGCTTTAATAATCTGTTCATTACAGGTATAAGGATCATAACAAATTTGTAACTAAAGGAGAGTGAAATATATTCAAAATACTCCATTAAAGTAGTCTGGATATTACTACTGGCAGTAAAAGTATTGGACAGGTTTTGATTGAATCTTTAATGATAGGTGAAACCATTGTGCTGCTGGGATGAAACAGCTCCTGAGGGTTGAATTAGATAACCAGAGGCGGGCTGGCACAAGTACTGATTTGAATCTTGATATTACAGTGTTTTCAGTGTCAAAGGAGATGAAGCTGACAGCCTTCACACCACACCTGGAATTTTTGATTTGATAACAAAAGGGCTGGTTTCCCTTTGCAAACATCCGTGCTCCCATTAACTATTCAAATGATATTTGGGAAGCAGCTGCAACAAAACACTCCTTGCAGCCTTGCTGTGGTGAGTTGTTCCTGCTGCCAGTTGGAATATCCATGTAAAAGAGCCTTATAAGTCTATCACATTATAAAACTGCTCCAAAGAATGGCTCCTTATATTCTTAGTTATTTCTCCACCACTATTTAAATTACTCTGTTTACAGTTTCGGGTAATTTTAACTGCAGCGCGAGCAGGGTAGGCCATTGTCATGCTGAATGTGTGATGCTTCCTACTCCCTCCAATACTGATAGTGAATATATTTTTTATATTCGTTCCTGGGATGTGGGCGTCGCTGGCAAGGCCAGCATTTATTGCCCATCCCTAGTTGCCCTTGAGAAGGTGGTGGTGAGCCACCTTCTTGAACCGCTGCAGTCCATGTGGTGAAGGTACTCCCTCAGTGCTGTTAGGGAGGGATTGTATTAATGGAGCAAGAGAAAAGAAGACAGTTTAAGGCTTAAAAAACAGTTTTCCACAAGCACACATATAGCTATCTTGGAAAATATTCTAAAACTTTTTTTATTTACTCTAATAACTTCCCCAATGGCTGGGGAA
Source organism: Somniosus microcephalus (assembly GCF_052327205.1). Taxonomy (NCBI): domain Eukaryota; kingdom Metazoa; phylum Chordata; class Chondrichthyes; order Squaliformes; family Somniosidae; genus Somniosus; species Somniosus microcephalus. The sequence goes on from NC_140995.1 coordinate 119,538,581, forward strand.
ACTTCTTGGGAAGAAGCAGGAGGGCAGCTAAATACTACCTACTCATCCAGGTAGTATTTATCTTAAATAACAACAGAAAATGCTGGAATAACTCAGCAGGCCAGGCAACATCCGTGGAGAGAAAACAGAGTCAATGTTTCGAGTCAAACTCTTTGTCAAAGAGATCAGTAGCACAGGTAGGTCTCCCAGACATTAGAAACAATGACATTACAAGATTTGCCAGTGGTTCCAGCAGCTAAATAAGAGATATATGTATTAAACAGGGTATTGGAGAGTCCTCTGAATTGTTTTGGATTCTAAATATGCATTGGGTATGACTGCATTGATCTAACCTTCTCACTCCAGTATATTTCCAGTTTAATATCAGGGTGACCAGCTTTTCACATTTAGCTTATTCATGTATTAGACATGCCATTAAGTTGACTTTACACACAATTGCACTGTGTGGTTGACTTTAAGTGACCTTAACAGGGTAAGTGTTTGGCACGATGCAACATCCTGCAACAGATCCTGTAAATTATTACACTCACCACGTGTAGCGCAATCTGAGGCCCAAGTACCATAATTCTGCATTAAAAGTCTCCGAAGCAGTGAAAACGCCAGTTTCTGAGCTGATCTGAGCATAAACAAGTTACTTACCCTGACATTAAGGTACCATTAATACATTTGTAAGGATAGTAGCAATCTAACTAATGCCTGTGAGTTAGTTTAGCGCAATCAGCAAAACTTAATGGGCCAGATTTTGCAGTAAAAATAACAGCGAGGCTAACAGCGCCCACCGTTATTAACGTGTAAATCAGACAGCAACTTCCAGTGACCACACATCTGCAGTTAAATGCAGAAAGCAAGAAGTTGCTGTCCGAGATGCCCTGCTCCTCCAGAAGCTGTGCGATAGCAATACCTCACCAAGAGACTCAGCATTGAAATACAGGGAACCACCTGAAGTTGCTGTACTTACATGATATATACACACTAAACTCGCCAGAAAAAGTTAGGGCTTGTCTATTCCAAAGTATTACAAAGCATTTACAGTGCAGAAACAGGCCATTCAGCCCAATAGGTCCATGCCGGTGTTTATGATCCACACTAACCTCCTCCCTCCCTTCTTCATCTAACTCCATCAACATATCCTTCTATTCCTTTCCCCTTCATGTGCTTATCAATTTCCCCCTTAAATGCATCTATGCTATTTGGTATATGTACCCTTTTAATGGCATAATAAGTCCTAATTACTGCAAAACAACTTTTCTGGCACTGAAAATTTAATTTAACAACTGTGGAGTCTCATTCCTTCAGATTTTAATTGTTGTTGGAGATTTAAAAAAAACATTAAATATATATATTTTTAAAAACCTTTTCTGTCGCTTTTATCTCTCTCTCTTAATCCAAGCTTTCTTTCCCTCTCTTTATTGCGCATTCTGTAGCTGATTTGACAGTGAATTCAATATTCTAATTAATACTTCCTGGTTCGGAATCTGTGCAGTTCAGTAAGGATTCTTCAATCTGATTGGTTAAGGAGATACACAGTTGCTTGCTCTGTTCACTCAGGTCCCAGGTCTCCATAGAGGGCGCCGCACTGTTTGGCTAGTTGTCTGACAGGACCTTCCAGTGCAAAAGCCCATTGAAAGTCTATGGGCAATTGCAAGTGTAATAGACGGCTGGCACTGTTGGTTCCCCGCTGGCCACAAAATCCGGCCCATTAATTACACACACTCCTGAATTTCAAGGAAAATATCTGATACTGGGTAAGAGGGATAGTATTTCATACACTCAAGTTTTAAAAAAATGTTTACTTACCTTGTTGTCATGGTGTCCTTTATTATGCTTTATTAGTTTATTATATGCGGTGCTTTTTATAATCTTGGGTCATCATCTCTGCTGAGCAGCTGCCTTGTCACTGGAAGCACTTCATCAAATGACAAAAATAGCACATTTGTCCCTATGGATTATAACAATTAATAATTTCTTTCTTCACAAGTTAGTTGAGTATCATACTGATGAGTTCTTGCCAGTACTGGATCTGGTACGAATAAGTTCACTCTCTGATTGCCACTGGGGACGGCAAGGAGAGAGAGTGGTCGCTGATTAACATCGGGATTTGAGGGGAACTAGATTATTGAACTTATTGAACAAAGTTATTGCTAGACAGCTCTTAAAATGCTACAGATCCTGCTGATGCAGCATTTCGAGATAGTTTCGTGTTTTGAAGCACTGATAGCTGTAAGATTCCACTATTGCCCAGCTTTTGCGAATACTGCGTGTAGATTTTCTGTTACAAATCCTGTCACAGTTTAGTCTTCTAGCACAGAGCCCTGGACACATTAATTAAAATCCGACTTGCATATTTGAACGCAAGCTGCTTTCTTTTTAAATGAAGGTTGAACTTTTTGTTGACTTTACCTTATATTACATTAATTTTACATCAGTGAGTGAATGACATAATATATCAAATTAAAGCACAGGTATGCAAGGGGCAGTGGCCCCATGGTTACCCAGCCTGTGAATGCCACTCCTTGCCAGGAGTACCTGAGCAGGAAATTAGTCCTGTAGTTTAAGCGTGTACATGATTGTTTGGCAATATAAGTGTTGCATGTGAAATTTAGGTAAGTTGGAAGGCCTGAAACTGGATTGCCCATTGCTTACATCCTGCTTCACTCAGCACTTAAATCTACTTACTGCTGCAAGTTTACTGGTCCCAACAGTAAGCCACATTGCCAAAAAGTAACACAACAAGAGGGTCAGTTAACATAAATCATGAGAAATCTTGGCAAGGTTTGTATAAATTAGATGAACCTCAAGTTTATGTTGCTGGGGGAGAAATTCGCATAGGCCCGTTTTTGGGCCCAAAATTGTCAGTGTTCTCACCGAAGCCGGAGGCCTGAGGCTCGTCCGAAATTGGGCCTCGGGCCTCATCTAAATAAATCCAGCGAGCTGCAGGTGCCTGTCAGGCCTCCTGAGACAGGTCGCTGCTTTCCTCTGGAATAATTTGGGCCGGCTGCACTCTGGCATTGGCTCTCAGGTAGGTCCTGGGAGGAGCGTGTGCCTGGGCCGGCAGCTGTGAGCACAGTAGAGCTGTGGAACCAGGAGGAGCCTTCCTCCAGCTCCACATTTAGGTAAGTTAAAAAGAGCAAACTTACCTTTCTGTTAGCCATCTCCAGCAATCCCTTTAAAGACCACTGCAGAAGGAAGCAAAAAAACTGAGCAAAGCATGCTCAGCTCAGTTTTTGACCAAATTTGGACTGGGGTCCTTAAACATGCGTTAGGTCCCATAGTAGCATGTGTAAGAGGTCTAATGCCTGATTAAGGTGACTACCAGGGACCTCTGAATATTGCCTGACCTAATATGGATCAGACGTATTTCAGGCGCCCTTAGGGAACATGACATTGTCTTGCGAAATTGGATCTTTTTGACCCCTTTTTTTTGCATCTGAGAAACACATGAAATGAGGTCCAATTTCAGCCTCAATGTCTTTAACTGTTTTATTCTGTTTTATATATTAATTTTTGTTTTCTGTGGTAAAATTGTACATATTACAGATAATGTGCAGTAAGTATGTGAAATAAAAGAAAAAACTGCAATTAAAAAAAAAAAATCATTCATGGCATGTGAGCATCGCTGGCAAAGCCAGCATTTATTGCCCATCCCTAATTGCCCTTGAGAAGGTGGTGGTGAGCTGCCTTCATGAATCACTGCAGTCCAATGCTTAGTATACTTCTTTGTAACAGTTTGGTACAACTGAGTGACTTGCTAGGCCATTTCAGAGGACAGTTAAGAGTCAACCACATTGCTGTGGGTCTGGAGTCACATATAGGCCAGACCAGGTAAGGACGGTAGATTTCCTTCCCTAAAGGACATTAGTGAACCAGATGGGTTTTTACGACAATCCAGTAGTTTCACGGTCACCATTACTGAAACTAGCTTTTTATTCCAGATTTATTTAATTAACTGCTGCCGTGGTGGGATTTGAACTCACATCTCTGGATCAATAGTCCAGGCTTCTGGATTACTAGCCCAGTAACATAACCACTATAATACTGTGCCCTCAAATGCTGAAAATCTAAAATTAAAACAAAAAATTCTAGAAACAGACAACAAGGAATGATTTTAATCCCTCCAACCCACCAGAAACCGAGCAGGCGGGCAGTTACAAAATGAGCAGGTTACTTACCTAATTGAAAATCACCCCTTTTGCACCATTTCCCATTTTAACCTGCGGGACCCCGATTGCATTTTAACTGGGGTCTGAGCAGGGAAGCTTTCGCTCCAGGCTGAAGCAGGTCTGCGGACAGAAGTGGCTCTCCAAGGTAAGTGTGAAACTTTCCCTTGTGGGACTTGGAGGAGCAGGAGCACTCTCTTCGGGCTCCACAAGGCGTGTTGCAGCCTTCCCTGCCTCTGACTCCTCGCTCTCCCTTCCCTATCATGATGCTGTCCTGAATCTTCCTCCCCGCGATTTATCTGCTCGGCAGCAAACTGTTCCTTAGTGCCGGCTAGAAACCTCTGGCCACCCGAACATCCTCTTGCCTCCATCAGCCAGCTGCTGTTTTCTGCCAGTTTCAGGTGAGCATGTAGAAGAGGCCTGGGAGTTCAAATACCCCCGGCCTGAAACTTACATCAGCAAGTGCGTTTTGCACTTAGCCAGCCCCCCCCCGCCCCGCCCCCCCCACCCCGACCCCCCCCAAGGTTTGCAGTATCTGAAAAGAAAGGTTAATATTTCAGGTAAACATTTTTGAGTTCTGATGAAAGTTTTCTACCTAGAATGTTAACCTGTCTTTTATCAGTTGGTGATTGATCCACTATGTATATGCAATAGTTTTTGTTTTGACAGCAGTAATTGGAAGGTACCAATTGTGGTTCACAGATGGATATTAAAACTTGACTTTTTCGACTGGAGCACCAGGATATTTACTGTGCCTAGTACAGCAATCCCTCACGCTAACTCTTTCTGACTGTGCCATTGATATGATGTGTGTTGGTTCTAGCTCTGAAATAAACAGATTTGTACCAATTTTGTGGAGTTTCCAAAGGCAGGATAATAAAGATTAAAAAGTTAGTATGGCAGAATGACATCAGCTGTTGCATAATGACTGGTTTGCTAAAATTAAATCTGTGGTTGACTGAATCATTAATTACGTCATCATTAATATTGTTAGTGCCTTGCAAGAAGTCCATTTGTTCAGTCAGTATGAATGCTACTGCAATGTGATGTGTTACACAATGCCTTTTTTGCATTGGTCTTTTAAAGCTGGATTTTGAACGCAATTCAAATTGCACAGCCTGCTGTTTAGCCTATATTAATCTCAGCCTCAAATTATATCAATTGCATTTAATATCATTCGGTAAGTTTTCTCATTTTTAAGCTGAGTACACCGGGCTTTACTCCCTTCCTAGCTGAAGGACAAACATAGGAATTTTTTTTTTTGCGGGGGGCAGTAATTTCATTCGAGACAATCTTTATGCCAACAATTTAATTCCAACAATTTAATTCCATTCTCAGGGGATTCAATGCAAAAAATGTGATATATTAGTATCACATTGGTATGAAAACTCACATCTCTGGTTGTAGTTTCATACGAGTGTGATGATGGTATCAGTAGGAAGAGAATGTGGGCTTGGTCTGAAACTCATGCTACTGATTTTAGGTCATCAACCAGCAAAAAAGATTTTTGACTTTATTCATTGCATTAATTTTCCACGTTTGTGCTGTTGGATTTCAACAGTTTCAGCGTACCATAATCACACCTGACACCAATTTAAATCTGCTGCAGTTTGAATGATAGGTAATCACAATGGTTTTAGGCTTATGCCACTCCTATATTTTATATTTCTGTGCCATTATTAAAACTTTACTTCATTATGCAACAGGGTGGCAAGTGGATTCTGTTCAAATCTAACCCAAGTCACATTCAAAGTAAAGCCAAATGTTGGGTGTATGTTGGGCTCTCATAAACCCAAACAACATCCAGGAAATGACTATCTTCCCACCAAGTATCAAATTGATTCCAAGAAAAGGAGGTCTTCCAAATAAATCCAATCTACATTTTAATCAGTGCCTTTATTCCTGTCGAAATCGATTTCCAGGTAGTGACTGCCTGGCGTCCTATCAAATCAATCCAATTCAAGTCATGTGGTGGCCTGATTACCATTAAATTGAATTCAAGCCAAATTATAACCACAATAATCATTGTTTTCTCTTTAAATTCAATCAGAAAATCAATTTATGGTTTAGAAAATGAAGGAGAACCCAATGTTTTGGCTTACGGTGCAACTCGTAAGGTCTGAAGCTGAATCCCAATCTAAACTCTGGATTTTCTCAGTTTGTTTGGCTGTCTGAAGCCAACATTTAGATGACAAAAAATTTGAAGAATTTGAGCATTTGAGTGGCCTCTGAAGTGCAAAGTATCTTAAAAAATTGATCTTAGTTTATGAGAGTGGCTAATTTCACCAGTAAAGAATGTCTGGGATTATCAAACCCCAAAACAGAAGGAGACAAATAAACATTCTATTGTAGTGGTACCACCGAGTGTCCCTTACTTGTTATATATAATTCCCTTTAACTTTAACTATGTTTATATACAGTTTGCATGTACGGGGCGTTGCCCCTTTAAGAACGCGACCTAACGCAATGACGTCACGTCGTGCATCACATGACTCACCCAAACGCGGGCTAACGCGATGACGTCATGTCGCGCATCACGTGACTCACCTAAACGCGAGCCGGCCCAGCTCAGCCTCCCACTCCCACGACAATCGCCGGCCTAGCTCGGCCTCCCGCTCCTGCGACTTCGGCCACAATGGCTGGCTGCAGTGCCGGGAGAACGCGATGACGTCATCGCGCCATTCAAGTGACTGCCCAAGCGCGGGAAAACGCGATGACGTCATCACGCAATCCACGGGACTGCCTAGTCAGTCCTCATGGTGTCCCCACTGGGGAAAGACCTGTTCCACGACTCTCCTGCATCGTTCTACATTGTTTGCTGTACTTCATCTAATCCAACATTAAAATCCTGTTTGTTGCTCTTCCGAGTCGAGCTCCGTTATTTGTTAGGAATACACCTATTCCTACATTGGTGACCCAACGACGTGAGGACGGGAATTCATCAAAACCTACATTGGTGACCCCGTTTCCGTGAACGTTTTTCACGGACGAAGCGCACAGCCTGAACCCCGTCTCTGTGAGCGGTTTCAGAGAAGAAGGGCACAACGCACAACAACCGACGAACAACAACCGACGAACACCAATTCCTACATTGGCGACCCCGTCTTTGCGAACGTATTCGCAAAGGAAGCGCAGCCTGGAGGTGATCCCATTTTTCACGAACGAAACGCAGCCGGACCCCGATTTTTGTGAACGATTTTCACAAAAGAAGCACGCCATGGAAGCATCATCTGTTTCGCTGTCGCTACCGCAATTCAGGGAGCAGCAACCGCCCTCGTGCTTTCTTCAGGTAGAAGCCCCGTTTGCCAAGAACATTGATGCGGCGCAGACCAACGTGGTCTCCGTTTTCGTCAGCTCTACCGCCTTACAGATCGTCCGCCTCCACGACATCTCCCAACGCAACAGCAAGTATGAATCCCTCCAAGCGCGGGTTCTGCAGGTTTTCGGGCCCACAAGATCGGAGCGCGCCCCCGCGGAGATGCCACGAGGACTCGCTCCACACGAACCATGAGGACCCATCCCTCACGAACCACGAGGACGCACTCCTCGCGACCCATGAGGACCCATCCCTCGCGAACCATGAGGACCCATCCCTCGCGAACCACGAGGACCCATCCCTCGCGAACCACGAGGACCCATCCCTCACAAACCATGAGGACCCATCCCTCGCAAACCACGAGGACCCATCCCTCGTGAAACACGAAGACTCATTCCCCGCCGACGACACAACAGCCCGTCAGCCTGCTGGTTGTGTTTTCTACCACGCTTTTCGGCGCGAAAGTGAAGTGTTGCCGCCCTCCCAGCAGTTTTACCCCTAAATCAACAATAACTAAAAGCGTTGCTGCCCTCCCGGCAGTTTTCCCCCTAAATCAACAACAACTCGAAGCATTGCCGCCCTCTCTACAGTGTTCCCCTCAACAAACGCGAACCTCTACTGACGCTGCAAACATCAAGGACGGGTCCAACGGGCATCCCGTGGCCGCGATCGGCCACGCGACAGTTGCTGTCATCACCGATCACTGATCAACGCAGCAATGGTTCACTCTCTTTTGTGTTACTGTAGTAGCACTACGGCACGCACCGTTCCGTGCGTTCCCGACTGCCGAAGAGTTCGCTCGCCTGTCGGCGAGTTCACCGACCTGCCAGGACCCACGTTATTTCCTCCTGGATTGCCCGTTCGGCGTTCCTGCAGATTTCGTCAGACTGAGGACCTTCCAACAATGACGGAGCCATGGTCCGCGTCTGCCCAACATGCCAGTCACTATGGCGCGGCCAGCTGTTTCGCCCCAGCACCCGTTTCGAACCACGGGCTGCAGAGGTCACGCGTCTCCATGGTCCTTCGCATGGCTGAATACGTTTTATTCGCCATGATGCCGTGGTCCTTCGCACGGCTGGATACGTATTATTCGCCACAGCGCACGCAAGGATCTGCTCACGAACAGCACCTTTCGACCTCGCCCGCCAAGTCGAGACAGCACGACCGCCGAGACCTTCGGACATCCATCGTCGTTACGGCAGGCCAAGCAAGATTGCCCACCAGATCGCCAGCCACCCAGCAGTCTCCGTCTCGAGACTGCAGGCGACGTTCGGACAGGATCGTCAGACCACCTCATCTTTTGTCATTCATTAAAGCAAATTCTGGGGGGGCACATGTAGCGGTACCACCGAGTGTCTCTTACTTGTTATACATAATTCCCTCTAACTTTAACTATGTTTATATACAGTTTGCATGTACGGGCGTTGCCCCTTTCAGAACGCGACCTAACGCAATGACGTCACGTCACGCATCATGTGACTCACCCAAATGCGGGCTAACGCGATGACGTCACGTTGCGCATCACGTGACTCACCTAAACGCGAGCCGGCCCAGCTCGGCCTCCCGCTCCCGCGACAATCGCCGGCCTTGCTCGGCCTCCCGCTCCTGTGGCAATCGCCGGCTCAGCTCGGCCTCCCACGCCCGCGACTTCGGCCGCAATGGCCGGCTGCAGTGCCGGGTGCCGGGAGAACACGATGACGTCATCACGCCATTCACGTGACTGCCCAAGCGCGGGAAAATGCGATGACATCATCACGCAATCCACGGGACTGCCTAGTCAGTCCTCGTGGTGTCCCCACTGGGGAAAGACCTGTTCCACGACTCTCCTGCATTGTTCTACATTGTTTGCTGTACTTCATCTAATCCAACATTAAAATCCTGTTTGTTGTTCTTCCGAGTCGAGCTCCGTTATTTGTTAGGAATACACCTATTCCTACGCTATGATATTTTTATTGTTTACTCGATCAACTAAAATACAAAGAGCACACTGAGCACAATATCACAGCATCTGCAAGAACTTAAAAAGCTAGAATCTTTTTGTTTCTTTTCAAAAAGTATTATTTTAATATACCTCGTCCTCCTTAGAGTGCATCTCACAGGAGACAGTGGTGGACCAGTGGGGTTGGTAAGCAGGAGACTATTTCTTCATTTTTCTGTCTTCAGTTTTCTCCCCTTCTCTCCTAAGGTGCTGACTCCTTGTATGAGTGTTGACTGCCCTCTGGTACCTTGACAAGTGGCAATTCTTCGGCCCAGAATTTGCGGTCCATTCGCCGTCATTCCGACTTTGAAGCTGACCGCAACTTCAGAATTTGGCGCATGCACATGCAGAAATCCTAAAGTTGTGGTCTGTCATTCATTGCTCTGACACAGGCTGTGCTGTGCTGTGCCCCCAACCTCCCCCCGCCCACCCCACCCCCACAGAGCCGGCAATCAGTGAAATCACTCAAATCAGGGAAACTGACGGAAACTTTGCCTCTTCCGCAGTAATTACACTGTTAAATTGCCCACTAAAAGTTAGACCCAAAGGGATTAGGTGTAACTGGGGCTTTAACGGCATATTGACTGCTAAACAAAGGTTATGGCCCTGAAAAACTAATTTTAATTTTGTGCAGCGTCAAATTTATCCATTTTAATAAAAATTAACATTATTTTTTAAAGTTTGTTTATCTTCATTTCAGGTTTTCCTTTTCCCCATGTGAGAGCCCCAATCTTTGTTTGGTTCTCTCTAACATTTTTAAAAGGTTAGAATTTTAAGGGCTTACTCACTTCCTTGTTTGCTGGCTGTGAGAATTCTGTGTTTTGATTGGCTGCTTAGACAGCTTGCTGATGTCACAGTAGCTCGCACAAGGGAATCCCCACTAAACTCTGTCAATTTGAATTACTCGTCAGAAATCCCAAACTTCTCGACACAGACATCGCGAGATGTTTGTGCGAAACTTACTTCGGGGGCCAACGGCGAACGCCTTTGCTTCGCCTCTGACCACAGATTCCAGGCCAGAATGTACAAACCTAAGTAGTGAATTTTGCTATAGCAACAAAGCTTGATTCTGTCCTCACCTAACATGCAGGCACATGCACTTTCTGGCAAGAGTCATTAGATAGTGATTGTTGTGGGAACTCTAGTTTTATTCTTATCAATTGATGTGGGGTGCCATTGTTGTAAAGGGCAAGTTGTAAACTCATTTCCAGCTATTTTCTGTGTGTGTAACATATCTATCCAATGGAGTGCATGATCTTTATCAGATAAAACTTGTATGCAATACACACACACACATACACACCCTAAACATGAATTTTCCACATTGGATTTTGAATAGGTGTGTTCACAAAAACAGTTTCTGCCAAAATAAATAGATCTAATATCTGAGAGATGAAGAATGCCACAGAGCTACCTGAGAGCAGCTTACTTGCCTGTACTCTCAGTCAGGGAATGCTGCAAGGTGTGAAGAACCAAAAAGCAGAAATGTGGAGATAACAAAAATAATTTTCAAATTCAAATATAGAAAGCTGTTTACAAATTTGAAATAATTTCCCAAGTCCTTAAAGATATATGTCCACTAAATTTACATTTCCAATAAACTGCATTTACAGGCAGTGCAATAGAGTATATGTAGTAGTTTGCTTTTCTCTTCATGAAATAGAAACCTGTTTCTGTAATTGAACAATTTTCTTTACTAGTTGCTGATTTGTAATTGTATATTTGTTGGCTACAGGGTTAGTCTTTCTATCTGAATTCCCGATAAAATAAAAGATATTCATTATTTTGTATTTCTAATTTTCTGCCCCTTTTCTCTGTCCCTGAAGATACAAGTGCTGCTTTTCGGAATGCAGGCTTGTGGCACGGAGCCTTGCCTGGTGGCAATGCATAATGGCTTGTTTCCCATTCATTTATTTTAAAAATAAAGCAATCAGAAAATTGGCTCTACCAACTTATGCTGGCATACAACTGCTCAAGTTCCATCAGCCCTATAGTGTGAGCCTTGACAGAAAGTATCAGCAGACTATTTGATCATGAGATGGCATCAAATGAAGCCCAATCCAGTCCTCACTCGACATGCACACATGCTGCATTCCAGCAGGTGTCACTAGATAATGATTAGGGGCAACACTGCAGGCTAATATCTATCCCTAGCTCAGTTGTAGCAGCCCAACTTATTTTAATCTATTGACAAATAAATATACTTACAAATGTACATTTTCAAATAGAAATTTCAGCACCTCAAAGGATTAAGATTAACTTAAAAAAAACTGAGTAGAAATTGTTCCTGGCTGTAATAGCAGATGAATGCTTAATGTGTTGATTTGATATTCCTCCATCTCCTATTTTACCAGAGGCATTAATCTGCTTGAAATCAATGGGTTAACAGCTCTCTCAAAACAGCAGATGTACAAATGCCAAACATGTTAAGCATTCATCTGCTATAATTGACAACAGTAATTTCCAGTCTAAGAAGTTCCATGCCAATTCAAATCAATATTGGATTACGTCAATTTTTTTTAACCTGAAAATCAGTGAGGCAGACTGGCTGGGTTACATCACTTGTTGGTTTGTCTATATGATACTGTGTTACCATGTTTAGCAAAACCTATCCACAGCTTTATATCTCTGAGAATGCCAGGATACATAATGGAGAATGATAGATTTGATCTATAGTTTTAATTAAGTCCATTTAGGCTTACAAACGGATATTGTTTCCATGTGATCAATTTTCTAGAGCTTGAATTGTGACTCAATACTATACAATTTACTCTGTGTTACAGTGCCTAAGAAACTGTTGGATGAAACCAACCCCAAGCCAACTCATTATAAAGGGATTCACCACCCCAATTTTCCACCAGACCCCAAGCCTTATGATCCTAACATTATAGGCGATGGTGTCTTCTCCCACGATGTGCTACCCTTTATAACAGAAGCTTCTTTGCCAGGTATGTTATTTTGTATCATTTTAAAAGGAAGTGTTAACAGAGGACTAACTACATCAAGATAGATGCCAATTTAAAAATAAAATTAAACGCTATATATTATTTAATTATTTGTAGTTACAGAGCTTCTCTGTATGGAGATCTCCTATGTTCATCCATTTACATAGAATCAATATTGGGGTGAGATTGTATGAAGAAAATCTGAGCCCTACATCACCTGCTGCTGTCATGCAAATGAAATGGATGAATGCAAGGCCCCAAAGGGAACCTTCGAACTAAAAATAAATAACAAATATATATTTTCAAGAAATGAGCGGTTTGACTTTAAAAGCTACAGATGTGCCCTGGGAAATTGTGCCCACTGGACCTGCCTTCAGCTAACAGCGTAACAGCTCCAGGGAAAATATTAAACCCAAGCCCAGTTATTTGGGAGAGCCTGCAGCCTTCAAGTAAAACTTTAATGAAGGCTTTAAAAGGCTCGAGAGATAATTCAATAGATAAAAGTAATCATGTTAATGCAAAATGCGTATTTTTTAAAATTAATTTTGTTTCAGCCCTTTTGACAATAGAAATTTCAGTTATTGAGAAAAAAGGCACATCATTTCAACAGATTGAATATTCAAGAAGCGCATATGGGACAGCATTTTTGAACTTAAAAGGAAGAAGGCACAAAGGTTCTGATGCATAATGACCACATAGAGACAAAACATTACTGGTTCCTATGAAACATTTTCAGAATGCATTTTGTGCAATTAGTGGGGATTTATACAGTTTCAGGAAAGGGGTGAAATAGGGCCTTTTCATTTTAAACGTGGACTTAAGAATTTATAATGGAAAAAGTTAGCACAAAACTGTGACAAAAAACGTGACAACAGGAAGTATGGATATATAGCCAGGAAATATGCAGAGATGTAAGATACTAGTAGATATGTAGCATCACACACAGGAGTCAAAATCAAGTGTTCTCTTCAGATGAAGTAGGGGTTAGGGGGTGAAGTAGGGGTAGGAGATAATTGGGCAGGATATGCAGATGTAATTCAGTCCCCATTTTCAATTCATAAATTCAGACCTTATTTTTATGTAATACTGATTTAATATTAATATTTACAGTTAACTAGCAACATTTGCAGAAGTTTGGGAAGCAGAGAAGTTGGGTTGGATGGAGCATAGGGATTTCTTTCAGTACAGGCCGAGTTGCTGAGAAATGCAACACTGATGTGCTACAGTGCAATACAGTGCCACTATTGATGTGCAGTGTAACAAGTTTACAAAGGCAGTTTCCATTATAAGTTTATATAGGAATTTATAATGGAAAAAGTTGACAGGAAATGCATGCAGATGTAAGATTTTTAATATATAAATAGATAGATAGAAGCTACTGTAACTTTCAAATTATCCATTATTTTGAAATTTCTAACTTCGTTCATGATCGGCAGCATGATTTCCAGCTGAGCTGTTTCACTGGTGAGATTGAGCAAAACACTGCGGATGCTGGAAATCTGAAATAAAAACAGAAAATGCTGGAAATACTCAGCAAGCCAGGCAGCATCTGTGGAGATAGAAACAGAGTTAGCGCTTCAGGTCGATAAACTTTTGTCAGAACCCTGACGGAATATTACTTTTATTCCTGAACCTTTAGCGACATCAGTGATTTTCAGGATCCTGTCCTTACTCCAGTATTTGTTGCTTTCCTCTCCCATACTCTAGGTCCTAAGGATTTGCTCTCTCACTCTCTTTACGCCCCATCCTAAATGGCAAGCAATAAAACTTTGTGTGACCATATGTTACGTGATAAAATGTCACGTGATCAAATCTCCAGGAATGTGTCCAACCCGAGTTGGCAACCCCAGTCCAGGCTAATATCTTGCCCTAGACCAGCAGATGGGGCCCACTATTTTTTTACATAGAATTACAGCACAGAAACAGGCCATGCACCCCAATCAGTCCATGCTGGCATTTATGTTCCACTCGAGCCATCCTTCCTCATCTAACTCTATCAGCATAACCCTCAATCCCTTTCTCCCTCATATACTTATCTAGCTTCCCCTTAAATGCATCTATACTATTTATCTCAACAACTCCTTGTGGTAGCGAGTTCCACATTCTCACCACTCTCTAGGTAAAGAAGTTTCTTCTGAATTCCCTATTTGATTTATTGGTGCCTGTCTTGTATTGATGGCTTCTATTTTTGCTCTTGCCCACAAGTGGAAATACTCTCTCTGTGTCTACTCTATCAAAACCTTTCATAATTTTAAAGACCTCTATTTGGCCACCCCTCAGCCTTCTCATTTCACTTATGCCATATGATGGCCTGGTAGGCCTGGTATTACCAAGCATTCCACTGCCCGTGATGCACCCAAGTGATGGGAGGCTGGGCATGTGGGAAGTCCCCTGATGAGAATCCTCAGCCCCACCCTGGCCTACGCCACTTGCCTTGTATGGGCCCAAAATAAAGCCAGAAACAGCGTGTTCCGGCCTAATTTCTGACCCTTCTGCTGACTCCCGCAGAGTTACAATCAGAGTGTGTTGGAATGGCTGCAGATTTTTGGCTCCATTGTATTTAACTATATTTAAGATACATCCACATCTGAAATGTAGAGAAGTCTATTTTTCAGATCTTTTGTAACAATTGAATGAAAGATATTAAACAAAAGAAAATCAGGATTTCCTGGATAACTTGTTTAGAGTATATTAAAATTTAACAGCTCGAGGCAAAGCCTGGGAGGTAGCTGATAACATCTCAATGCTTCTATTACAGAAGCATTGCCAAACCTCAGCAAATTTAAATTAAATTATTAACATTCCTTATCTATAACTTGTGAGAGGAAGGTATATCTTGTCTTGGCTAAATATAATAAAAGAACCTTTGAAGGTAGCAATAAAATCGAACGGCTCCACCTTTTACTTTGGAGAATTGGAGAACAATGGTTGAATGTGTTTGGTCTAAAGTCTAAGAGAAGTTACTATTATACACTGGAGTCACACGTGGTGGATAGCAGCCCTGTCACACAGCATCTGCTATATAGCTATGCTTTTTTTCCTGTATAATTTAAAATTATTGTTTGAAATTTTATCGTAAGTGCATCATGACTTTATCATTTTCACATGAATAAGGGAGTTTCATACCATTGCCTGGCATACTATGTATTGGGTAGTATTTGACTTCTTTGAAATTTAACTTGATGCTTTGCTGTGTGAATGTAGAAGAAAAGAAGAAAGGAAGATCAGCTTCCAATTACCCAATGGACACTAAACCCCTACCAGCCCCAGTGGATGAGATTGACAAACAACTTCTGGAAACGAGGGGCATTCGGACTGAGATGGCATTATTAAGCAACATTCTGGAAACCTATTCTTATATCATAGGTAGGTCAATACTTTCAATTTTGTTTTGTTACTTAGTGGGAAAAACAAATAATGGTAATGGAAGAAACTTTCCTTTCTAAAAACCAACAACTTGCATTTATATAGCACCTTTAACATAAAGAACATCCTAAGGCGTGTCACAGATAGTCATTAGGAAAGCACCGGGGCCATGCTGGACCACCGGGAAGTGGGGAGCCGGGAAAACAGCCCGGCACTTGAGAGACCGATTGCACCCTGCATGAGGAAGCCAAAGGGGGCAGGTGCTGGCAGGTGGCCCAAATAAAATGGCCGCCCGGCACCTGCCCTTTAATTTGCGCCGCTGCAGCCGCAAAAACGCCACCCTGACCCTATCGGACATATCATCCGGCGGTAGGTCAGGGGGCACAACTGAAGTTTGTGGCCGGGGTGTGAGCGGGGCGCTGCACACGCCGATGACGTTATCGCCAGAGGCGCAGCGCCATGGGGCGCTACCGGCTACCGCCACTGCTAACCTCCTGCCCTGGGTGCTACTTTTTCCCCCTTAGGGGGTTATTTTGCTGAAAGGGTGAAAACAGGCAATAAATGGATCTGTGCTAAAAAGACACGCTTGTTTGAAAGTTTGGTTTTAGCACGCAGTTTTGGCCCTGATTGCTGATTATCTTAATTAGAACTTGTCTGGAAGTGCTAAACCAGACACCTGCAGGTTTAGCACTCAAGCGCTGATTAGACGTAATTTTCATGGAGCAGTATATTGGGGCGCCACGCACCCACTCCCACTGAAGGTGTGGAGTGCGCTGGCTGACACACAGCGGCACGTTTCAGGATGTCTTGGGTATTGAGTGAGAGGGCACAAAGGTTCTCGGGCGTGGCACTGGTGGTCCTGGTGGAGGAGGTCCAAAGGTGAAGGGATGTCCTGTACCCACAGGGTGGGAGTAAGGAGTCCACCTCGCCGTCCTCTCCCTCCTGTTCCTCTCTCCTGCAGCAGCTGGTGCTGCTCTGTCTGGCCTCATGTCCTCCTCCCATTCCTCCTGCAGACCAAGGGGGACTCCCAGCAAGATGCCCATGACCAAGCATTCCCTTTCTCCTGATGACTCCTAGAAGGTGTTCAATAAGGTAGAGTAGCACAGCACTCACTCTCTTTAGGTGAAGTCCTCAGAGAATTTCTGGAATAAATGTTGTTAGCATGTTAGTGAAATCTTGATAAAGTGTCCCAGAAAGTCTCCCGATGAATTTCAAGAGTCTTCTTCAAACCTCCAGCAGCAAGTGAACAGTAAAAGGTGATATACCTTTAAGTAGCGCTCAGAATCCTCTGCAATGGATTGTTTACACCCAATCAGCTAGTCATTGTTAGGAGAGGGCGTTAGTTCAAGTGCTAGCCACCAAAATGTCATGCAGCCTCTTTAATGAGCGCTAGCAGACAATTTAAGTGGCAATCAGCCCCTTAATGATGCTCCAGACAGCCATTCCTAGTGTAAGCTTCAACTCCTTTACCAAGATGGCATCTGGGGAAAATCGCTCCCTTAGACTCTAAAAGACAAGTTATGAATTCCGCTCACCACACTTCAATGACATCCTGTCTATATTGGAAAGTCTGTTGCTCCGCGATACAAATAAGTTTGATTATTAACCCTTAACTCTCCAGGATGTCCAATGCTGAGGTGCTCCTCCATGGCTCCACAGGACTTCCAACTGCCAAAGGATATTGCCAGCCCACAATCAGCCCTCCTTCCATTCTCCTCCCCCATGCCCAGGACATACTTTCACTGCCAGTGAGGCAAACGGCCTGACATTGATCCTTATAATAATGGGAGAATTGCCTGTGGTGGCGAGATAGGCACTGGCAGCTTGCCCAGATACTGGTAGTGAGGCCCAATTTTGGGCCAGACTCTGGCCTCCCGGTTGGGGCGTATATGCCATGGCGACGCCCCAATTCCGGTCTGAAAATAGCCCTCAAGGAATTTTCACCTGGAGGATTTTAAATTTATTGTGCTTGAGGATAGAATCCAACGTAGGTCAATGAGGATGGGGGCAATTGATGAATGGGATTTTTGAGCGGGAGAAGATATAGCAACATTTTAAATGAGCTGGTGTTAATGGACGGTGAAGGTTAGATGTCCAACCAAGAGTAATCAAGTGTGGTGTTGATGAAGGCATGTATGAGGCAATAGCAGATGGACTGAAGTGGGCCGCAGGTGGGTAATGTTATGGAGGTGGAAGTAGGCAGTCTATGTGATGGAGAGGATCTGGGGTTAGAAAATCAATTTGGGGTTGAACACGTTGATGAGGTTGTGAACAGTCTGGTATAGCCTGAGACTATGGCTGGGGAGGGCTTGCAGTCAGTGGCAAGAGAATGGAATTTGTGGTCGGGACCAAAGCTGATGGTTTTGGTTTTCCTAAAATTTAGTTGTAATGTTAACACTCAGGTCATTTAATGCAGCACATGGGTAGGGTTAACACCAAGCATGCATATATCACGTAACGTTGTGAACTTAAGGCTGTTGAGCGGAAGAAATACCAAGGTATTGTAATTCATGAATCTCTGAAGGTTCACGACCAAGTGTGTGTCCGAAGTATCTCTGTACCTTTAGCAGAATATGATATGTAAAAGAGTATATTAATGTGAAAAGAGTTATATGTAGTACAATGGAAATGGGTATCATGAAACAAACGTGGAAATAGGAGACCGTAACAACATTTGTTGTAATTATGTAAAAGAATAAAATTGCATCTAAGTGAACAATTTTTGCAGATGTTACGTGAAAGAAATATCTGTCTAATCAAAGCTAAAACTAAAATTGAAAATACCTTTCGCTACTGAGAGGACTATTGGCTATTTTTGACACTTGTTGTCAAGAACTGCATTACTGTGATAAAACTATTTCAGATACAGGGTGTTCAAAGGTATGAGGCAAAGTCAATAGAGATATGACCCAGTCAATACAGATCCAGTCTTTGATTAAGATTTGTTCAAATCTTCAAATGTAAACCTCAAATGTAGGTTGGGATTAGGACTGGGAGTGGGATTGACATCCTGTTTACAGTTGGAAGCAAGGGTCAAATCTCCTCAAAATCTGACTTTGTCACTATAAATGGCTGAAATGATAAATTGACTCTGGATCAGGGAAACCCACTAGAAGAGGTGGCATCATATAGTGCAATGTAGAAGAATATGGTCTAAGCACTATTGAATAGTTCGTGAATTAATTCTTGGTGCTATACAAACATATCTGTTGCTACCCCAACTGCTAGTGCAGTTAGAGTCATAGAGTTATACAGCACAGAAAGAAACCCTTCGGCCCATCGTGTCCACGCCGGCCATCAAG
Source organism: Somniosus microcephalus (assembly GCF_052327205.1). Lineage (NCBI taxonomy): Eukaryota > Metazoa > Chordata > Chondrichthyes > Squaliformes > Somniosidae > Somniosus > Somniosus microcephalus. The sequence goes on from NC_140995.1 coordinate 119,557,645, forward strand.
CCCTGTCTATTCAAATCCCATTTTCCAGCACTTGGTCCGTAGCCTTGTATGCTATGGCGTTTCAAGTGCTCATCTAAATGCTTCTTGAATGTTGTGAGGGTTCCTGCCTCTACCACCCTTTCAGGCAGTGAGTTCCAGATTCCAACCACCCTCTGGGTGAAAAAGTTTTTCCTCAAATCCCTTCTAAACCTCCTGCCCCTTACCTTGAAACTATGCCCCCTGGTTATTGACCCCTCTACTAAGGGGAAAAGTTCCTTTCTATTTACCCTATCTATGCCCCTCATAATTTTGTACACCTCAATCAGGTCCCCCTCAGCCTTCTCTGCTCTAAGGAAAACAAACCCAGCCTGTCCAGTCTCTCTTCATAACTGAAGCGCTCCAGCCTAGGTAACATCCTGGTGAATCTCCTCTGCACCCTCTCCAATGCAATCACATCCTTCCTATAGTGTGGCGACCAGAACTGCACACAGTATTCCAGCTGTGGCCTAACTAGCGTTTTGTACAGCTCCATCATAACCTCCCTGTTCTTATATTCTATGCCTCGGCTAATGAAGGCAAGTATCCATATGCCTTTTTAACCACCTTATCTACCTGTCCTGCTGCCTTCAGGGATCTATGTACATGCACACCAAGGTCCCTCTGATCTTCTGTCCTTCCTAGGATCCTGCCATTCATTGTGTATTCCCTTGCCTTGTTTGTCCTCCCAAAATGCATCACCTCACACTTTTCAGGGTTAAATTCCATTTGCCACTGTTCTGCCCATCTAACCATCCCATCTATATCGTCCATAGCCTGAGGCTTCCCGCCTCGATATTTACCACTCCTCCAATTTTCATGCATTCTGCGAACTTACTGATCATACCTCCTACATTCATATCTAAATCATTAATGTACACTACAAACAGCAAAGGACCCAGCACCGATCCCTGTGGTACACCACTGGACCCAGGCTTCCAGTCACAAAAACAACCTTCGACCATCACCGTCTGCCTCCTGCCACTAAGCCAATTTTGGATCCAATGTGCCAAATTGCCCTGGATCCCATGGGCTCTTACCTTCTTGACCAGTCTCCCATGTGGGACTTTGTCAAAAGCCTTACTAAAGTCCATGTAGACGACATCAACTGCACTTCCCTCATCCACACACCTAGTCACCCCCTCGAAAAATTAAATCAAATTGGTCAGACATGATCTCCCCCTGACAAAGCCATGCTGACTATTCCTGATTAATCCCTGCCTCTCCAAGTGGAGACTAATTCTGTCCCTCAGAATTTTTTCCAATACTTTCCCTACCACTGATGTTAGGCTCACTGGCCTGTAATTCCCTGGTTTATCCCTACTACCCTTCTTGAACAATGGTACTACGTTAGCTGTTCTCCAGTCCTCTGGCACCTCCCCTGTGGCCAGAGAGGTTCTGAAAATTTGTGTCAGAGCCCCTGCAATCTCCTGCCTTGCCTCACAGAGCAGCCTGGGATACGTCCTGTCAGGGCCTGGGGATTTGTCCACTTTTAAGCCCGCTAAAACCGCTAGTACCTCCTCCCTCTCAATACTAATTTGTTCAAGTATATCACAATCCCCCTGCCTGATTTCTATGCATAGTGAACACAGATGCAAAATATCATTTAAAACCTCACCTACATCTTCTGGCTCTACACACAGATTGCTACTTTGGTCCCTAATGGGCCCTAGTCTTTCCCTGGTTATCCTCTTGCTCTTAATATACTTATAAAACACCTTGGGATTTTCCTTTATTTTGCCCGCCAGTGTTTTTTCATGCCCCCTCTTTGCTCTCCTAATTTCTTAGTACCCCCCTGTACTTTCTATACTCATCTAGGGCTTCCACTGTTTTTAGTCCTTTGTATCTGACAAAAGCCTCCCTTTTTTTCCTAATCCGTTCTTGTATATCCCTTGACATCCAGGGTTCCCTGGGCTTGTTGGTCCCACCCTTGTCCTTTACGGGAACATGTTGGCGTTGTACTGTCTCTATTTCCTTTCTGAAAGACCCCCATTGCTCTGATGTGGATTTTCCTACAAATAGCTGATCCCAGTCCATTTTGGCCAGATCCTGCCTTATCATATTAAAATCGTCCTTCCCCCAATTTAGAACCTTTATTATTTCCGGTCCATCTTTTTCCTTTTCCATGACTACCTTAAATCTCACCGAATTATGGTCACTGTCACCAAAATGCTCTCCTACTGACACATCTACCACTTGCCCGGCTACATTCCCTAGAATTATGTCCAGTACCGCCCCCTTTCTTGTAGGACTTTCTACATGCTGGCTCAAAAAGCTCTCCTGGATGCACTTTAAGAATTCCGCACCCTCTAAACCTTTCACACTCTGACGATCCCAGTTAATATTGGGGAAGTTGAAATCCCCTACTATTATTACCCTATTATTGCTACACTTCTGTGAGTTCTATAGTAGGCTTGATTTTCACATCACTTACCTGGGCTGCTCCCACTGTTCTAAACTTAACGTGATTAAAAATTCGTTTACAAAATCTATGAATGAATTGATGCAGTGTTCTTGTACACACATTGCACAAATTTTAAGTTTAAATTAAGAGTGACAGGAGCAGAAGCAGCAGCTTAGGTAGGCGATGGGAGAAGCCTTGCAAAGGAGCTATCAGACTACCAGTAACCATGTTGGTTTTCCTCTCCTGGTTCAGGAAGCCACTCCACACCTCCAAACTTCTGCTGACCACAGGCCCAGTGGAAACTCGGCACTGATGTTCTTCTGGGCGGAGGTCCAGCGTTTCCTGGTCCCGTCTAATTCTCCTACCCCATTGGGGGTTTAGCATGTGCTTTATCCCCTCCCAATGTGCCCCAAACCCAAAGGAAATTTGGGCAACACTGTCAAGATTCGCGCATGAAGAATAGCCACATAGGGGAGGTATGGCAGGGCTGCTGATACTAATGGAATACTGAAGGGATAATTACAAGTCCTAGCCCCTAGGGCTACCCCGGATCAGGCGTATTCCCCAGACATTCACTTTCAACTAAAGTTAGAGGTAGCCGAATCCTAAAGATGCTTAATTGGGTCTAAAGGTCCAGACTATCTCCCACTAAAGGAAAGGAACAACCTGAAGATGTTACCATCCTCCAGATAGCACTTTTAATAAGTTTAGCTAGACTGTAACGTTCCGGATGTTATGAGGGTCCGGAAAACTCCCCCAGAATTCTGCAACTCCTCACCAAAGAGTGTACAGAGATTGAGTTCGCGAGTTTGATACAGAAGTACTATGTGAGACAATTCTAAAAATATATAGATTTATTAAAGAACCGACATGTAATTACAGTAGTGTGTTTCAATCACAACGTTAACAGTTCCAAATACAAAAAGCTTATAATTCTTATTATCAGAGATCCTTATTCTCAAATCTTAACTTCGCTAGTTTTGCAGGTCTTAGTTTTTATTCCCGGATATCCACCAAAATCAAATACAATACCTTGACCCCCGAGATACAAAGAGTTGCAGACTTACAGAGCTAGCTCTGAAGCCGAGAATCGCTTTGCCCCTTCAAGTGAGTCTATCTTCCCATTTGAAAGTTCAATTTTTATACCCTTTTGCAGCGGTATTTCCTTTGAAGTTTTCTGCTGATGTAAGCTAATTATCTCTAGTCATTTTCCTGCTGACTTCTGCTATTCTTACAATCAGTTCAGCTGGTAGCAATGCAGACTCGTGTCTCTCCTTTAGGTGTTCAAAGTTTATCATAAAAAACAGTGTGGAGCAGGTGCATCTATTTGATGTCATTCTTACCAAGGTTTTCTGTTTGTGTCTTTTTACGACATGTAAATTTAAAACACCTCAACCAGGTGCACCATTGTCTTCTTAGTTCCCTCAGCTGGTTGTAACACAGACTTGTGTCTCCTGTCCGTAGGTGTTCTAAGTTTAACATAAAAATGATTTGACAGCAGGTGTTTCTTTTACTTGATGTCATTTTTACGAAGGCATATGTTTCTTCTTCTGTTTGTGTCTTTTGCATTTAGAACACCTTAACAGGGTGTACCATTGTCTTTTTTCCAAAGGCTCAGACATCAGGAGCCTCCAACCTCCTGTTTCAATAAGGCTATTGATTCAGTGTCAACAACTTATCTTATCTCAATAGCCTGAATGCTGTTCACAGCTTCTCCATTGTTGAGGCTTCCAGATTTCCAGACCTATTATGTAATGTTTTAATAAAGTCAGAATTCAATTTCAATTTCAATTCAATTTCAATTTTATTTGTCACATAACCAAATACAACAAGTGAAATCCAGTCAGTGAAATGCTTTTTTCTTAACGAGCCGAGTGCACCAAGCAGCAAAGGACACTTAGCTGCTGGTACGCATGGAGCCTGCAAGGACGGCAGCCATCTTCATCGGCGCCATCACAATAAGGTCCGCTCTCGCCTCGCTCTGCCTTTCCTGCACTTCTGCCCGACAGTCTTCAGCCGCCGTGGTATGGACGCCATCTACTGGGCTGACAGCGACTCTTTAATGTCCTCTCCATGGCGCTGGTAACTCTAATAGCCTGCGTGTCTCCTCCACACACCTGGCCTGCACATTATCCTTTCATAGAATGATGTATTTTTCTGAATATAGCTTATTCCTTCACAATACTACCACAAGAATAATTAGTACAAAAAAGGAGAGAAAATTCTGGATTAAAACTTTTGAAAAATTATTTATAGCTTCAATTGCATTAAGGGGAAGCTAGATAAGTACATGAGGGAGAAAGGAATAGAAGGTTATGCTAATGGGGTTGGATGAAGTAGGTTGGGAGGAGGCTAGTGTGAAACATAAACAATGGCATAGACAAGTTCTGCCGAAAGGCCTGTTTCTGTGCTGTAAATCCTATGTATTTCTATGTAGGTGCTTTACTTCATTACACTGTTACAAGTTGCTCTGGTGTAGATTGCCATGATGCTCACAGTGATCTTCCTATTGACGCGCAGTCACACATCATGAAACGCGTATCACAAACTTCATTTTATAAGAAACTAACCTTTTCCAAAAGTAGTTAAAACAGAAAAAAACAGAGGAAAGTTTCACTTGTTACCTGAAAATATTAGACATTTGATGGTAAGAGCTGGAAATGGGAAAGGAAATGTAATGGATCTGTTTATGTTTGGTTCAGAGTGCCATGGATATTAAGTCTGAGGTGGTCTGTTTGGAACAGAGGGGTTTTTGTGCTGTAGGAATGAGTAAGTTTGCTCATGTAGTGTGCTGCCAAGATGCAGAATCTGCCAGAATCATAGTGAGGTACAGTATCAGTGAAAAAGTCTTCAGGCCATATTGCTTGGTGAAGCTCCATGCAATCCCTGTAATAGAATTTATAACAAGTTCATTATAACAATTCACATAGGAGGCCCAGACTCGTAAAAACTACAGGAAAGTTTTGGTAACAATTTAGTTCAGCCCATGAAATTCAAATGACTTTCATGCAACTTCAAATTTTAAAAATATCACACCCTATATTGTAACGTAATTTTAATCACCCTGGCTGAAACCAACAATAAGTATGCAGTTTTATTTTAAAAGTATAAACGACTTACTGCTGTTATGGCACATTACCATAGAGCTCTAAAGTGTTATATTATATACTGTTACATAGTGGTAGGACATGGGCACATGCCCATCACGGGCTCCATGTGCTGAGCTCACTATGGCAACAAGAGCAGGTCAGAGGCTAGGTATTCTGTGGCGAGTGTCTCACCTCCTGACTCCCAAAGCCTTTCCACCATCTACAAGGCACAGGTCAGGAGTGTGATGGAATACTCTCCACTTGCCTGGATGAGTGCAGCTCCAACACTCAAGAAGCTCGACACTATCCAGGACAAAGCAGCCCGCTTGATTGGCACCCCATCCACCACCTTAAACATTCACTTCCTCCACCACCGGCGTACCGTCGCTGCAGTGTGTACCATCTACAAGATGCACTGCAGCAACTCGCCAAGGCTTCTTCGGCAGCACCTCCCAAACCCGCGACCTCTTCCACCTAGCAGGACAAGGGCAGCAGGCGCATGGGAACACCACCACCTCCAAGTTCCCCTCCAAGCCACACACCATCCTGACTTAGAAGTATATCGCCGATCCTTCATCGTCGCTGGGTCAAAATCCTGGAACTCCCTACCTAACAGCACTGTGGGAGTACCATCACCACACGGAATGCAGCGGTTCAAGAAGGCAGCTCACCACCACCTTCTCAAGGGCAACTAGGGATGGGCAATAAATGTTGGAATTGCCAGTGACGCCCTGATCCCATAAACAAATTTTTTTTTTAAATATTGCGCGGGGTGTAAAACTGATCCCATGGGTTTCCCAGCCGGCAAATTAGGTTAAAATTACCCCCATAATAAAGGAAGAAAGATTTGCATTTATATAGCATCTTTCATGATCACCGGACATCCGAAAGTGCTTTACAGCCAATGAAGTACTTTTGAAGTGTCGTCACTGTTGTAATATGGGATACACGGCAGCCAATTTGCGCACAGAAGCTCCCACAAACAGCAATGTGATAATGACCAGATAATCTGCTTTTGTTATGTTGGTTGAGGGATAAATATTGGCCAGGATACCAGGGATAACTCCCCTGCTCTTCTTCGAAATAGTGCCACAGGATCTTTTACGTCCACCTGAGTAAGCAGGCAGTGCCTCGGTTTCACGTCTCATCCGAAAGACGGCACCTCCGTCAGTGCAGCACTCCCTCAGCACTGCACTGGAATGTCAGCCTAGATTCATCTCAATCATATTTTGACTATATTCGGAGCAGCAATGGTAGAAGCCTGGCTGAAACCTTATCGTCTTGCCTGGGTTTGATAAATAGTTAACGATATCTATCTGTTCATTTTCTCTGCTACCCTTGCCAAATCAATTCTAAGAACAGTCTCTCGCTTTCCCTTCCCCATGTCCAGAACAGGGTTCTCTCAATGCCTTTCAGGACCAGCATCTCTCTTATTACTTTGTGTGATCTCTCATTCCTGTTGGTTTCTGCAATAATTTTCTCACCCTGTCTCCTGCAGTATTTGCACTGCCATTTGGTGGTGGGGGGTGGTGGTGGTGGGGGTTGGTGGTGGTGGGGGTTGGGTGAGGAAGTCTAGGCCACGGGAAAACCACATTAAGACCAGGAGGGTGCAGGCCACAGTAATCTCATTGGTGGATACTCCTGAGAATTTTGAACTTGGGTGTTGGGTCTGGTCAGCAGATGGATTGCTATGCATGTTCGGAGGGAGGGGGGAATATGTGATGGTGCCTGGGAATTCCTCTGCTCAAGAAAGCCATGATGAGTTTTGGGAATTGTAGTTCTGGAGATGTTGAAGGAAATATGAATGTTATCTAACTGCTTGCTGTGGGATAGGGGGATGAATGATCAGAGTCCAGGAGCATTGCTTTTGGTAGGAGCAAGGAGTTGTTGAAGCTAAGTTTCCAGGTATGCTTGTGATATGTTTTTGATTATTTTGTGTGTTTGCAACGTGGTCATTTTAGGGGTTAATACAGGGTTGGGTGAGGAACTGTTATGAAAACTTTTGCAGATTTTTTTTTTGTTGGAGTACGATTGGCAAGAATTTTGTTTAAGTGGAAAATGATGGTGAAAAAAATTAAATTGAGAAAGAAGTTTTACATAATATTGTAGAATGTTACTAATTAGAAAGAAGCACAGAACAGTTACTAATGAATGAGAAAGGAAATTGACCCTCAAAACACAAAATTGATGGCCATATCACAGATGACAAACACAAAAAATGTTATAAAGATTTTTGTTTACACATCAAAAGCTTGTGACATCATCAGTGACAATGGGACTGCTGATGTGCTGAACACACAAACAGTACTAAAGCTGTATTAACACCAGACTTGTTAACCTTCAGGGTGATCCTTGGTCAATTTTAACCCTGTACACCCAGTGGAAATGGTGCAGACAGGGGGTTAAGATGGTGAGGCAGTCACATTGCGTTCCTGCCCCCCTCCACCCCCCCCCCGCATCATCTTAACTCACCTCAGTACAGGGTTCTCTTCCTCTCTTGCTCCATCAAGAGGCCCCAGTCAGGCGGGGACCTACTTTACATTCAAAATTCATATTAACTAAAACATCTGCACGGGGCCAGGCATGACAGCAGGACCTGGAGGTTCTCAGCAGAGAGGCATAAGCTACTGCAGTGAATGGTTTGCTAGCTATGTAACACTATTTTTAACTGCAAGTGGCTCCTGGCAATCACAGGAACTGAACCTTTCTGGCAGAAAGGATAAATAGGGAGGTGGCAAAGGCTTTAAACTAGTAAGATGGGTGGGGGGAAGGATCTACAAGAAATGAAACCAGCCTAAATATAAACCAAACAGGAAAGGAAAGCATAGGAAAGAATAAAGTAAGGGAGGACATTGTTGGCCAGGGCATAAATAGAGTTATAGAACAGGAGTGTAAAAAGATGGTTAACAATAAAAGTGAGAGAAACTGCTATTAAAAATGAGTTAAACTCTCTGTACAGCAATGCACACAGTGTCCGTAATAAGACAGGGGAACTGGAGGCAATAATATGTTACGAGGAACCAGACATAGTAGGGATCACTGAGACATGGCTACAGAAAAATCAGGACTGGGAATTAAACATTGCAGGGTATAACATATTTAGAAAAGATAGAGAGGGAAAAGGGGAGGTGGAGTAGCTGTACTTATTAGGGATAACATAATGGCAGTAGAAAAAAATGATGCAGCTATCAGCAAGACAAAAATAGCATCCATGTGGATAGAGATAAAAGATAATAAAGGATCAATCACACTAATAGTTGTCGTCTACAGACTAGTGTAAGAAATATGAAATATTCAGCCATGATCTTATTGAATGGCGGAGCAGGCTCAAGGGGCCGATGGCCTACTCCTGCTCTTATTTCTTAAATTAGGGAAATGAGTAAAAAACATAGAATAATAATCATGGGTGATTTTAACTACCCCAATATTAATTGGACAGCAGAGGTAGGTAAAGGAGATAAGGGAATAGAGTTCTTACAATGTGTACTGGACTCCTTTCTAACCCAACATGTAAGAAGCCCAACAAGGGAGGATTCGCTATTGGCTCTAGTCATGGGGAATGAACCAGAGCAGATAAAAGAAGTAAAAGTAGGGGAACATCTAGGCAATACTGACCATCATATAATACGCTTTAAGATAATAATTGAGAAGGACATAAGTATGACGACGACCAGGGTAGTAGATTGGAGAAAAGCCGATTTTGTGGAGCTGAGAATAGAACTTGGAAAAATAAAATGGACAACAATATTGCCAAACAATGATGTAGAACAGCAGTAGAAAATATTTTAAATGGTGTTCAATAGAGTCCAGGAAAAATATATTCCGCTAAAAAACAAGAACAAGCTAAACACTAATGAGATACCATGGATGAATAAAGACATAAGGGAAAAATTGAGGGTAAGGAAAGAGGCAGACATTAAGTACATGGACAGCAAGGGAGAGCATGACAAGAGAGAATAAGAAGAGATTAAGAGCGAAGTCAAAGAAACAATCAGAAAGGCAAAAAGGAACATAGGCCAGAATTTTTTGGGGGGAGGCGGGTTGGGGCGAGGGGGTTCGAGGTGGGCGGGAAACCCGGGAGGTCGGGTATCCCGCAGACCCAGCCAATTTTACGGGCAGGGCCTAATTTGACTGCAAGGCCTCGGATTCCCGGCCGCAAGCAGTCGGCTTGAGAGTCTGGCAATCAGGAGGGTGGGGGGCATCGGGATCAAGAGGAGGGTCGGCAATCGGGAGGGAGGTCGGCAATCGGGAGGCGGTACAGCAATCGGGAGGGGGGAGAGAAGATGGGGGGTTGCAGGATTGGCAGGGGATTGGCAGGCGATCGGGGAGGTCAGAAATCATGGGGGGGTGGTCGGCTAGAGATCAGGGGGGGGTGGTGGCAGAGGATCGGCAGGGGGCTGGAGGATTGGGGCCGGCCCTGGAGGATCATGGCCAGCCTCATCATCATCATCATTGGGGGAGGGAGGCCTGGGGGTGGGAAGGGGGTAGCGGGGAGGCCTGGGAAGATGATTAGAGGCATTGTGGGGGTAGGGGGGGGTTTCCAATTGTGGGGGGTGGGTTTGGTAGGGACCCTGGATCCAGGAAGTAAGTATAAATCCACTTACCTCCTGGATGCAGCAGTCCCCACCTCTGTTTAACTGCTGGGTTTCACGAATTGTGTGAAACCCGTCCACAGGCAGTTAAAAACAAAATGGGTGGGGAAAAAGAGGCTTCTAACCTCATTACAATATTTAAATTGAGGTAACGCCCCTGGCAGTGGGAAGGTCGCCTGACCCGCCCCTGTCACACCTCCGGAAAAATCGGAAGTGGGCGGGTTGGCGGCAGGATTAGGTCAGGATTCACATTTTTAGCAGTTTAACCGCACCCACGCTCCAAACCCACATGTTTTTTGATGGGAAAATTCTGATCGATCAAATTAAATTATCAAGGAACATAAAACAAAATAGTAAAATATTTTGCAGGCACAAGAATAAAAAAAGGAAAGTTGGGATGGGAATAGGGCCACTAAGGGATGGATAGGATAATATCACAGGCAGCGATAGAGAGATTGCAGAAATATTAAATAATTACTTTGCTTCAGTATTTACCAGGGAGACAGAACAGCATCGGATGATGAGATTAGAAATGAGATAACTGCATTTAAACTAAAAAGAGGAGAAATATGAAATAAACTATTCAAAATCAAAGAGGATAAAACCCCTGGTCCAGACGTATTACATCAGCGCATTTTTAAAGAATCTAGGTAAGAGATAGCAGAGGCATTACTGCACATATTTACTAATTTGTTAGAACAAAGTGTAGTGCCAGAGGACTGGTGGATAGCTAACATAATACCTATATTTAAGAAGGAAGATAGAATATGTCCAGGGAACTATAGACCAGTCAGCTTAACATCAATGGTAGGAAAAATAATGGAATCCCGACTAAGGGAGAAAATAGAAGAACATCTAGAAACCAAAAATATAATAATGAATAGTCAGCATGGATTTCTAAAGGGAAGGTCTTGCTTGACCAACCTCATTGAATTTTTTGAAGAGGTAACAGAGAGAGTAGACAAGGGTAATGCAGTAGATGTAATTTATCTAGATTTTAAAAAGGCCTTCGATAAGGCACCCCATAATAGACTAATGAATAAGGTCAGAGAATGTGGAGTCAGGGGAAAAGTAGCAGAACAGATAGCTAGCTGGCTTCAAGACAGAAAGCAGAGAGTAGGGGTAAAGGGTAGCTATTCAGAGTGGCAGAAGGTGGGAAGTGGTGTTCCACAAGGATCAGTGCTGGGACCACTGTTGTTCACAGTTTATATTACCAATTTAAACTTTGGAATCAAAATCAGAATTTCTAAATTTGCAGATGACACCAAATTGTGGGGGGGGGGGGGATAGTCAATACTGTGAAGGACTACAAGAAAACATGAATAAACTTGAAGAATGGGCATATAATTGGCAAATGAAATTCAACACAGATATATGTGAGGTATTACATTTTGGTAAGAAAATAGGGAGGTCACATATTACTTGGAAAATACAAATCTAAGTGGGGTAGAAGAGCAAAGGGATCTCGGAGTACACATACACAAATCACTGAAAGTAGTGACACAGGTTAACAAGGCCATGAAAAAGCAAACCAAGCACTAGGGTTTACTCCTGGAGGGATTGAATTGAAAAGTAGAGACGTTATGCTAAACTTGTATCGAACCTTGGTTAGACCACACTTGGAGTTCTGCATACAATTCTGGTCGCCATATTATAAAAAAGCTATAGAGGCACTGGAGAGGTTACAAGGATGATACCAGAAATGCGAGGGTATACATATCAGGAAAGGATGAACAGGCTGGGCCTCTTTTCTCTTGAAAAGAGAAGGCTGAAGGGTGACCTAATAAAGGTCTATAAAATTATGAAAGATTTTGATAGAGTAGATACAAAAAGAGTGTTTCCACTGTGGGGAAGAGCAAAACTAAGGGCTATCAATATAAAATATTCACCACGAAATCGAATAGGGAATTCAGAAGGAACTTCTTTACCCAGAGAGTGGTGAGAATGTGAAATCTCTACCACAGGGAGTGGTTGAAGCTAATAGTATAGATGAATTTAAAGGGAGGCTAAATAAGCATATGAGGGAGAAGGGAATAGAGGGCTATGCTGATTGAGCTAGATGAGGAAAGGTGTGAGGAGGCTCGTGTGGAGCATAAACGCCGGCATGGACTGGTTGGACCGAACAGCCTGTTTCTGTGCTGTATATCCTATGTAATCCTATGAAATCAATGGAGACCCTGTTGCTTTAAATAATCAGCAAGAAGGAAAAAAATGTTGAGTACAGTTTTTGTAACCATTTTATATTTAGTAATATATTTATAATGTAATCTACAGTAATTCCTAAATGAACTAAAATTGCACAATTGTATTAACAGTACACTTTTTATTTTGGTGCAGAGATGGCACCGGAATCCCGAGGTTACATTTTATACAAATATGTTGCTTAATACAATACAGGCGTGCCCATCTCCAACCATAGTTAATAATTAAATGTCCTGTTTTGCCAAGTTGCATACCTTGTTGAATTGTAAACTGATTACATCTAACCATGTGTTAGTGGATATTTAACTTAGTGTATTATAGCTATTTTTTCCCTGCAAAACTGAACTTCAAATTAGAAATAAAAGACAGGTAAATACAGAATTCTTCCCTATTTGGGACACATGCCTGATGGCCTAACATCCCTTTCGAAAAAATTACACTGACAGGTAACCAGGTTCATTGATGGAAAGGACACTTTCTCAATTCAATGCAGGGAACTTTCAGACTTGAAAGTTTGTTTTTAATCTTTTTCTTATTCTAACAAATAAGTTTTGAAGGGAGTCAGCCATCAGCCATTAAAATACACCCAAAAAAATGATGTTACAGCTTTAACTTAATTCATTTTCAAGTGTAAATAAAGCTGACAAAAAATGAAGCCTGAATTTGTGCACTTAAGAGTCACTGAAAGTGAACGTTTATGGCCTTGTGATTAGATGGCGCTGGACCTTTTACTGCTGCTAAACTTTGGCAACCAGTAAGAGTATAGTCAACTCCAGTGGGTGGGAAGCAATAAATGCCCTCCCACTGGCAGCTGACCTCTCCTATGTCTATGCATGTCTGTGCATTAACCAGGCGCCTTAATCAATTTTCACATGGTAACTGAATGCAAGCAAATCTATTGGAGAATTTACAGATAGCTTGGCTAAGCAAGCGTGTACGCCACAAAATTTGCCTAGAATGAGTCTGAAGCTTCAGCGAGAGAAGCAAGTTATATATGAAACAAATTCAGTTAGAGCTTAAAAAATACTGCTCAGAGGAAATGCGTTGCGTGTTTAAATATATTTAATTGAAGTTCCTTAAATATGAGCTTTGTCTTGACAGATGTTCTCTTTTTTTGTTAATTAAAATGTAAATGAACATATTTCCTGAGTATAAATTCAGTGTCCTGTGATACTTAAGGATCACGTTGGGCTACAGGCTATAGAATAAATCTAGGTTCAGGCAGTTAAAGATTAACAAGGCAGCATGGCAAGACGCTTAGTTACAATGAGAATTTCATTTTGATTGATGAATTATTACGTGTGTTAAATATTAACTACTATAAATAATGCAACTGAAGCTTATCTGTCGAAGCCTATCCTATCACTTAGGTTACCATTGATTTAAATGAAAGGAAAATTTGAAAATACTCATAAAAACAGTGGGTCAATAAATTTGTCAACAAGAGTGACAGCATGAGCTTCAGTGAATGGCAGAATAAGTAAAAGTTTTATCTGACCAGCAACTTGAAGGGCACATAAGCCTTTTGGCAAACATGCAAAGGTTGGTGCCAATTGCAGCTCACAGCTAAGAAGGATAGAGTGACATTTGAACCGTTAAGAAGTTATTACTTTTTTGTATTAAGTACTGGAATTTATATTATGCCATTGGAAATAATGGGAATTCCTGGGCTGCTTGAATCAGGTCAGCATGGAAGGGGGCTCAGGAGGGATGCAGAGTGGAATTTAAGTGAATGCAGTCTTATTTTACTGTGTTGCAATTTAGATAAAAATTAAAGAAGTATATATTTTATCTGCTGTTTTGAAGACCATTATCAGTGGAAACAATTGCTATGCATCAATTATTATGAATTGGAAAGACATTTTTAGAAAAATGCTTAGAAGAGCATATAGGAGTAGCTGAAACATTCAGTCATTACATTGGCAGGAGCAGATAAATGTAATGGAGATAGAAGGCAGGGAAAATTCCTATACCCAAATGTACCCATTGATGGCATGAATAATGCACTTCCATTGATGGCATCCTGCCCTACTGATGGACTGAATAAGAAAATTGGCATGTGGTTCTTAACTGAGAGTTGCAGAAAGGATGGACATTCAAATTTTAAAGGAGGATGCGGCATGTTTCTACTCTACTACAGTATTTAACACGATTGAAAAACATAAACTGATTCTGTTTTCTTTACAGAGAACCCTGAGAAAACTGCTTTATATTTTGTGTCTGGGGTGTGCATTGGACTGATTCTTACGCTGTGTGCTCTGGTAGTCCGGATATCCTGCCGGACAGATTTGAAGAAAGCAGCGGTCAAGAATACAGATGAGGAGGACAGTAATGATGATGATGACAGTGATGATGATAACTCTGACACTACCTCCGATCTATCTGCCAGGCGGCATCGCCGCTTCGAGAGAACTTTAAACATGAACGTTTTTACCTCGGCGGAAGAACTGGAACGGGCACAGAGGTTGGAAGAGAGAGAGCGGATAATTAGGGAGATCTGGATGAATGGTCAGCCAGACATTCCTGCCACTAGGAGTTTAAATCGCTATTACTAATGTGCTATCTAGATCAGCGGTTTTGATATGGTAACGGATCTGAAGACATGATGGTGCTTTTGGCACTCAACAGCTGTATATGACTGGAACTATAGTTATCCTCAGCTCTGGGTGCATCTCCAGAACAATAACTGGAGTAAAGAACCTTCATTTCACTAAACATTTGAAAGAACTTCTCAAAGTATTCAAGCTACATTGTTCTCCTCAATAACTGAAGAATACATTGTTACCAGTATTCACTGAATCATCTCAGCCTTAATTCATCAAGGAATTTATCTTATTTAACAAATTTGTAGATCTATTTTCCAGTGGCAAAACCGAACTGGTGCCTCAGGGATGAAATCCTGTTATTTTATTTGTTAAAGTATAATGGTGAATTTTCATATTTTGCAGGATATATCACTGGTTATATACAACATTTGAGGGAAAAAAGCCTCAAAGAGGTTGAATCGTGATTTTAAGAGAAATACACATGAACGTGCCTTTTTGCCTTTCTAACTTGGTTATTGCTGACAATTGGAAAGTGCTGCACAAAACTTTTTATCATATTGAAGAAACTTTATAAATTACAAAATCAGGATATGTGAATGTAACGTACCAAAGGTTGGTTGAACAAGACCAAAACATGATCTTCTCTTGGATAAAGATTAACAAAAAGAAATGGATGGAAAACCAATTCTGAATGTTACTCTTCTTCTAGTATTTCACCACTGAGATTGTTGGGAACTATGACAAGTTGTACAAAAATAACCGAGTGAGCTTGCCCAGTTTTCTTGGCATCTGCTTAGGTTTTTTTATGCCCCAGGTTATCAGTGTGGTGATAAAAAGAAAAACTGCAAATGTTAGAAATCTGAAAGAAAAACAGAAAATGCTAGAAACAGAGGTCTGATGAACATCAAACTGCCTTTCTCCTTCAGATGTTGACTTGCTGTGTATTTCTAACATTTTCTGTTAGTGCTATGAGCCACATTGATACTTCAGTATACTCAGAATTAAGTATTGTCAACCATTTAAGCTCAGCTTTCTTGAGATGCAGCAGAACTGGCTGTACAGTCATGCAGTGGGAATTTATTTGTGCCTGCTATCGAACTTAGACAGCCCCAGTAAGAAAATCCAGAAAATCTCATTGATCTAATTGTGACCAGAATCTCGCTCTTTAACACTCCATTAAAGCTTTGTGATGGGTTAACAAGGTTTATATACTCAGAACCTTATGCCACAAAACCATGACAAAATCCTTGATATTTTACTGTGTAAAAAATGTTGTAATTTTAAAACACAAGAGAAAACTATTAAAGGTATAAAAATACAAATTGTTTTCTGCTTCTAGGGTGTCTGTATTTTTTAATAAAATGGCTGTTGAAACACCTGGGGCTAAAAATTCGGGGGTTTAGGGCAGCCCGTTAACGCCTGATTCGAGGGGAAAAAATGGCAGCCGCTGCATTTCCGCCCACCGCTGGTGGGTTCTGCGGCGGTCGGCATTTTCGGCTGGGCGGCAGCGCGGCCAATGTCTGCAATCATGAAAATTATGGCGGTTATGCAGATCATGGCACCAGTGAATGTGTGACGCTCACTTGACACCCGATCTGCGATTTTCAACTTCGCCGCTCCACTTACTAGCATGCCTTAACTGTGACCAGCTGAGCAAGTGTTGACAAGCAGGAAGGAGACTCCAGTAGCATTATTTAAAGGAATCATCAGCAATAACTTGCAGCTGACATGTTTCATAAGTTTGACTGGCTCTGTGGAACTTTCTGTAACTCGAGCAGCTTTATAAACTTCTTTCAAGGTCCTAAGGTAACAGGGAGTGTTGGGACAAGTGGAGAACACCTTCATTCTTATTTAAAGGCTTCTGCTCACAACACTTGCTCACAGTCATGGGGGCTCTACTGGCAGTCCCCCTCGCGCTCTAGTATCTTAGAGGGAGTGGAGGCAGCGAAGAAGAACAGAAGGTGCATGGAGTGGGAGGTGGAGGGCTCTCAACAAGAGGCTTTACCCACCTAGGGTCTTCCAAGAGCACTTCTCTTATATCCACTTAAGCGAGGAGCAGTGCATTAGGAGGCTCCGCTTCACTAAGGAAGTGGTCACAGAACTCCGCCACCTCCTGCAACCAGACCGGCAGGCTCACAACAAGGTGAACACAGCTCTCCCAGTGGCCCTCAAGGTCACCGTGGCCCTCAATTTCTTCGCCAGCGGATCCTTCCAATCTGCAGCAGGAGACATAGCTAACATCCCCCAATTCGCTGTCCATCGCTGCATCTGGTAGGTCACCGAGGCTCTGTACCCAAGGAGAAGGGACTACGTTTTCTTCTCTCTGAGCAGAGAGAAATAGGAGGAGCGCACATGTGACTTTGCCAGGATAGGAGACTTCCCCATGGTGCAGGGCATTATCGAATGCACCCACTTGGCTTTGCGGGCACCGTATAACAATCCTGAGATCTATAACCGCAAAGGCTGCCACTCACTTGACGTGCAGTTTTGTTCGACCACAATCTGCGCCTCCTGACGGTCAATGCCCGCTATCCTGGCAGCAGCCATGATGCCTCCATTCTGCACCAGTCCGGTGTGCCAGCACTCTTCCAGCCACCACGTCAAACCCGAGGGTGGCTGCTCGGAGACAAGGGCTATCCGCTCTCCACCTGGCTCATGTCTCCCTTCCGCAACCACAGCACTCATGCCCAGGACTCATATAATGAGAGCCATGCTGCCACTGGGAGCATCATCGAGCAGAGCATCAGGCTGCTGAAGCAATGGTTTCACTGCCATGTTCACTCGGGAGGAGTCCTCCAGTACTCAGCGGAGTGGGTGTCCCATTTCGTGGTGGTCTGCTGCATGCTTCACAACTTGACCATCATGAGGGTGTAGCCCCTGTCTGCAGGGATTGCGGAACCAGCTCAGGAAGAGGAAGAGGAAGAGGACAAGGGGGACGAGGAGGAAGGGAGGAGGCCGGCAGAAAATTCCCCCTACGGCACGGGCTGTCCGTGAACGTCTCATCAGACTCCAATTCCAGTGACTGAAACCTCAGATCCCCATTGCACACCACATCCTCATCAACCACATCCCCATCATACCATCCCTCTGTCATGGAATATCACAGCGTCCTCCTGGGCATAAAGCTGAAATGAGAGCCACCACAATACAAAGATTCCAAACAAAATGATTAAATTTATCAAGAATCAGTTCACACATACTATCAACTAATCACCCTTGTGCAATCCCTTAGTGCCTGTTGTTCGGGTGCGCTTTCCTGCTCTAGTGCTGCAACATGGCTGGTGGAAGGCTGCTGAGTTTCCATGGGGGAGACTGCAGATGGCCTTACAGGACAACCTCGAGCAGCTCTAGACCTAGAAAGCCCGGTTGTAGACTGCAGCACCTCGGCATGGGCGGCAGCAGTCTGGGCTGGCCGGCTGACAGGCAGCAGCAAGGGCAATGGTGGAGTTGCACTGGTGGGAATAGGAATGCGGTCATTCTGAGAGAGGACAGCAGGGTCCCGCTCCACTGACCCACTGCCATTCGCCTGTGGCAGTGCCTCAACATTCCTTGCAATCTGGTGAAGGACAGATTGCTGGCCTGCTGCAATCCCCTGCAAGCCCTGTTCGACAGTGGTAAACCCAACCACAATGGCAGCAGTCTGAGCTTGGGTGGCAGCAAGCTGAGACTGCAAGACAATGGCCTGCACTTCTGCTGCAGCACTAAGACATTGGGCTGCTTCTGCCTGTGCTGCATTGGCAGCCGTGACATCGGCCATCACACGCAGCATCATGTCTGGGTCGACACGGTCTCTCCTGGAGTCTTCATCATTTCCAGCCTGGAAATCCTGGTCTCCAAGCTCTGCGCAAAGCCCCATGCAATGTTGGAGGCAGACTCCTTCATGCCCCTTGACATTGCCAAGAGGCTCTCTGGCAGGCTGCCATTACACCTAACAATTCGTCTGAGAAGCGTCTTCGTAGTTGCTTGTGCTTCCAAGTGGAATGACAATGAGGCACTGTTGTATCAATGCACCTCTCCTGGATTAAGCCTAGGCCAAACATGATTTGGAGTTAGACTGCACCTGATACTGTCCCACCTGTTGAGCGGTAAGCCAATGAGCAGCGGTTTTAGCGCTGAGCTCAGCACTATTATCATGTTAGTGAGGACTGAGCACGAATTTTGCATGCTACCTAGACCAGTTTGACCCGGCACTGCTAAATAGCATGACATCGCCCGTTTTCGGGCCATATCCAATTTCTTGGCCTTGGCGCTTCTGTTAGGTTCAGCTTGCTGCCACAATATTCAAGTCAATGCTTAGATATTGGAATACATTACAGTAAAATAGCTGACACTCAAAACAAGCCTTTGGCTTAGTGGTAGCATTAGCACTTCTGAGCCAGGAGGTGTCAGGGTTCAAGCCCTGCTCCAGACATCTATGAATGAATTGATGCACCATTCTTGTAAACACAATTTTACATTTAGAGTGATAGGAGCAGAAACAGCAGCTTAGGTAGGCAATGGGAGAAGCCCTGCAAGGGAGCTATCAGACTACCAGAAACCATGATGGCTTTTCCCTCCTGGTTCAGGAAGCCACTGTAGGAGGGCAAATTTATGAGCCAAGTGTTTTAAGGGCTAAATGATTGGCCTGTATTTCAGATCGATGCATAAACAGGGAATGAGATTAAGTTGGAAATAGGGGTTAGGTTTGTGCACTGCTTTAAAACTAAATGAAAGGGTTGCTAGGTTTTCTTCTGCAAAGGAAATATAGATGTTTTAGAGTAATGTATTATATCTGGAATTTTTTTGATCCACTGTTTAAAAGAATATAATTGTCCCTCAAACAAGACTAGGGTGGCTTAACTGTTTTGCTTATTTGCATTTATGTCCCATTAATTCCCCTTGATGTTATCAGATAGTTTGAATGATTTACAAACAATACATTCATCATTGGAGTGAGCCTTTGGCTTATTGTTAGCGTTCTGCCTCTGAGTCAGAAGGTGAAAGGTTTGAGCCCCACTCCAGACAGCCCCGACAAGTGGAGACTAGAATATGGTCTCTAAATATTGGATTGACATCTAGCGGGGTAATCGCAACTGGGCGCAGTGACTATTGGTTCAGTTGTCAGATGGGTTTAATTCGGGCTCCACTCCAAACAGCCCTGGCAAGCGGAGAGTGCCGGTTCTGAATACTGAATACTGGGTTGAGGTCCAGTGGGGATAGCTATGTCCAATGGGTGCAGGTGTCTTTCCCCCCCCCACCACCCATTGTAAAATGGTAGTTGAGGCTCTTTAACAATGGTTGCACCCCACCTAGCAGAAGGTACTCCGAAGATAAAACTGTGAGGAAGGCAAAAGAAAACCACCTCAGCTACTCTTCCCGAGTAAGTGCTTCAAATATCTCACGTGTGTGAGATTTGAGTTATGATCTACCCTAGGGAAGAACACAATGGACAGACCACACGATACTCTGCCACTGCTCTTGTGTGATATAGTAAGGTATATGAATTGGTTTATCTATCTGAGAAATACATAGTTCCTATTTGTTTAATTGGTGACTTAATTTTAAAAAATCAAAAGGAAATTCCCCCTATTTGCTGCCCATTCACAATAAGACGAATTTAACCTTTGTTAACCACTCTGACTTACTTTCTACTGTTCATGAATGAAGCAGAACAACTGCCAATCTTTAGACAGTACTTTATTGGAAGGATTTATCAAAAGCAAGAAATAAATTATGGTCTCACAAAAAAAAGTAGCAAGTTACTGTTAAAATGAAGGGGTTAAATATGGGGAAAAAATTAAAAGTGGAAAGGTCTGAATGTGAAGGGCAGCAGAAGCAGCTGAATGACCTTAGGGTGCAAAGGGTGAAGGTGGCCCATCAGAAAGATCTGTGAACCAAGGGGAAGAGTGGAACTACACTGGTGAAAATATAATGCCTATTGCGAACTGCAGTTTCACACTCATGATCTACTATGATATGTAAAATGCCACATTATTTACAGTAGGCATACTTTCTCCTACTTCTTGCAGCAGCACCTCAATTGCTGCATCTGTAAAGCCGGGTGCTCTTTCTTGGTACGGCAGTCTAAGAGTGAACATAGAAGTGCCATTTAACGTTTCCACCCCAACCCCAGAATGATGTTTGGGCCTTGTGGCTGTTGCTCTCCAGTAACAGCCGGAAGGCCCCAATGCCAGTAGCCAGAAACGCAGGTGCTGGCCGATAGCGGTTCACTAAATTCCTGCCTCTTTTGTCAGTGCTGGGCCATGTCAGGAGACGGACCTGTACCGGGCCAAGTTAATGGCTAAGTACAGGAAATTCTGGTACTTCCAGGCCTGAACAGATTCAGCGTGCTCCTGTCCAGTGCCAGGGTGGGGAGCAGGAAGATCGGCATCTGTATGTTTGCTTATAAAACCTTATGGAATGCAAATAAAAACAATGACCGTGGCACATGTATTATGTAATTGTAGCACCCTTACTACCACCCTGGCTGAGATCTGTTAATTCAGCACAGTATAGGATTGAACCTGAGGCCTTAATTAAATTACTGCCATTAAAATACCTGCTGAACTATGGGGGAGAGCCCAAAATACATTTTTAAGATTTCTAGCATTCACTGTGTTTTTTATATTCACAATTATTAACTTTACTTCTTAAATTCATTAAAGCCTCAGAGAAAGATAGACAAGAAAATGCGCAGATGAAAACTTTGACAGTTTTGACAACCCATCTCAGGTAAGCTTACATGAAGAATGTTGCAGCTTTAACAACCTTTATCTGTATTTTTGGATTAAACAAATGTCATTTGGAATGCCCTTAGAGAACTACTAACTAATGTCTTGAGGTAAAGTAGTCGATACAAACATGGGGGAAGGGCACACTTTTGACAGGTTGCTGCCGCTGATTACATAAAAAGCAGGGATTAACATCTTGAAGCCTAGCTTGATTATGGTATAGGTGTTTTTAATGTTCTAATTCGTTTAATGAGACTGGGCACCATTTTAGGAAGACATTTGAGTCAATTTTCATCTCCATTTCACCCAGAAAACAGGTGCAGCTAGGTCATAATAGAGCATTAAATTCAGCAGAGATCAGTTCCACTTAGTTTCAGCCCCACTGTATTTCAGAGTCAGAGATCCTGTCTGAAACAGGCCAGAGTTTCATTAGTGCCAGGGGTCTGGTGACATGCTGTACAACATTTCCCGATGGGAATTTGACGTGTTTAGAAGAAGAGGCGGATATGTGAAGGTGATGCCAGGTACATTAGACTGCCTGGGAGGTGCTCTTTGTCTTCTTGCCACCACTTGCATCTGCAGACAGACGTGAACTCACCTTGTTTTGATAGATGTAGTGCTGATGATGGAGGCTCCTCTTCCCAGAGGAAGCTGGGACAGCAGACTCCTATGGCTGTACTGAATGTGAAAGCCTGACTGAAGCTTATCCTGGATGGTTCTTCAGAAGCACCCCAATCACAGCATTTCATGCTTTAGGTAATATTGCATGAAAGAAGTCATGCCAGGGAAATTAAGAGCAAGGGTTACTTGATTGAGATAGCTCAAAGCCCTTTTCCCTGACCCTCACACCCGGGGAACACACAGTTCACCAGGCGCAGGAGCCTGAAAAATTGGCTCTTAAATGAAATTGTAATGTAGCTTTCATAGAAATATTGGATTTCCTCCTTCAGTGCCAACATTCAACATAACCTGACAGCAGCTTGAGAGGTAAACCTTTACACTCCAATGACTGAAAATACTTTAGTTTTGTAAAATGATCTAACTTTTGATAGAATTGTTGAATAATACCTTAGTTCTGATTCAATTATATGTCTTTTGAAGGAACTCTCTGTGTGTTACTTGGAGCTTGATAGATTCCTATTCATGGGATAGAAAAGTGTATTAGATAATGGGTCAGAAATTAGGATCGGGTGCTTGTCGCGCGTGCAAGCCCCCGATGTGCACTCACCCGGCGCGCCGACATCTGAAGCCCGGGCCTGCTTGCATTTCCTGTCACTGGCCCGGTTCAGCTGTCGGCGCGATGTGCTTACCTGATCCAGCGGCGTAGTTAGTGCAATGTGCCGGCTGGGATCAGGTGAGCACTCTGCAGCCAATCAGGGGAGGGGAAACTCATTCCTGAGTTTGATAGTAAAGACTGTCAAACTCATGAAAAGTACGGGCGCCCAAAAGACTAGTTTAACTTTAATTAAAATTAAAAAAAAATCCCAATAATTAAATAAACTATAAATAACTTTAAAAAACTATTTAAAACAATTAATAAAATTTTTGAAAAAAATAATTTTTTACGAAATCGGGTCTAAAAATAAACTTACCTTACTGTAAAGTCCTTAAAAACAATGAAGTTGTGGAAAAAATGTCATAATTTTAAATAATAGGCCACTTACCTGCAAGAATCCACTCCTTATGCCTCCTTTTTTCATTTCTAAAAAGTTCAGTCCCTTGCACACGCGCAAACCTGTCAAACAGAAGGAAGTTCAACGCGTGCGCGCAGAGTCCTGCGCGCACGCGTTGGACCTCTTAACCCCTTGGTTCGATGGAGAGGAAATGCCGGTTTCCCGCGCATGCGCTGTGTATGCTGAAATCCGGCACTTCCAATGGGCCCACGCGTGAGTACACCGTCCGTACTCACGCGTTGGGACCGGAATTACTGGCCCATTGATTCTATATGCTCAAACCTCTCGGGGATCAGCAATAGAAGATAGGAGCAGGAGTAGGCCATTCGGCCCTTCGAGCCTGCTCCGCCATTCAATGTGATCATGGCTGATCATCCAAATTCAGTACCCTGTCCCTGCCTTTTCCCCATATCCCTTGATCCCTTCAGCCTCAAGAAACATATCCAACTCTTTCTTGAATATATTTAATGAACTGGCCTCCACCGCCCTCTGTGGCAGAGAATTCCACAGGTTCACCACTCTCTGGGTGAAGAAATTCCTCCTCATTTCAGTCTTAAATGGCTTACCCCTTATCCTTAGACTATGACCCCTGGTTCTGGACTCCCCGGCCATCAGAAACATCCTTCCTGCATCTAGTCTGTCCAGACCTGACAGAATTTTATAGGTTTCGATGAGATCCCCTCTCAATCTTCTAAACTCCAGTGAGTATAAGCCCAATTGACACAATCTCTCCTCATACGTCATTCCTGCCATCCCAGGTATCAGCCTGGTGAATCTTCGCTGCACTCCCTCCATGGCAAGAATGTCCTTCCTCAGGTAAGGTGACCAAAACTGCACACAATACTCAAGGTGCGGTCTCACCAAGGCCCTGTACAACTGTAGCAAGACATCCTTGTTCCTATACTCGAACCCTCTTGCTACGAAGGCCAACATACCATTTGCCTTCTTAACCGCCTGCTGCACCTGCATGCTTACCTTCAGCGACTGGTGCACAAGGACACCCAGGTATCTTTGCACTTCCCCTTCTGCGTTAGTTGCGTTAACAGCTAACACACTGCTTATGATATATCTACTGAAACCAATGGGTTTTTAAATGATTTTTAGTCTAACAATCATTTATCAGCCATTATTCTTTTGTTAAATAGCTTCTTATTTTATGTGCAGTGAGAAGTCACATTGGCGATTACATTGATACAGTAATAGGAACATTGCAGCTCATGCTGATGTCCGGTGGGGTGCAACTCAAGTAGTGAGAGCAGTATTCTGCTGTTTTTACAATGTTTATTGTTCAGGAGAGCAGTCAATAAGGTGAAGTACGATGTTCGTAGCACCATGTATTGAACTGCCCCAGAAAATCTGTGTGACACGATCCCGAAGGTTACGTTAGGAACATACCCATTGGTGCCCTGCAATACGACCTTGCCAGACTTTGCAGGGTCAGTGTGATGGCGCCTAATTTGAATGGGACAGGTGGGTACAAGCAACATTGCGGACACATCTCTGGCACCCACCTGCTTCATGCAACTGGGAAATATGGTGCATTTGAAGGGTTTGTTCAGCTCTCTCACCCCCGCCTCCCGTCCCCACCCCCAAAGTTCCCTGTGTAAGGTGGCTGAGCAAGAAATAACAAAAAGTATTGAGCACGCTTAGTATGTCTAGACTGCTTGTCTGGTCTGGATTCTATTAGTGGGGTCCACTTCTGCCCATATGGAGGTCAGAATGCCTCACCTTACTGGGTTCAGTGGTCTTCAGTCTCATGGGGGGCGATTTTCTGACGTCGGAGGAGGCGGGTTTGGAGGCAGGAAAAGCGGGAAAATTAGATTCAAAGAGGTCGGGTTCGGAACCTGCCTCCAACCCGCCTCCGTAGGATTTTGCCGGTGCCGGTTTTGGAGGTCGGGAAACGCTCCCGCCTCCAGCTGGCCATTGCGCTAATTAACTTCCTTAAATGCTTGTTAAGGGCCTCTCTAAGCTTATTTTGAGAGGCCCTCGTGAATTTCCAAGCATTTCGGCGTGCTCCACGCACCTCCTAAACCACGCCAGGTAAACCTGGCGGGTTGACTCATGGGTGGCCTCCTCATTGCTGCAGGTCTAACAAGACATCATTTATTGCAGCAAGGATTACTTGCAGGTGCCGGACCTTGGCTTTAAAAGGTCTCTGAGCACTTGTAGAAGGCCTTCCGAAGTCGGAGGTGCTGCAGCTTGACTCCATCAACTGTGGGACCTCCTTGGAAGACCCTCTCCCCACTTGCAATGAGCGCTTCCCAAAGGAGGCATCTACAAGCAGCATGGGAACCATTCATTTTCTTTCACCATGGACCTCCGATGAGGATGAGGACCATCCAGGGCAGCAGCAGAACCAGGCAGCTCAGCAGCAACATCAGCAGGAGCCCCAACCTCCTGCTCAGCCACCTGATGCTGCACAGGGCAGAAGGCACCAGCACATCGAGGCACCTCGCCGCAGGAGATAGCCCCCACAGAGGGTTTACAGACAAAGGATGAGCTACCTCAACATGAGTGAGCAGCAGTGCCAAAGGAGGTCGAGACTTTCGCGAGAGGTTGTCCGAGAGATCTGCGGCCTGCTGCAGAAAGACCTGACACCCAGAGGAACGGGAGGACACCCCTTACCAGTGGCTGTCAAAGTCACCACCGCACTTATTACGTCCGTGAATAATTGAGACACGGACTGCAGGAGTGGAACAAAATAAGTCTTTACTGGTGGAAGTCAATAGTGAAACTAAAAACACAGAGGCTCACTAGCGCCTTTTATACAGGGGTGGTCACTGCCGGTACTGCAGCCTGAGACCAGTTATTCTCTTAAAGGTACATACACAACAGCACTCAACTTCTTTGCCTCAGGCTCCTTCCAGGGATCATCAGCAGACATCAGTGGCATCTCCCAGTCAGCTGCCCACAGTTGCATCACCCAGGTTACCGATGCCCTTTTTGCTAAGGCCCACAATTACATCCAGTTCACAAGGGATCAAGCAAGTATAACCGCCCGTTCGGTTGGATTCACAAATATGGCAGACATGCCATTGGTGCAGGGCGTCATAGACTGCACACATGTGGCCATTAGGAAACCCCATCACAACCCAGCTATCTTTGTCAACTGAAAGGGCTTCCACTCCCTCAACGTTCAGCTGGTGTGTAACCACAAGAAGGAGTTCTTGCATGTTTGCGCCAAGTTCTGTGGAAGTTGCAATGACTCTTTCATCCTACGGCACTCTACTGTTCCTCCACTTTTCAATCCACCAAACCAACTTAAAGGATGGCTCCTTGGTGACAAAGGCTATCCCCTGAAGAAATGGCTTATGACGCCGATCAGGAGGCCCACTAATGAGGCTGAAGAGCACTACAACGCCAGCCACACATCGACCAGGTCTATCATAGAGCAATTCATTGGGCTGTTGAAGATGCGCTTCCGTTGCCTTGACTGATCAGGTGGAGCCCTGCAGTATACACCATACATGGTCTCCAGAATGGTCATGGTCTGCTGTACACTGCACAACATTGCACAGCATTGTGGCTTGCAGCTTCCTGATAAGCAAGCGGCTCAGTTCCAGCCCCCCTCAGATGAAGATTGTAGTGTATGTGCTTTAAGTCAGAACTACTTTTTACAGCTCCTGTATAATGTAGTACCGGCAGTGACCACACCGGTATATAAGCTGTGCGCATGCCTCTGTACCCCAGTCTAGAGATGACCCTCCTCCAGTAAAGACCTGTTATTTGTTTATGTACAGCATCCGTGTAATTATTTATCCACTGAACCACGGATCTAACAGTGGCGATGAGTATTGATGCGAATCTACCTGCAACATAAAAAAAAAAATAGTCGAGTCCAGGAACACGGGCGTTGACCGCGAGCAACCGCCCAGCAGTCAGGCAGAGATCCAACTTCGCTGGGGAGGCTGTGGAGAGCCGGGCTTGGTTCCCCAGCCACAACGAGCAGTACGAGACCGATGACAGGTCCAGAGCAGACCCTTCCCGAGCAGCGGCGGCTGGAGCCGACCGACGGCAGAGAGAGAGAGCCGGGCAGCGTCGACTTAAACCCCACACCGCTGCTGATAGCAGAACAATTTAAGTTCCACAAAAGGAACCAAAACAAAGATGAAAGCAATGCTGAGTACCTAACGGAACTGCGCAAGCTACCGAAATACTGCCAGTTTGGAGCAGGACTAGCAGACATGTTAAGGGACAAGTTTGTGTGTGGGCTACAAAGTGAAGGAACCCAGAAACGGCTTCTATCAGAAAAGGACCTGACGCTGGACAAAGCTTTCAGTATGGCAGTATCACACGAAGCAACCGCAAGGGGCGCTGCAGAGATACAACGGAGACCGCAAGAATATGGCACCAACGAAATGACCTATGGAACAGGGAAGTGCTATCGCTGCGGCAGAACAACACATGACCAGAAAGATTGTTGGTTCAAGGACCAAGTGTGCAGACAGTGTGGGAAAGCAGGACACATAGCAAGAGTCTGCAGGTCTGGGAAGAAAACCAACAGTAAGAAATCTCCACAGGAGAAGTACAAAAAGGTACACCAGGTGATGGACAGTGGTTCAGACGAACAGAAAAGTGACACAGACTCCGGAAGCAAGGAGCTGGGTTGTCTGAAACTACATAATGTAACCGAAATGGAGGATCACCAGACTTATCTGGGTTACACTCAAGATAGACGGAGTCCAAGTGGAAATGGAATTGGACACAGGGTCAGCTCTAACAGTCATAAATCAAAGAGACTACAAGCGGCTATTTTCACACATACCCTTGAAAGCTACAGAGATTGTCTTGAAGACGTATGCGGGGCAAAAAGTCTACCCCAAAGGAAAAATAAGGGTGAAAGTGACATATAAAGGTCAGGAAATACCTAAAATGGATATATATGTATTGCCAAATGGAGGACCACCACTGCTAGGACCTGAATGGATCCGGAAGATACATTTAGATTGGCATTCCATACAGGCACTGAAGGTTGAGGCCAAAAAGGATGACGACGTCACACCTTGACAACTGTCAAAAATGCTAACTGACGCAAAAGAAGTGTTCCAGGAGGGACTAGGAACACTAAAAGGAATAACAGCAACAATTAAAATAGAGGATAATGCAAGCCCAAAGTTTCTGAAGGCCAGACCAGTGCCTTATGCGATCAGACCAGCGGTTGAAGCAGAGCTGGAAGGGTTGGAACGTTCAGGAGTACTGTCCAAAGTGGACTGGAGCGAGTGGGCTACACCCATCGTTCCTGTAATGAAAAGGTCATTGAGTAATACGCCTGGGGAACCAAAGAAGGTCCGCATCTGTGGGGATTTTAAGGTGACAGTGAACCCAATCCTTCACACGGTGCAATATCCGCTTCCACGAATTGAGGATATTTTCGCCTCGCTATCTGGTGGTAAACGCTTCACCAAAATTGATCTAGCCCAGGCGTACTTGCAAATGGAGGTAGAAGAAGCTTCGAAACATTACCTTACGATCAACACCCATAAAGGTCTCTATCAATACAACCGGCTGGTGTTTGGAGTAGCCTCGGCTCCGGCTATCTGGCAAAGGGCGATGGATCAGGTCCTGCAAGGGATTCCAGGGACCCAGTGTTATTTGGACGACATCTTGGTCACGGGCGAAAATTACGGTGATCACCTCGCTAACTTGGAGAAGGTGCTCGCCAGATTAAAGGACTATGGGCTACGAGCTAATCACCACAAGTGCGACTTTTTCCAGAAAAAGATCTCGTATTGCGGCCACGTCATCGATGAAGAGGGGTTACATAAGTCCCCTGACAAGATAGAGGCAGTAGTCAAGGCTCCAGCACCAGAAAATGTGTCACAACTGAGGTCGTTCCTCGGGCTGGTAAACTATTACCACAAGTTCTTACCAAATTTGTCTACGGTATTACACCCGCTGAACACCCTATTGCAAACAGGGGTACCATGGAAGTGGGATGACGAACGTAGACGAGCTTTCCAGAAGTGTAAAGAATTGATCACATCAAAAGAGGTGTTGGCCCATTTCAACTCAGCACTACCAATTCATTTGGCATGTGATGCATCACCCTACGGCATTGGAGCGGTGCTGTTGCACAAATTCCCAGATGGGTTGGAGAGGCCAGTAGCCTTTGCGTCTCGGTCACTAACCTCAGCCGAGCGCAACTATGCCCAGATTGACAGGGAGGCCCTCAGCCTAGTATGGGGAGTAAAAAAATTCAACCACTATCTGCATGGACAGAAGTTCACCTTGCTGACTGACCACCAACCACTTGTCTCCATCTTTAATCCTAAGAAGGGCGTGCCAGTAATGACTGCACAGCGGTTACAAAGATGGTCCCTGTTTCTAGGGGCGAATCAATATGAAATAGAATATAAAGGCACAAGACAGTATGGGAACGCTGATGGTCTATCGCGCCTGCCACTGCCTACTGTGGAGGAAGCACCAGCAGTGGACCCTATCGAGATATTTTATTCGTCGATAATTGAACGATTGCCAGTAACAAACGCGGATATAGAAAAGGAGACCCGTAATGATCCGACGCTGTCACGGGTATATGAATTGACGGTGAGGGGATGGCCAACACATGGCAACTCACTGTTGCCAGCATTCTCATCCAGAAGAGAACAGCTGTCAGTATGCCAGGGGACAGTGATGTGTGGATCCAGAGTGGTGATTCCACCCAAGTTAAGGGAGAGAGTGCTAAATGAGCTACATGAAGGTCATCTGGGGGGAGTGAAAATGAAAAGCCTAGCTAGGGCTTATGTGTGGTGGCCGGGAATCGATCAACAAATCGAAGACCTAACTAAGAGCTGCTTAGGGTGCCAGAAGGTCCAAAATGCATCACCACATGCCCCTCTACACCCATGGGAGTGGCCCTCCTCTCCATGGCAACGGGTGCACATTGATTTTGCTGGTCCATTCATGGACTCAATGTTCTTAATAGCAGTGGATGCTCATTCAAAGTGGCCTGAGGTGATAAAGATGTCTTCAACCACTACAGAGAAAACGATTGCAGTCCTACGGACCATATTTGCCAGAAACGGGTTGCCAGAGCAGATCTGCTCTGATAATGGACCACAGTTTGTGTCCGACGAGTTCCAAAAATTCATGAAAAGGAATGGGGTAAGGCATTACACATCCGCCCCGTATCATCCAGCCACCAATGGATTGGCTGAGAGGTTCGTACAAACCTTTAAGAAGGCGATAAAGGCCATGTGCGACGAGGAAATTCCACTACAGCATAAGATGGACAATTTCTTATTAGCCTGCCGAAACGCGACACATGCAGTTACCAACCAGACCCCGGCCATGATGTTCTTTAACCGAAGGTTGAGATCTCGTCTGGACTTGCTCAGACCGAATGTGCGAAGAAATATTGAGGACAAACAATTCCAGCACATCAACGAGAAGCCGACAAGGAGCTTCAATGTAGGGCAACCAGTCTTGGCCCGGGACTATCGAACAGAGAAGTGGCAACCCGGAACGATATGTACAAGGCAGGGGCCATTAATGTATACAGTGGCTGTCGGGGAGAACATTGTGAGACGCCACGTCGATCAGATCTTAGCATCACAGGAATGCGTCAACCCCATGTCTCGAGTACCTGGGGATGAACCCGACATACCGGTAGTATCTACTTCAGACCCAGTAGCAGTGGAACCCGATGAACTACCCGATGAAAGGGGGTCAGAATCGCCTCTGCACCAAGAACAAGAACCTCCGGAAAGGCGCTATCCCGAAAGGGTCAGGAAGCCGCCCAAAAGACTGAATCTATAAATGGACTTTTGTTATTGAATGTACACGTAAAAATGTAATTGTTATTTGAATATTAAGGGGGTATTATTAATCTAAAAAGGGAGGAATTGTAGTGTATGTGCTTTAAGTCAGAACTACTTTTTACAGCTCCTGTATAATGTAGTACCGGCAGTGACCACACCGGTATATAAGCTGTGCGCATGCCTCTGTACCCCAGTCTAGAGATGACCCTCCTCCAGTAAAGACCTGTTATTTGTTTATGTACAGCATCCGTGTAATTATTTATCCACTGAACCACGGATCTAACAAAGATGAGGAGGAGGAGGAGGAGGAGGAGGCTGAGGAGGAGGAGGAGGATCTGGAGGAGGAGGAGGAGCAGGAGGAGGTCAGAGCGCCGGTGTATCGACCAGCGGCAGTGGCAGCACACGAGCACATGGCTGCCAGGGATGCAAGGGGTGAACTTATCATGGCCAGATTTGCATAGGTTGCCCAAGTTCGCACATGTCCTTGGCTCCATCCTAGGTCATCATTGACAATGGACATGACTCTCTGGCCTCCTTTCACTCAGGCCAACAACCAGACAATGCAAGTGTGGCGGAGCCCACAATGTGGAGCTTCCTAAGGCGAAAGAACAGATGGCATAACGCCAACATTTTGGCTTCAAATCATTTTAATGCTTTCCAACAGGGATGGCATTTCATCAATACACAGAAACAGTCTCCCAATCTGCACACAGATCTGGAGGTTATATCCCTTGCCAGCTGTACCCTCACAGCCTTGGTTTCTTTGGCAGGCCTCTTCCTCCGAGATGAGTGGAAGAGCACCTCCATGCTAGCTCTCACCCCCTCAAACAACATTTGCAGTGCCTCATCTGAGAGCCTCGGGTAGGCCCTTGCCTTGGAATTGGACATAGGTATCTCAAAAGATGTTGGAGGTGGGGCTGGAGAAGCAGAAATGCTGCGGAGTGAGCCAAGGAAGCAAGAAGCCATATAATCAGACTGGAAAAGTGCTGTAAACAGAGGCGAGTTTCAGTCCCAAAACACTAATTGAGCAAGGGCATCCCACACCTCTGAAATCAAGTGGACAATCATGGGAAAATCGCAAAATTTTGAAACCTATCAGTGGAGGCAAGTTTCAAACCCACCCAAACTAAAACCCGCCTCCATCTCGCCTCCAGTGAGAAAATCGCCCCCATGCTGTGTCCTGAACAAACTGGGGAAGTGGGAACTCTGGTGCAGGGAATTTCTGCCCCCTGGCTCCACCCCCTTGTACGGTTGTGCCTCTTACAAGAAAATACTCGAAGCAATGGAGACCGGGGTGCAACTGAGTCCCTGATGATTTCCAGTGGGTTCCACTGACCTCCCACCTTGATTCCACCAGGAGACTGAACCCCCGAGGACTTTCAGGGTTACATTTTTTTCCTGTACACTGATGTTTTCAGTTTGCATGTCTCTGCTGAATAAAAAAAATCTACGCGGCAGCTAATCAAGTTAGAACATCTGGATCCAATTTCACTTACAGCGGCTGGTTAATTGACTAGACAGTTAATTTAAAAATTCTTACTTGTAATACCTAGTTCTGGTCATATGATACTCACCAACTGTGTTTTTACCCAGTGCGGTGCCCTATTACCAATTTGCAATTTGAGTATATTGTTCCACGACTTTATGATACATCATTACCACAGAGCAATTATTCTTCCCGCATAATAAACGTAAATGAAAATGAAGTGATTTTAAAATTCATGGGATTAGATTTGCTGGATGAAAATAACTTTTAAAAATATTACTAGTTCGTGGGGAACTGTACCTCATGCTGTGGTGCTGAGCCATACAAAGCAGCAGAGTCTTTAGTTCAATCCCTATTCTGTACTATGTACTAAGTAGGCTGGAGGCTTTATAATTGGCCTTTGCATTCCCCAAGTTAGGGGGAAAAAATAAACTGGTGGTCCTGCTCCTAACTGTAATCCAGTGGCCCCTGTGGAAAACGCAGACATATGGACATCGGATGACAGCAGGGCAGCCCCATGGCTGAATAGCCTATAACCACTCACTATTTAGGCTCCCCTGAAGAATGTTCACTTTGGTGAAGTACTGACAAGCTCTTGGCATGTACCACAGCGTGAGTCACTGATTTCAGGAGAGGAGTGGAGAAAACTGATAGTAAAGATACGAAATTACATCGCCTTGCCTCTTGAAACGTGTCGCATATTTTACGTGTTATTGGTCAAGTGCCATTTTATTCTTGATGACTCTCTGAGGAATAATAATAAAACATTGCTGACAGAGGCAAATGCAACTGAAAAAGCTATTGTTTTACCACGTGAATAAATTGAATAGAGCCAAACAGGAGCAGCCGTTCAGATCGCGACTGGGGACACAGCAGTTCTTCGGTGGCCGTTCTTGTTGCGCTGCTGTCACCTACTACCATGAGCTTCTTTGCAGTCATTTCCCAACTTCTTGCCGGATGTCAGTGACTTCCTGCGACCTGTTGGTGGTACGATGTCTAGCAGCCAATTAGGGATGAATTCAAATTAATAAAATACAAAGAGAATCCTTGTACATGCTTTCTGAAATTCTTTGGACTATGTTTTAACTGGAAGCATATGGGGCAAACAATGTGAGGTGAACATTTTACATTGTAGAATTCAATAACCTTTTATGTACATTTAATGATTTAAGGGTGTTCACTTCTGCACTCTGAACAAAACTTTAAAAAAGTTCTTGAATCTAACAAACTCACCACAATGTTTTTTATTTTATGTATTGAGTTGTTTTCTTTTACAAGAGATATAGTGGGAAAAATTCAGTTGGTTGCACCACCCGTGAGCGCCTTAAGAGGGCGCTAAGTGGGGCGCAAACCAACTAGCGCCCGGGCGCGGCACTGCCCACGCCTCCCGCCACATTCATTGACAGGTTAGTGGTGGCACTAACCATTAGCGCTGCGCCGCTGGCGATGATGTCATCAGTGTGCACAGCGCCCTGCTCGCGTCCCGGCCGCGATCTTCGGGAGCGCCCCCTGATTTACCACCGGACGCTATGTCCGACAGGGTCAGGGTGGCGTACCTGCGGCCGGGGAGGCGCAAATTAAAGGCGAGGTGTGGGGCGGCCATTTTTGTTGTTGGCCGCCTGCCAGCACCTGCCTGCGCTCCCGTCCCCGGTCTCCGGAACCGCCCCCCCCCCCCCCCCCCCCCCGCCGCGGAGTGCCGGCTGCGCTTCAAGAGCCCGGCATTTCTCTTGGGTGCCGGGCTCTTTTGCCTGCACTCCCGATCCCCGGGGGCCCAGCTGGGCCCCAGATCGTGCTGCACAAGGCCCCTCCCCATTAAGAAGGGGAGGAAGGCCGGCAATACCGCAGCATGACGTGCCGCAGTGTGTGGCACTGCGGCACGTAGCGCCACCACGATATTCACTCGCAGCGCCCCAAGAGGGAGACGGGGCGCCTCCAGTAGCACCCCGCTTCCCTTTGGGGCACAACCGACCAATTACCGGCGCGGGGGCGCTAATTTTTCCGGGGTAGCGCCCTGGCAAAGTTAGCGCCCCAAACAGGGCTATACTGAATTTCTCCCCCATAATGTAGTAGCATCAATGTTTGTTATGATGTAGAACATTTGCCATACAAGCCTTGGTTTATGCCTCAGTCATTTTTGCAATTTTCTTTCAATTCTTAAATAGACTTCTTTTTACACTGCATTATAAATGCCATATATCCGCACATAATTGTATAAAAATCCATGTTCTAAAATTATTTCTTGTCATGCAATAGAGGTTTTTTAAAAATTCGTTCACGGGATGTGGGCATCACTGGCAAGGCCAGTATTTATTGCCCATCCCTAATTGCCCTTGAGAAGGTGGTGCTGAGCCGCCATTTCAGAGGGCAATTAAGAGTCAACCACACTGTTGTGGGTCTGGTGTCACATATAGGCCAGTCTGGGTAAGGATGGCAGATTACCTTCCCTGAAGTACATTAGTGAACTGGATGGGCTTTTACAACAATCTGGTAGTTTCATGGTCACCATTACTGATATTTTTTTTTAAACTTCAGATTAATTTAATTAACTGAATTTAAATTCACAGCTGCCGTGGTGGGATTTGAACTCATGTCTCTGGATCATTAGTCCAGGCGTCTGGATTACTAATCCAGTAACATAATCACTACGCTACCGTACCCTGTCGTGTGGAGAAACTCATATATTTTTGATCTGATTCTGAATGAAGATTAAATAGGCCTCATAACTAGAAATGATCAATGCTCAATACAATTGCTCACAATTATCCTGAAACACATTGGGCTAGAAACTCGCCTCCTTTGCACTTCCCATTCGCGCCTCCGGGGGGCGATAACGGGGCGCTGCCAGCTTTGCGACCGGGTGTGGCGATAGTAAAGGTTTGCGGCGGCAGTTTCCACTAGCGACATGATCTCCTGTGCCCGGAGATCGTGACATCATCCGGCTGCGCAGCGCCCCGATAGCGACCCGATAGCGCCCCGGATCCGAACTTCGGTTCCGCCCCCTGTAGCATCACTGGGCAATAACACCGACAGCTGCAGGAGGTGTTGTTAGGGAGCCCGGCCGCTTGGGGAGTGGTATTTAAAGGTAAGGCCACTTGTGTCAATGAAAAATTTGTTTTCATCCCTTAGGTTGTATTTTCTACTTTTTCCTGTGCTGCGATTGATCAGCCCTGCATTCTGTTGGAGTGCTTGGGGCTGATCGTCACGGATCGTGGCTGCCGTCGGCAACGAGGGACATCGATTTAATGCAGAGCCTGCAGCAATAGCCCTTCCCTTTAAGGGAGGGAAGGAGCCTCCGTTCCCAACAGTGCTGCACTCACACTGGGCAGCGCTGCACCACTACCGCCCCTCTTGCCGAACTTTAGCGCTCCAAGGGAAATGGTAATGCTTGATTTAGCACTCTACTTCCTTCCTGGAGCACTAAACCTGAAGTTCACTTCGGATTCACTGGCGTAGCACCCGGCGCAACTTTTTCATGATACACAGGCCTAGAAATTCAGTTAAGGCCCGCCAGCAGGCTAACGCCCAAAAGTTAGCGCTGCGCGCGGAGCCAGTTGCGCCCGCCAGAAATTCACTTTTAGCGCCCCAAGTCGGAACCGGGCGCTGTTGCAGGGTGTGCCCGCCTCCGCTTGGGGCGCTGAAAGTGAATTTCAGCGCTCCAGCTGCCGCTGCGCCACCCGATGCGGTGTGGCAGGCTGGGGTACTGCAGGCCTCCTCCTTCTCTTAAGGAGGAGCTGCCTGCAGCCGTGAGATCGCCGCTGGATTCTGCCGGCAAATGAGCCGGCACCACGGAGAAGTGCCGGGCTCGTGGGAATCAGCCACCAATGCCGCGGGGGGGGGTGGTGTAGGAGGCTGGGGAGGGAGGTGCGGGCAGGCGGCCGCCGAAAAAGCGGCCGGCCGCACCTCCACCTTAAAGCGCCCCAGTAGCGCAGCAATACGGCCCCGTTTTTCCAGCGCTGTTTGCGGCCGCTGCAGAAGAGGCGGCCGCAACTAAATATGGGGTTTGGGCCGGCAGCGGGGCGGAACCGGGGCACTGCGCACACCGATGACATCATCGGTGTCGGCGCAGCGCTACCGGCTACCGCCGCCATTACCGCAGCGCTGAATATCAGCGCACCCTCTTACACTGGCGCAGAAACCCTCTTTGGGCGAAAAGTGGGCGCAAAGCCTACTGAATTTCTAGGCCACAATTTCTCCCCCGTTGATCATAATTAAATGGCTCCAATCAATATATTATATTCTGTATTAACTAGAAGAGAAAGGGGGCAAAAATCCTTAGGGGCTGCTTTCAAAGTTGTTGGGGGTCAGAGGTAGGCCCCTTCATTTGTATAGTCTGGATGGGCGCCCACGCCACTAGGAGGGCATTAGGGTGCCCACCGAAGGAGGCCACAAATTGCAGCCAATATATACTGGGCTGTGGAAGAGTGTTGGGCCCCACCCCTGAAAGCAGCCACTTGTGCCCCTCTAGTCCTCTTTGACAAGGGGACAAAAAAAATAAGGCCTTGTGGAATCCCTGATGTAAGGCCGGGACCTGGTGTACCTGAGTCCTGATCTAATTTGCAGCCCTTCCACTGCACCCACGCTGGAGTTATGGCAGGAGTGCACCAGAAGGGTTGCAGATTTTCAGCCTCAAAATGTATAGTTCTACCTAGAGCAAACCCTACACTGAAGGAATGGTCAATTTAAGACCTTATCCACAAGTGACTCTAAATGTACAGTGCACCACTAGAACAAGGGTCTTGTCTATAAACCACATGCTTTTAGAAAATATGAAGCAATAAATATTGGTATTATATTTAATAAATAAACCCTACAAATCTCACAAAACAAATTGTCCCAGTTTCTCACTAGGGTTGAGGCTTTAAAAAGCCTCTTTCAATAGTCGATATAATTTCCTATAGTTATTTTATGTCAATTTCCCACAATATTTTAATGATTTAATTGTGAAATCTCAGGATAATTAGAATGGGTAATTTTGAAACCTCATTATTGTTCATGAACAATGATCAAATTTACTGTGAGAGGAAATTGGACTTGGAGCAGTTTTTGGAATGAGATCACCATCAGAAGGACTGTTTTTAATGAGCAGAATTATAAATTACTAGCTGAAGTGCCCGGCGGTGCCGAGCTTTTTCGAGGCATGTTGTTGTTGGAAGAGAGAGAGAGAGAGCGACTGGGGGGGAGGGAGGGGGGGGGGGAGGGAGGGGGGGAAGGCGGGGGGGGGGAGGAGGGAGGGCG
Organism: Somniosus microcephalus; assembly: GCF_052327205.1. Taxonomy (NCBI): domain Eukaryota; kingdom Metazoa; phylum Chordata; class Chondrichthyes; order Squaliformes; family Somniosidae; genus Somniosus; species Somniosus microcephalus. The sequence goes on from NC_140995.1 coordinate 119,595,357, forward strand.
GGGGCCGGGGGGGGGAGGAGGGAGGGGAGGGCGCGGGGGGAGGGAGGGGGAGGGAGGGCAGGGGGCCCCCCCGAGGGTCGCGGCCCCCCCGAGGGTCGCGGGCCCCCCCCGAGGGTCGCGGCCCCCCCCCCGAGGGTCGCACCCCCCCCGAGGGTCGCGGCCCCCCCGAGGGTCGCGGCCCCCCCCCGAGGGTCGCGGGCCCCCCCCGAGGGTCGCGCCCCCACCCCCGAGGTGAAGACCGCCGATTGCGGCTGTGCGAGACTGCCGGGGGGCCGGTTGCCAGGGTGACACTTGACGCTCAGCAAGCCCCGCCCCCCGGCCGAGCTAGAGAGAGACGCCGTGTCTCAGCTCCTGCTGCGCGCGCACCCTAGCGGCGCTGGCTGAGGCTCGGCCCTCCAGCCTTCGAGTGGGGCCGGGAGGTGCCTAGCTCGGGCGTGGGTGCGGAGGAGACGCCGAGGCTTCTAGGCCTACCTGGAAAAAAACGGGGAAAGGTAGGAAAGTTAATGAGATTAGATAAGTTAATTACTTCTAAATCATTTTTTTTAAAAACAATATGTGTTTTAAAAGCAACGTTTTTTTTTTAAGACGAAGAAAAGCGGGAAAAAGAAAGGAAAAGTTTGGAATCAAGATGGCGGCGACTCACCTCGGTTCAGAACGATAAAGCCCGGCCACACACGCACCGATTGGCCCGGCGGCAACACGCCAGCAACCCGGCGTACGATTGGTCGAGCTCGAGGTCACTCTGTTGCTAATGAGCGGATAATGAGATGCTAATGAGCGGAATGTTGAAGGTTTTTGGGATACCGCGGGCGCGATTTTAGCCCGGCCGAAACGTAAATACGCTTAAAACCGTCTCGGAAGCGTAAGCGTTCTTTGGAGGTAATGCGCGCGTAGGTACGCCCTGTAACTTTCGAGCGCATAGCCCGACAGACGCACAGGCGATGACAGACAGAATGACAGAATGACAGAATGACAGAAGTACCGATTTATATTATATAGATAGATACTAGCTGAAGTGCCCGGCAGGGTGCCGAGGCTTTTTCGAGGGCATGTTGTTGTTGGAAGAGAGAGAGAGAGCGACTGGGGGGAAGAGAGAGAGCGACTGGGGGGGAAGAGAGAGAGCGACTGGGGGGAAGAGAGGGAGGGGAGGGGAGGGGGGAGGGGAGGGGGGAGGGGGGGGAGGGGAGGGGAGGGGGAGGGGAGGGGGGGAAGGGAGGGGGGAGGGGAGGGGAGGAGGGGAGGGGGGAGGGGGGAGGAGGGGAGGGGGTCGGGGAGGGGGGAGTAGGAGGGGGGAGGAGGAGAGAGGAGGGGGAAGAAGGGGCGGGGGAGGGAGGGGAGGAGGGGGGGAGGAGGGAGGAGGAGAGAGGAGGGGGGAGGGGAGGGGAAGGGGGAGAGTCCACGAGCCCCCTGATCCCCGTCCCCCCCAAACTCCCGAGCCCCCCTGATCCCCACCCCCCCGAACTCCAGAGGTTGGCCCCCCCGAGACTCGCACCCCCCACCCCCCACCCCCGAGGCTCGCCCACCACCCACCCCCACCCCCGGAGGCTCGCCCACCACCCACCCACCCCCGAGGCTCGCCCCCCCCCACCAACCAAGCACCGAACTCCGAGGCGCGATCTTTCGAGCACCCGGCCTCCCGAGCTGGCTTCAACATTGCGGCTGTGCGAGACGGCCGGAGGGCCCGGTTGCCAGGGTAACCGTGACGCTGACCAAGCCCCGCCCCCCGGCCGAGCCAGAAGAGAGAGACGCCGTGTCTCAGCTGCTCCTGCTGCGCGCGCGGCCCCCCCCCCGAGGGTCGCGGCCCCCCCCCGAGGGTCGCGGCCCCCCCCCCCCCGAGGTGAAGACCGCCGATTGCGGCTGTGCGGAGACGGGGGGCGGGCCGGTTGCCAGGGTAACTGTCGACGCTCAGCAAAACCCCGCCCCCCCAGCCGAGCCAGAGAGAGACGCCTCGTCTCAGCTCCTGCTGCGTGCGCACCCT